>NC_090931.1:1289292986-1289596017 GCF_040938575.1 Ambystoma mexicanum | reverse complement strand
AGTGGTGGGCATGGGACATTGTAAGATGCAGGACACACGAGAGGGGGCAAGGCACCTAGTGCCATGGGAATTGTGTGCTAGGTAACGGACAGTCGGTAGGCTGAGCTGAAATGTTGCCTTGTTCACTTTGTGACCTTTTGCTGCTAAGGCAGTGAGGAGCTCTTCAGAGTCGGCGAGGGAGAGCTGAAATGAAGGTGATGCTAACATTAGGTCATCTATGCATTGAATTGTAGTGGGCCGCACCGGGAAGGCGACATCCTGGAGGTCTTCCTGCAGAATCTGGGAGAAGAGAGAAGGGGAGTCCATAAAGCTCATTGAAAGGGACCACTAGGTGAGCCGACGTCCTGTGGGATGCATTGACCCACTTCTTGTCATGATCTCTGCTTCCAAAAGATCAGGACTTGCCCGACTCCCTTGGAAGCAGACCCATAACCCCGGTTCCGAGTGCCAGCCAGTCCCAATTGGGACCTTTTGGACCCTGTTCTGGCGCCAGTGGCACCAGGCTCATAAAGATGCCCAGTCCCAGCGCTGGAAGCGCCAGGCTCATAATGCTTGGGTGGACTTACCTGCAGCAGACCATGCTGCTTACTTACCTGCCAGTTGAACCCCTGATCCTCTTCTGTTTGGGACTACTTTTCCTGTTGGGTGGGGCAGGAGCCACTCCCTAGGTTCAGAACACTGGAAATCTTCTGGAAAGCAGGAACTCTTTTCTTACCTAGGCGTGGCTGTGGAAGGAGACACCTAAGCACTACAGGAGGCTATTTAAACCACACCCGATGGATGAATCTTGCTTTGCGTTATTCTGCATTCTCTGCAGCAGAACGCTCATCGTGTCTTCTGCTTCTGATCCTGGGCCTAAGGGAACAAAGGCTTACCATCCTGGAATCCAGTCTTCAGCAGCACCTGTAAAGACAAAGAAAGAACAGGTTAGCACTACGGTCTTCAGTGGCAGCGCATCTCTTACCTGGTCCATCGGCTGTCACCAACGCCTCGCGCTGCATTCCGGCATCTGAAAGACAAAGGCTTACCTACTCTTCACATGCTCCGGAGGTCTTCGCACTGCATTCCGGCATCTGAAAGACAAAAGCTTACCAGCTCTTCGCACGCTCCGGAGGCCTTCGGCGCTGCATCCCGCATCTGAAAGACAAAAGGAGGTGCGTTTAAAGACATTGGGCAACTTTATTACTCACGTGCCATTACTCCTTCCCACGCCGAATCCAGTGGGTATTCCAGCACCCTTCAGCTTCTCTAAAGCTCCGAACTTGTACCTGCAAGATAAAAGGGACAGTTAGTGTGCATCGTGAAGCAGGCTACAAGCGCTTACTTACGTGCTTCCAGGCGCTTCTATTCCTCACGCGGGTTCGATCCTCAACTCTCATCAGCCCGCCATCCGCCATCGCCGGAACCCTGCAAAACAAGAGATATCATTACAAAAGACTTTTAAGACATTTGAAGTGCCCAGAACTTACCGTTCATGCAGTTAACGACGGACAGCAGTCCTCTGAGGTCAAGAGGCCTGCACCCTTATCCAGTGAAGAAACTGGTTACGGCACCCTGCCCCGAGGCAGATGGAGAGCTCGGCGTTCACTTATCTAAGGTGAGGGCGTTAACCTTTGGGGTTCTACAGGAGAAGAGAAAGGGAAGAGGAGAGAGGCACCCAATAACCGCAGTTCATTAATCCCATATTTTCTATCTGCAGACATCTTACTCTTCGAGCCAGACATACAGTGCACAAAGGTCCAGCCCAAAGAGCCAACCGTGTGTTACACATCACCTTTGAAGATACGGCATTTAGCCAGTCAAGACCGGCGCCACTGCGGGAATCAGGTGAGCGTTACACTTCTGCTCTGCTATGCTGCATCACTCTGTTCTGAAGGTACCAGAAACAGCGAAATGGCCGCAAAACCCTTGTGTGTGCCAAAACCCCTGAAAATCGCGCTTTTCAATGCACCAAAAGATGGCTGCCCAATCTGCCACACATGTCAGTGGTGGAACAGAGCTCTCACTTCTCGAATGTGTCACTGGGCACCACAACAATTGAAGGTTAAGGGCAGAAGGAAAAAACAGTGCTTTGCTAAATGAAACTCCAAATCTGGCTTTAAATCACTTTTTCTATGTTGCTGAAACTTCAGAATGCCGGTACAGAACACCTTCAAATATTCAAAATTCTTGCTGGGTGCTACAATTCACTTAGTTTAAGAAATCATTGTGAGCTTACAAGGTCCTGAAAAGCTGACAGCATAAATAGATTTCCACAGCAAAAGTGGCCTGTCTGTGGATCTGTCAAAAAATCTCTGTGCAGCAGAGGGCTGCTGTGATGACAGCTGTCAGGGGCACGCCTGATTAAACTTTAACATGTATAAACTAAAAATCAAAATGTTTGCAATTTAAGAGGCCTGTTAATGATAGTAACCCATATTGTAACTGAGTAACCCATATTGTAACTGTTTTGATCCCATGATTTAAAATCTTGAATGAGAATTCTAGTTGCTATTTGATCCAACAAGTTTGTTTTGTGCTAAGGAAAAGGCCACAGAATTTAACAATTGATTTAAACCTGGCTGGAGCTGTCAAACTGGAATAGCAGGTTTTTCTCACAGAATGAAGGTCTTTTCCCCCCAGCAGGAAATCACGGAGAAGAACAAGTTACTTTCTTACCTGGTAACGTTCTTTCGATGGGGTGTTCCGACGACGTGTTCCCCCCCCATCTATGACAGGTAATCACCACAGCTGTGTTGCTTCGGAAACTTATCGGCGTCTGTGTCGATGACGTCAATACGCTGTCCTAGAGGCCCTCCGTCGAGCCGACGTCACTGGATGTTATAAATTGGACACACGATGCCCGTAGCCTCAGTTGTAGTTTATTCCCAGAACGTGTGGCACCAATCTTCTGCCAGAATAACTACAGAAAGCCTTGCGGAAACGAAGCTGCAATCGCATAAGAAATTCTGTAGAGGGGCAGGTAGGGAGGGAGCGATGTGGAATACGTCGTCGGAACATCCCATCGAAAGAACGTTACCAAGTAAGAAAGGAACTTGTCCTTCGAAGGGATTGGTTCCTCCGACGTATTCCATATCTATGACAGACTCCCAAAGCAGTACCAACGTAAGGAGGTGGGAAAGAATTTAGAATTTTAGAATACCCAATTAAATGGCAGAATAGAGGACCGCCTTGCCAAAGGCCAGATCTTGCCCATGGATAGAATCCAAGGAGTAGTGTTTGACAAAAGTATGGACAGAGGCCCATGTGGCTGCTTCACAAATGTTACGAATGGGAACACCCCTCTGCGGGGCAGTAGAGGCAGCCACACCCCTAGTAGAAAGGGCCTGTAACCCTATCGGAGGGTCCTTACCCGCCAAGCAGTAACATTCAGAAACTGTCAAGATAATCCATTTAGACAAAGTCTGTTTAGTAACAGCTTGTCCCAAACGCCTTCCAGCGTATCCTATAAAGAGCTGATCGTCCACTCTGACCTGGGACATGCGTGAGATGTAGAAACTTAAAGCTCTCCTAGGATCCAACCTATGGAGCCTCTCCTCTTCTTTACCAGGATGCGGAGGAGGATAGAACACCGGAAGAATAACCTTCTAGCTTAAATGAAATTCCGACACAACTTTCGGAAGAAAAGAAGGACAAACCCCAAGGACAACCCTGTCCTTATGGAACACCGTGAAGGGTGGGTTAACAGAAAGTGCCTGCAACTCACTCACTCTGCGAGCGGAAGTGACCGCAACTAAAAATACAGTTTTCAAGGTCAACAGTCTCAGGGGCAATAATGTAAAGGCTCAAACAGAGCTCCCATGAGGAATTTTAGAACCAGGTTCAAATCCCAACCGGGCACCTGGAAAGGTGACGGTGGGAACACATTAGTGAGCCCCTTGAGAAACTGGGAAATCAAAGGAATCTTAAAATAAGAAAACTCCTCAGACGAGCACTTAAATATGGACAGCGCCGCCAGGTAGCCTTTAATGGTACCCACTTGCATGCCCTTGTGGGCTAATGAAAGCAAAAAAGACAGAACCACAGGAATGGCACATGAAAAAGGATCCACATTCTTAACCCTGCACCAGTCACAGAACTTTCTCTAATGGCAACGGTACAGGGACTTTGTTGCAGACATTCTGGCCGAATGCAACACCTCCATCACGTCTTCAAGAAGGTCTCAATCCTTAAACCTCAACCTTTCAGAAGCCAAGCATGAAGGTTGAGGGACTGGACCTCTGGATGGAGAACCTGACCCCCCTCCCGTGAGAGTAGATCATCTCGGTAGGGAAGACGGCGTGGAGGGCAGATGGACATGTCGAAAAGGTCCGGGTACCACGTTCTCCTGACCCATGCCAGAGCAATGAGGATCATTCGGGAACTGAACCTCCGTAGCCTCCGCAGCACTTGCGGAATGACGGGGACTGGAGGAAACTCATACAGCAGTGGGAAGGACCACTCCACTACAAACGCGTCCCCTAAGGCTCCTCTTCCCGCAAGTACAATCTCTCGCACTTCCGGTTGACTCTGGTGGCGAAGAGATCCACTTGTGCGGTCCCCCAAAGGGCAAAGATCTTCAGGAGAATCTCCTGAGACAGCTCCCACTCATGAGAGACCGTGCTCTAACGGCTCAGAGCTTCTGCTGGCGCGTTTTCATCTCCGGCCTGATGAACTGCCGAGATCGAAATTTCCTGCTGGATGGCCCAGAACCAGAGCTATGCCTCTCTGCACAGAGGGAGAGACCCTGCCCCCCCTTTTTGTTGAGGTAGTGCATGGCCACTGTGTTGTCCATCAGAATCAGGACATTCTTCCCCCGCACAGACAGCAGAAAAGCCTTCGGGGCTAGCCTGATGGCCCTCAGCTCCAACAGATTGATATGGAGTCTGGACTCCGATGGAGACTAACGACAGCCGACTGTCAACTCGTTGGCATGAGCTCCCCACCCTGTGAGGGACGCATCCATCACGATCGTCACCTCAGGCCAGGGTAGCCAAAATGGAGCCCCCCTCATCAGATTGCCTTCGACGGCCCACCACAGAACATCCTGGGCGACCGAGGATGGCACCTGAACGGGGTTCGACATCCTGCCGGAGGACTGCGACCACTGGAGCTTGAGAGCTCATTGCAGCGATCTCATCCGCAACCTGGCCTCTGGCACCAGAAGAATGTAGGATGCCATGAGGAGGAGCAACTTCAAGAACTCGAACGCCGGGAGACTCTGGGCATGTTGAAACTTGCGCACCATCTGCAGAATGTGATGAGCCCTCACCTGGGGAGGGAAACACAGCCCCAAAGATGTGTCGAGCACTGCTCCGATGTACTGGAGCCGCTGGGTAGGTATCAAGTGGGACTTCAAGTTGAGGGAGAAGCCGGGCCTGTGAAGGGAGTGGCAGGTGACTGATAGATGATCCAGGACTTGCTTAGGAGAGCGCGCCCTGATCAACCAATCGTCCAGGTAGGAGTAGACGGTAATCCCCCCTTTCCTGAGATACGCTGCCACCACCACCATGAGCTTGGTGAAGACCCTCGGGGCGGAGGTCAATCCGAATGGCAGGACCCGAAACTGAAAATGCGAGTCGAACCTCAGGTACTTCTTGTGCTTGGATGAATCAGCACATGAAAGTAAGCTTCCCTGAGGTCGAGAGACACCAACCAGTCCTGAAGTTGAAGGGCCTGGAGGACTTGAGAGAGAGTAACCATCTAGAACTTGTCCTTCCTGAGGAGCTTGTTCAAACCACGCAAGTCCATGATGGGTCTCAATCCCCAGTCTTTTTTCGGGATCAAAACATTTAGGGAATACCATCCCTTGTTCCTCTCCGCTACAGGCACCTGTTCTATGGTGCCTTTCTCCAGCAGCGATTCGATTTCCTGCGCAAGGTGCGGATCCAGACTCTTCAAAGAGGTTCCCTGGTGGATTGTCGTGAGGCCTCTGCCGGAAAGGAAGACAGTAGCCGTGGTCTATGATCTTCAGAACCCACACATCTGAAGTAATGGGACGCCGTTCTACAAGATGCTGTGCCAGCCTTCCCCCAACCAGCGAACCATAGGACATGGCCTCATGACTAAGCTGAAGCGGCTACGGCAGTGCCTGAGGGCAAAGAGGCAACTGCCCGAGCGGCCTTGGCACCTCGAGTACCTTGCTTTCCACCTCTGGTACTCCTATGGTGTCCCCATTGACTTGCAGCTCCCCTCGATCTACCAAAGGAAGAGTAGTATCGAACGGAACCTCCCCTCCACTGCTGTCCCTTAGGACGAAAAGGCGGAGGTTGGCGAACTGCAGTGCTCAACGACTTTGCTGCAGCTTTGGAGGTCTGCAACCTCTCAAGGCTCTCATCAGCCTTGCTGTCAAAAAGATGTTCCCCATCAAAGGGCATGTTGAGAAGCCGGGCTTGTACGTCAGGAGCAAACCCAGACTTCTGCAACCAGGCAAATCTGCGCATTACGGTGCTCGCCGCCATGGACCGGCTGACACAATCTGCCATGTCCAGACCCGACTGAACGGATTCACACATGGCATCCTTGCCATACTGAACGAGAGCAACAAAACAATCCCGTTCCTCCCCTTCGGGAATATGTTCAGCCGCCAAAGAAACAATCCCACGGAGTGCGAGTGAAACGTGATAAGGAACACACAGAGTTGGCTGCCTGTAAAGCCATACCCCCTGAAAAAAAACACTTCTTCGCCCAGCCATCAAAACGCTTGTCGTCCCTATCAGGAGGGATGGTAGGGTATGACGCCTGCTTTGCTGGGGCCGTAGCCGCCTGCACCACCAATCTCTCCGGAGTGGGGGGTGTAGTCCAGTAGCAGGGGTCGCTACTGGCCTGACGGTATTTTTTCGGAAAAGACTTGCTCACTGCCAGGAGACTCTCCAGAGCAGTCCAAACCGTTGCCACACTTCTCTGTAAAGCCATATGAAATGGCAGCACCGGGTCAGTGGGTGGACCTTGGTCAAGGATATCCGTCAGTCCATCCTGCAGAAACTCCACTGGTGGCGCAGACCACCCTAAGTACTACGTCACCTTCGACATGAGTCGCCTGTACGAAGATTCAGCATGCGTACCAGGCTCATGCCTGCCAAACTTAACCTCTGGGGAGGTATCAAGACCACTGACGTCGTGCAAAGACTGACGCAGTTCTTCTAACTGGCTATGACCAGATAACAGGTCGTCAGGAACCTCATCAGGTACCAAACCTTCCTTAGACCCTTCCTCCACCTCAGAAATATAATCCAGAGGCTGGAACAAATCCCTGGAAGAGGGCACAGAAAAAGGCTAAAAAATATAGGCCTTACCGACTGCTTCAGGGCCTTCCTCGGAGTTTCCACCGACACACGGGGTACCTCTGGTAAAGCCTCCACAAAAGGCGTTGACGGATTCGGCGTCGACATCGAGCGTGGGTCGATGGCTTCAACACAGGCCTTGAGGGCAGAGCCCCGAGCGTGTTCTTCGACGGCCTCGGCCCCGATGACTTCCTCAGAGGCAGAACCTCGAGAGAGTCCCTCGACGGACATGGCGCTGATGGCGTTGACATCTTCTTAGAAGACCTCACAGGATGCACCAGTCCGATCGGGACCTCAAAAGGCTCCCGATGATCGCGCTGACCGCCCGAGCCCGAAAGCGTGCGAGCGGTGGCCCTAGCACGTTCCCTGCCGGCTTCTTTTGAAGGCGCGGACGGAACAGAGCCCTGCGATTGGAAAATCACCCTCATCTCCGTATGAAATGCATCCCATTCCGCAGGAGAAGAATGCTTGCTGGGACAAGCAACCCGCCGATGGGCAGAGTCCTCAGACGAGGATGGGGAAGGCGACCGGTGACGACGCTTCCGCGAGTGCCTCGAAGAGGCAGAGGAATGGTGGGACCCACTCCGGGACCGAGACCCCCTGGACTTAAGCCGATGACGCAGAGAGCCGCCTCTCGAATCGTCGGTCGAAAGCCAAGCGGATCTCGACTTTCGGGGCTTGGACACCCTACCGACAGAAAGCTTCTTCTTCCACTCTCACAAGGACTTCGATTTTAACGACTGGCAATCGTCACAATCATCCATGGCGTGGTCCTCACTGAGGCACCAGAGGCAGGCGTCGTGTGGGTCCGTCAGGACATCTTGGAACCGTAGTCCTGACACTTCTTGAAACCCGGGGGGTAGATGAAGACGAAGACATAATATCTTCACAAACAAACAAGTTCGAAGAACCGATAGAAGTACTCAGAAGAACCGAGGCACGCCAAGATCTCCGAAACAAACACGTTTGCAGAAAAAAATGGAACTGAGGCTACCGGCGTCGTGCGTCCTACTTAGAACATCCGGTGACCTCGGTTCGACAGAGGCCCTCGAGGACAGCGTATTGACGTCATTGACGCAGGAGACGAACATTTTCCGAAGCAGCACAACTGTGGTGATTACCGGTCATAGATGTGGAATACGTCAGAGGAACCAATCCCTTCGAAGTGGTAATTACAGGCTGTCGACCCGAAGGGTAGGAAAGAACCTGGTCTAGGCAAAAACAACAATGGCAAGCTGCAGAGCAGGAAATTCGAAGTGCGAAGACAGTCGTAAATGGCCTCTACCAGGAACAAACATGGGGGATGGCTCCTGGGCTTCCAGGGAGAGACCAAGGGGTGGAGCCAAACAACCATTTGTTGCTTAAGAAAGACAAAGAACATATTTTTTAAAAAGACTGATAACTTACTGTTTAGAATTGTGAAAAATATAAAAGTAACAGAGATGTTAATGTAATTTCTGGATGCACGGGTGAAGAGGCGCCAGAACTGTGTGACAGGTTCTGGACAGCAATGGCAAGAAATTTGATTTTAGGCAAAATGTATATCCGCTAGAAATGTGAAACTTAATACACTTATTCCTATGTTAAACATGCACACTTGTAGAAATTTGCTTAAAAATTGGACATTGGGTTCCTAGTGAAAAGGGCAAAATTCTGTGAAAAGCGGAGACAAGATCCCACAGCTACAGGGTTTTGAGGAATAGCTGCTATGTAAAATATGTAATCTGTATATGTGATTTTTATGGAGGTTGCACATGTCGAAATATGTATTTTGCCAAAAGTAGATTTTGTGTTTCAGGGGCTAGGGGTGGAATCTCAGCCTCAGAAAAATCACACCATAAAGATGACACTCTGTTTCTCACCCCCTACCAAGGCAGAGAGTAGACTTTGACCCAATCACCTTTCAAAGGGGCAAGCTTAGGCTAAACCGGCCCACACACCCCCTTTATGATGGTATTTCATAGCATAATTGGGGACCGCTCACCACACATAAGGACAGATTCACTCACTATCCTGATGCTGGCGGAGCACACTACTGCTGAACTCTACATCTTCCTTGCTCCAGACTCCAGAAACTTGGCAAAGCAAAAGGCCCACTGCATAGCTGAACCATTCTCAGCTAGGCCTCAAATTCCAGAACAGAACCCCACAAGCCTAAGGGGAAGCAACATAATACAGCTGGGCTGTGCTGTTACTGCTTGCCTGCTGAAAAGAAATAATCTCAGAACCAAGAAGGCCAGATCCAGTCCAGTCCAGTGCTGTGACCAGAGTGCCTTGCTGACCCTATCCAGTCCTGTGCCGTGCTGTGACCAGAGCGCCGTGCAAATCCTGACCAGTCCGATGTGCCCAGCCGTCTTTCCTAAACCAGATCCAATCCCCTGACCAGAACTGACAGTCCCATTTAATAATGTATCTAGTTAGTATCAATAGGAATAATTGTGTCCCTAGCGTCTTATCCCTATCTTCGACACATCCTATCTTGCATTCAGAACCTGTATTGTTAGGAGTATCTTTGCATTGTCTGAAACCTCTCTCCAACCCATTCTATCTTTCCTCCATAACCAGTATTGTTAAAACTATCTCTGCACTGATCCTTTCTCATCTGAAGGCGAGTTTCCTTAGCAGGCAGTCACCCTGATCAAGTGACTGTGTTCCTGTGTGGTATTCATTTTGTTCATAGTCTCCTCTAGTGTAAGCAACCCATTTGTCATTTTAAAAGTCCATTCATGTTTCCCATTCTTGCCCCTATCTCGAAAAAAACCTCTACTAAAACGTCTAACTCCTTCCGTTTTTGTGATAGAAATATTTCAACTTCTGCTTGTACCTCACATTCATATCTATCCATCACACCTAAAACGGCACTCCCGTTATAGCGATTATCACGCAGTGAAAAGTTTCCTGCAAATTTTTGTTGAGGAAAATTTGTACACGTGTAAAACAGCTTTTAGTTGCTTCCGACTTTAATTTTAAGTTTTCAAATGTTTTCTTGGGATTAAATCGTTGCTTGCGCTTGTGTGCAACTATCCAAAGTGGCTCCCCTAAGAATTTATAACAATTTCAGCAAGTTTTACCATATTTGGTGTTTTTGCCCAGTCCATTCTACAGATAACTTTAAAAGCCATTCTGACAGCTTCACGGTCAATTCCGGTTTTCTCTTGTGTTTGCTGGGGGAAAGTGGGATTGATATTCTGTTTGAATTCTGCCATTCCTGAAACCTGTTCTCTCCTATCTCTCTACATTACCTTTTGGGGTTGAGGGGTGTGCAGGGGGAACCTCTAACCAGAGTGCCATTTGATATGAACCAACACAAAAGTGTTAATTTCTGTGCTGAATTGTTTTGCTCTCAATTTACTCCTCGTGTATTAAAGAGATTATTCAGTGTACCTCACCCCATTGATTGTTGTGTACCTATTAGAACATCTGGTGATTAATTTTTAAATCCATAAATATTTACCTTTGCAAACCAGCCTGATTCCTGGTTCAGTGTGACCGGGGGGGGTTCCAGGAGAAGGGCGTGATATGAGGGGTATTTTGTTCAGAATAAAGAACCTTTAGACAAAAATAAATAAGGGTTTCAGTTGTGCACTACATGCTATGCGTTTACCTGGGTGCGTGCCGGTTTGAAATCACTTACAGTCCCTTGTAAGTGAATGCAAAGAGATACTGAGAGTATTACTGCTTTATTAAGGGCGCGCAAATCGTGAGCAAAACAGAATTTTGTCTGTGCCCTTTTTCTCAATTGGAAGCACCAGAGTATTGCAAGTGTTAGTCGTGTAGTAGAGGAGGCTCTGATCAATGAGAGAAGATATGACATGCCCGATACCTTCCTCTGCTTAAGGGGATATTCTGTACTGGGCACAGGCAGGAGAGGGACTTCTGGATTGAGAGTGATGTGAACAGGTTTAGCAGAGAGAATGGGCCTCATTCTGACCCTGCCGGTCCACAAACAACTGTGCCGGTAAGCTTACCGGCACCGTTGTTTCTGGACCAGCATATTACAGGTCTGCCTGCTGGGCACAGCGGCCACGGTAGACATACCAGTCACGGAAGTAACGGTGCCGGTACTCCCGTGTCCCCCACGCCATAGACTCTAATAGGAATGGGGACTACCAATTTGCCAGCGCCTGACTTCCCGGGCCGGCAGACTTGTAATGAGCCGGTGGCACCGGGAAGTCAGGCGCTGGTAAATTATTATGGGTCCGCCGGAAACCTGCCAGTAGCAGCGGCAGGGTTACCGCCAGACCCGTAATGACGCCCAATGTGTCCTACCTCATTGGCATGTGCTGCCCAGAGGGCAGCTGGCACTGAGTCAATAAGGTGTTGTATCTGTGTAGCTTGTGCGGGTGTGAGGAGTGAAGGAGGCTAAGTAGGAGGCTCTGGTTGAGTGGGTTGTTGGAGGAGAAACAAACATTCAGCTTGCCTGGATGCGGAACCTCTAGCTAAATACCATCAGGAGAACAATAAATGGTACAATACATTTTGCATAGCAGATCGATACCCAACAGATTTGCAGGTGAGCAAGGGCTCAACAGAAAGGCATGATGTTCAGTGACGTGACCAATAGAAACAGACAATTAATTGGACAACGGGTGTGGGATGGTTGTGCCAGACATCCCAATACATTTACAATTTCTCTAGAAACCTTAACATGTGAGAATTCTGCAGGTTGAAGCGTTGAGCGTCTAGAACCTGTGTCAATTAACATTTCACATTTAGTCCTTGGATGTTAGATTTGAGATAGGGACCAGACCGGTCCAGCAGGAGCAAAGCAGCTGTCATGATGCCTACCCCCAGGCATCCGGACCAAGGCCATCAGCCCCGGGAGCAGGCATCTAGACATTTAGTAAAACCTCAGCAGCCCCGGCTAGGGGCTATCTGGGTTCAGTCCTGGCGCCTTAGGCGCCAGGCTCATAGTAGGAATCAGTCCTGGCGCCTAAGGCGCCAGGCTCATAGTCATTACTTACTTCAGGCAGACCATGCTGCAAATGACTCCAATCCAACATGAAGCCTGAAAGGGACTATTTTTCTACAGGGACTATTTTTTACTCGGGTGTGGTTCTGGGGACTTCTTACCTGGGACTACTTTTGAGGTTATTTAAACCAAACCCGACCAGCAACACACGCTTTGCTTTATTCTGCATCCAGCAGCGTAACACTCACTGTGCCTGCAGCCTGCATCCAGTCTTCTGCCACGCCCGCCTCGAACCGGAGCTCCTAAGACAAAGAGGAAAGAAAGGGGCAAGGTTAGAAAACAAACTTATTTCTATTCCACACCGGATTCTGGATCCATCTTGTCTCCGGACCTGTAAAGATCATTTCTGCACGCGCCGCACCTCCAGCTGCAGCGCCGCGCCATACTCACTAGTCTTCACAGCATCCTTCGGGTCGGCGCTGCCTCCATCTTTTCTTCGCCGAACTTCGGCACCTAGGAGACAAAAGAAAACCACAAGGTGAGCCGAGGGAACCAACAAATATAATTCTTACCACCATAGACTTACCTGATTTACCACCGGAGGCATCCTTTTGTGACTCTCCATATTCTCACATGCCGCATCTGTAAACAGAGACAAAACAACACGTTTTTCTCGTGCAACATTTACCGGACAGCGCCGGGTAATACAGACTCTTACCTGAGCGCCACCAGCTGCCACAAAAGCATCTTTTCACGAGCCAGCTGCAAGACAAGAAAGGAAGGGGAGAACAAGAGTGAACATCGGACATATTGAACTCTATGAACTTAATACTTACTGGTCCTCACCAGGAACCTCAGAGTCAATACTCTCCGGAACTCTCCCGAGCCTTCAAACCAGTGAAGTAACTGGAAACGGCGTGCCCCTGCAAATCCACGCAGGATGGAGAGCTCATCTTTCAAGAATATAAGGTGAGATTGCTGTGAGGGCATTTCGGAGGTGATTAGTTGGGGAGGACTGCGGGGGTGCCATCACTTGAATCCACAAGTGGCTAAATCCATCTCTCCACTTGCAGGAGAATATTTCTACGAGTTAGGTAGACAAGATTAGGAGGGCAGATCCAGTCAGTCATCGCTGCACTACGTATCACGTGGGTGGAGACCGCAGCTGTCCGGGTCCGACCGACGCCCATTTGGGAGCCAGGTGAGCGTAACAGCAGCACACAGCACAGTAGGGTCCCTCTGGCAATGTCATTGTGGACCATAGGAGACATGCATATCCTGGTAGCACCCGTTAGGAGAAGGAGGCGGCGTAGCGGGTGGTGGCGGGGGTCGAGGGTAGAAATTAGAATTGTCAGGAGGAATGAAATAATTGCGAGGAGTAGTGGGACCATATTGCATTAGTCTGGCAGGTTTGGTAGGGCATTGTTGGATGAGATGTCCTGTCTGCTTACAATATCTGCAGAAAGGTTGGCCCGGCTGGGACTGCTGGGCAGGCAAAAATGGGTGTGCAAAAGTCTGTTGTGGCTGGTGGCCTGGGAGGAGCTGGTGGGCGTATGCTTGGCGTGGAGTACCAGGGCATCCCCGGCCCCCAGAGGCAGTCTTTGGTTGAGCATGCTGTATCTGCGAAGCCATGAGGCGGGTAGCGCCATCTTGCTCCTGGCTTTTGAGCTTGTCAAAGAAATGTTGAACTGCTTGCAGTGCTTTTTCAATAGATTCAGCTTAGCACGCAATCTGAACATTTTGAATATTGTCTGAAATTTCAGGAAGGAGACCATTCACAAAATGAGAAACTAATGCAGGTTTAGCTTGTTCCCCAGCGTTTGCAATACCGGAAATCTTTGTAAAACAGTCATGTCTAGATAGGTAGTCACAGGGAGATTGACTGGTTCTGCTTAATGGCTGCTAGTTTTGGATTTGACTGGGTAGTTTTCTTTAATGAGGGCGGGAAGAGCGGTAATATTAGCAGTAATAGCCTCACCTTCCGCCAGTGTGTCAGACCATAGTAGTTTGCCCATAATTTGTTTGTATAGAGGGTCTTTGAGCACAGCTCATAGGAGTTGTTTAAGGTCCCCAATGGTGGGATAATTACAGGCAATCACTGTGTTCAAATATTCCATGAAAGCAGTGGGGTTGTCAGGCAACATGGGTAATTTATGTGCCATATGGTATAAGTTAGTGGATCTCCAGGGAGTGTGAATTCTCATAGGTACAGCATCGGTATTGCCTGGGAGTAGGCGTGCATAGGCATAAGGGTGGTGGCAGCAGCGGTGGCTGGCGAGGCATCCATGGGGCCTCATCACGGGTTGGGCGGTACCCCAACTGGGATACCGCCCAACTTTATTTGCGTTAGCGTCCAGCGGTTGGGCGCTAAACATTACTCCCCATTCCCCATTGGACCCGATGGGGATTTTTCGGCACAATTACTGTGCGGTAATACAGCTGGCGGTAATTGTGCTGAAAATTGGCATTTGTCCGGTGTGTTTACCCCAGCTTTCAGCTGGGGTAAACACATCAGATTCGAGATTGGGCGGAGCAGTAAACGCGCAGGTAACCCAGTTACTGCCGCATTTAAGGGCTACATCCCAACTCATGATGAGGACCAAAGTGTTCAGTGAGGGTGGCTCAGACATAGATGAATGTGATAATTGATGATCTTGGCTGGTAAGTTGTCCTGGAGTTAATAACATAAGAGTTGGACAGTGCCTGCAAGTCATCAATGTATTTTTGGCAGATTGAGTCAGAGATGCTCCTATAGGACTGGGTGGTAGTCAGGGGAGTGGATGTAGATTGAGGTGGGAACCGACTCGGTTGAGAGCGAGTCCAGGGCGGTGTGTAGGTAGAGGCTGCTGGCGGCGGAAGTGTAGGCAGGGCAGGGGGCGGAGATGTTAAGTCCTCTTGAGGAATGGACGGAGGGGTCATTGTGGGAGAGGAAGATGGGGCAGACGGGGATGCAGGCAGGGGTTAGAGAGGCGAGGATGGTGAAGGAGTGTGGCGGGTGGCAGCTCGCTGTGGCATGGGGTGGGTCTATTTGATGTGGAGTAGGTGGTGTGCGGGCCCTCAGGAGAGGAGAGTATGGTTCACGTTCATCTAAAAGGTCTACATGTGGTGCTGTAGGTGCTTCTGAAAGAGAATCTTTATTGGTGTCTGCAGAAACACTTGGGAAGAGGCTTGTTCTGGGAATATATGTTTGCCCGGTCGGCCTTGGAGGGATGCTTGTATTGTTCTAAGCTTTGCACAAGACAACAAGATTGTCGGCATGAAATTAGCCCTCGAGAGGACACTGAAAGTCCTTTGAAAGTGGGTAAAATAATTCCAATATTTCAGATATTTACAGGTCAATGCGCCATAAGTGGAAAACATGAAGAATGCATTGGTCCCTACTGCAAGCGTAGTAACTGGTGTTTCGGAATGCTCAGAGCCCATGGCAAAGTCTAGAAATTCAAAAGAGCAGGGAGACACAAAATGGAGATGGGCCTGCAGGTCAAGAGGGGTGGTGCAATCTATCTAACGATAATTGGTGTTTACCGTTGATGACAGAGGAAAGACCAACAAAGGAGGTGCCACAAAAAGGGCAAACGGGTGCAAGCAAGGAGTGATCGGGTTTGCGGAAAATAAAGAGAAAGAGAAAGTACTACACAAGAGGTACTAGAGAAACTGCGTCATGGTTAACTCAGCAATAACATTTGCCAATTAACTCCCAAATGGCAA
The DNA here is from genome assembly GCF_040938575.1 of Ambystoma mexicanum. Lineage (NCBI taxonomy): Eukaryota > Metazoa > Chordata > Amphibia > Caudata > Ambystomatidae > Ambystoma > Ambystoma mexicanum. The sequence continues at coordinate 1,289,580,135 of NC_090931.1, read as the reverse complement.
TGTGACATCAGCATTGCCTCTTTAGCAGAAGCAAGAACACAGATACAGACTGCAAGGCTCTGAGTGTTCTAGTAGATAAAGCAATGAAGGTGCGGCCAATCACGAAAATGTAGTCATTATTAAATGTTTTGGTTTTGCCAATCAAGGCCTCCCCCGAGCATGGTAGTAAAGCATTAAGGTATTTCTGTGCACTAATTAGTCTGTAGCATAGAAAGTGTGCTGGTGAATAGTAGCACAAAATCTTGACAATGCCCACAATAAATCAAGAAAATAAAACACAAAGTCAATTCATCAACCAAAAATCACAACAAGTAGCCCCAAAAGAATATTTCCTAAACAACGTGGGCCTGCAGGCAGAAAATTAAAGACTTCTGGCTTAGGCGAAGGATATGTGTGGTAATGGCATACCACGGCGACCCTTTGAGTGGAAAAGGCAAGCCACCATATGGAGAAAGTAAAAAATAAAACGGCGGTGGAGGACAAACACAAGGCGACGCAATCAGCTGCAAACAGAAACCGCAGCCCCAGGAATGCACGATAATCTTACAGCAACGGCACGCTGAGAAAGAACTCTTGAGACAACAAGGGACAAATGCATCTGAACCTGCGACCATTCCAGGGAGCCATGTGACAACACACCTGGACCCTAATCTGCACACCCACCCAGGTCAAAAATCGTGGCTTTGTGGCGGCACACATTAACCACGGGCGCAGTGACTCACACTCACTCAATCTGGAGACAGTAGCATGTCCCAATAGTTTGCAAACCAGCAATAGAATGACGTCACACGGGGAGCGTAGGCCTGAATCACAAGACACCTCATTGAGGATCAAAGCATCATCTTAAAACAGTATACACTGCAAACCAAACCAAAAATAGAAACATCGCTGGCAGAAATGTGGAGATAAAGAGAAATAAAACCCACATCATCAGCAGTACGATTCGACACAGTACCCATACAGAGATGCAGGTTGTATTTCCAAATCAGGCAACATATCTAGGCCACTGGTATCTTGTAACTATGCCGCCAGGTTCAGAATGTCTGCTTCACTGGCCATAAAATCTAGGTAGGTAGATTGACCAGGCATCAAGAGAGGCTCAAAACCCTGAGAAACCATGTCAACCTTTTCATAGAAAATGGCTTGAAAATATTGAGCACTTGACTCAGGGGGGCATAGCTCTCGACTGCCTGCGGTCTGCTGGTCAAAGGCACTGCAGAGGTAGATGCAATGGACGCCAACCCATCTGAGCAGAGTTTAAACAATGAAGAACGGTCTCTTGCTGAAGCTGGAAGAGCCGAGCTGAGGAGCATGCTAAGAATAATTGACTTCTGCCCTGCAGGAGTACAAGGAAGGCGTGGCGAGTCAGCTCTGATCTAGCATTTAGACTTGTTCTTCATTAAAAGAAAATTGAAAACTCCCAACTGTCCCTAAACTAAGGTGTTTCCCTACCTAACCAAACTAACTAGCGTGCTCATCATTTGTCAATGAGTCCAAAAGAAAGATCTGTCCATTCTCCAAAAACTAATATATGCTATGCTACCACTACCCTACCACTATCAAAACAACTAAGGCAAAGGAAAATGATTCCCTTCTCCTGTGGGCTGCTTTTTCAGCAAGTTCGGTTGACTGAAGTAGGTAGGCAGTTCTTTGTAACTATTTTATCAAGATGTAAATTTCAGATATATATTTTTTTCCACTTCTTTCTCTTGCTTTGTTCTCTTATGGTCTTATTGGTTGCTTTTTCTCTTCTCGCCTGGGGCTCTTTTTCTCTATTCCTGGTATACAAACTTGAGACTCACTCTTGTCTCAATGTCCAATCCTTTTCTTGATTTGGATAAACAATACTGTTCCAATCACGATTCTAACTCTATGTGTTGCCAATCCTTGCTCTTTACTGGGATGAGTATGAGTGCTCCAGTAATCATCCACAGTCTTTTGCAAGATTTGATATTTACTGGGACGAGCAACATTCTAGTAGTGATTCTCACTCTTCTCTACAGCTTGTTCCTCACTGGGACGAGTAGCCCAGATATGGTTATCATCCTTCTTCCATTATTGTCCCTAACTGGGACGAGTATTCCATACATTATTTCCCAGGTCCACCCCAGGTCTCGCACTCTCCCAGTTACCTTTCTGACTTAGGGATCGCCTCACTGGGTCTGCGGTTCGGACGGGGCTCTTTTCTCTCGTGGCCAAGACGACATCGCTGCTCGCTGCATTCTCTTCTTTCGGCACACTGCGTGATGCTCTCAGGCAAGTGGGCTTGGTGTCCCTGAGGTACTCCCTCGCATACTTGGTCACACCGCCACTTCTTATTCGGTCCCTCCAGGGACCTTGCTCGAGTCCTGCCGCTTCTCGCAACTTGGGTCTCTTGGAGTGTAACCCGTTAAGTTGCATATGCCAGCTTCCATCCAGCATAGGAAGCTAAGCTTCCCCATTCGTTCAGCTCTGCTCAGCAAGTTGATTTGAAACTCCTAGGCATCTCTCTCTCTCTCCAATGTCTACTCCTCCCACATTTATGACACTGCACTGGGATTAGCACACTGTAGCGTTAAAGTCATTCTTCTTTGTTTTACTTGCACTCGGTATTACTCCAGTGTTTTTCTTCATCTCAGTCCCACATAAGTAGTTCTTTTCAGGGTGGTTTTCTCAAGGATTCTATATGACAATAACAAATATCAAATTGTCCATCATGTTTTCTTCAGGGAGGCTTTCGCAACACTGGGCTATAGGAGGATTGGTTAGAGAGTTCCTCATCGAAACAGGAGTCCTTGTACCGAAAGGGGAGAGTTTCTCCCGGTGAGGTCCCACTTGCCCATATGCCTAGCAAAGGTATCACACAGGAAGCTCATCTCCCTAGATTAACAGGGAAATGCTCCCCCTGGTGAGAAGTGACTGAATCCCTCCATGAGTAGAGGCTAAAACACCCACTAAGCCCTCACACTTCTACAAACCAAGAGCCATCACAATCATAAAGGTAAAAGAGGCACAGCATAGAGATATACCTCCTTTGCCTTTTGTGGTAATGTAGGCAGAGGGGAGACTATACTCTTAAGAGGGGAGTGGATGCAGTTCAGTAGCGACCCAAACAGTGAAGTATAACAGTCCAAAATAAAGGAATGTCCAATCAAGGTTCTATACAAATATATACCCTTTAATTAAACACACCATATACAATAATGACTAGAAAAACACTACACAAAACCTACCACTGAGGAGAGAATACAGAATAAGCAAAGATAGTAGATGCAGTACCAGCCAGGGTAATGAATCAGGGGAGAACGGCAAGCAAAAGCAACAATGCTCTTGAACAAGGTTATGAACTTGTGAGCAAAAAGGGTTCAAAGTGACCTAACCAGTCTCTAGGGCCCAGAAACGGACCAAGGGGGCAGTTAGCAGTCAATGGTACCTTCAAGATCGGGAGAAAGCCAAAAGGCACATACCGAGGGTCCTGCTAGTTCAAATTTGTTGAAGAGTTACGCTGCAAGCCGTTAAATGGCGAAAAACACTAAGATCCCAGCTGTCTTGGCTCTCAGAGTGCTGCAAGTCCCAATGCAGCACTCTGAGAGCCAAGACAGAAACGCTACCAGCCAGTGTAGTACAGACTTCTCGCAAAGGTTGGGTTCCTATTGCCAGTAGGTCAAGGTTGAGAGGTGCATTGAGCAGCCAGGCTTATCTCAAGAGGGTAACAAAAAAGCTGAGGGGGTTTCACTGTCTGCACTTCCAACCAAAAGGAATCGACTTATTAAAGTCAAAACAGATATTAAGACCAAAAAAACTGTTTCGTAGTCACTTTTAGATTTTGTGTGTGATTTTTAGTCAAGCATTTATCATACAATGTGTTCAAATGAACATACACTTCACATCTTGTGATTTTAGGAATAATAAGAACATGGATTCCCCATAGGAAAGGCAAATGTACACATTGTAAATCCAGAAAATAATTAGAACCAAAAAGTGCCAATAATAAACGCTATAACACACAACAGTTCCTTGCACAGTATTAGACAGGTAACCGTAAGCATCACAAAAAATGCTTTACACTATGTACCTCCAGAGTGATGCAGAGTCACCAAGTGTCATCTATACTATTACTTAATCTTGTTAATCATGTATACCTGATCATTAATTATGTTTCACTTTTTGTTTTTTGTCCCAAACCCCAACTCCCTTTCTTTCTCCTTTTTTCCCTGCCTTTTTCTGTTACTCTTGTTGGAACTGTATAAATCTAATATCAGAAGATTTATTCTGCTGTGTATGATGGTTGAAATGTACCAATGTGATTTCTTTTTTTTCCCCAACACTTTATTAGTTCTCATAAACAACAATAATATGAGAAACAATGTTTCACAGACAGTATAAGCATGAAATATACAAACTGACAAAAGTATCTTAAACAGTTAATTTCAAGCTGAAAACCAACCATAGTGAAACAACCATCAAAAAGAACCACAACCACACCAGACAAGACAAGACAAGACAAAAAAAAAAAAAAAAGGAGGAACCCCACTCTCTACACCTCGAATACCATTACCGCCAATCCATGCCATCTCCCCATCAGCCATACAAGGCCATAAAAGGACCCCGCAATCTCAAATAATCTTCATCCTTATCTTTATTATGGAATGAAACCTTGTCATACTGCGCCAACACATGTAATTCTGTCAGCCACTCATCAACATTAGGTTTCTTCCTTGATTTCCAAACCCTGAGAATCAACTTAATAGCCACCATAATGGCCCTATCAATCCAGCAAGAATGTCTCGCAATTCGACCACTCCTATCTTTACGGGAAAGTAAGATGACATTCACTGCCGACCTCTGCAAAATCACATCAAAAATCAAATCAATTCTATCAATCACTGCCGTCTAAAAGTCCAGCACTCTCGGGCAATCCCACAGTAAATGCAGTAAAGTACCTCTATCCCTGTTACAACTCCAACACAAATCATCTGGTCGGAGCCCCAATCTAAACATCTTAACAGGTGTCCAATACACCTTCCCAATAATTTTTTGTCGAATTAACCGTAAGCCCATATCAGGACCCAAATGCAAATTAACCTTTAGAATGTATTTCCAATCCAACTCAGAAATCTCATCCAGAACATCATCAGACCAAGTATTTCTCAATCTAGACCATGCCTCCCGAAGTTTCTCATTAATAGGCATAAATTGCATATAAGTACGCACTCCATATTCCGGACCTTCCAATAAGGTAGCAATCTCCGGTTTATTTCCAATAGACCCATCAGCCAAAACCAATCTACAAGTTATCAAATTTTCAAAAGCCAAGTATCTATTCAATTCACTTCGCCTCAAACCATACCTGTTCACTAATGCCTTAAAACTCAATAACCTATCCCCATCCAATACATCTGCCAATTTCAGGATACCCTTATTAATCCAACTAGGCCAACTCAAACATTTAGTATCAATCTGCAAAGCAGCATTGTACCATATAGAAGCATCTCTACTGAATCCATAACTCATATCATTATCCCGAAACCACTCCCCAATTACTTGTCTAGTAGCCACAACCGGGCGCAACTTCAATCTCTTAATCGGCAATTTATCCATACTATATATGGATCTCAAGTCAAAGGGAGCACAAACACCCCTTTCCATACGCAACCAAATTGGTTCATTCACCGCTCTATCCCTAAAGTAATATGAGCTTTTTTTAAGTACAAATGCTTTATAGTATTTCATCAAGTCAGGGAATTCAAAACCTCCATCTTCAACTTTTTGCACTAGCATGTATTTCGGAATCCGAGGCCTCTTACCAGAACCCCACAAGAAAGAAGAAAATAGTTTCTCAATCTTAAGTAACTGCTTCTTATACAACAACGGGATGGATTGAATAACATACAAGATTTTTGGCAAAAGAACCATCTTAATTGCACTGATCTTTGCCCACAGGTTCAGAGTCAATTTCTCCCATCTCCTAAATAACAATGACATTTGCGCATGCACCAAATTCAGATTATATTGCTGTAATTTCTTCAAGTCCCCAATAATATGAATTCCTAGATATTTAACCCCCTCTGGAGACCATTTACAATTCCATGTGTTCAAAACCGTATTCACACGCCGACCAGACAAGGGAAAAACCTCAGTCTTGTCCCAATTCACCTTGTGTCCTGACAATTCACCCACTTCTTGAAACATTGATTTTATTACATCTCCACACACTTCCGGATTCGATAAAATAAGGAGCATATCATCAGCATACGATAGAACTTTCACTTCAACCTTCCCAACATTAATACCCTTAATAATCTCACATTGTCTGAGATAAGTAACAAGAGGTTCCAACGCCAAATCAAACAAAAAAAGTGACAACGGGCAGCCTTGCCTCGTGCCCCTTAACAACTGAAATGGATCTGAAACCACCCCATTAACCAACACCCGGGCCTTAACATCATTATGAATACAATCTACCATCCTCACAAAAATCGGGCCAAAACCCATTTTCAGTAAAGTGAATTCTAGAAATTTCCAGTTTACCCTATCAAAGGCTTTTTCAGCATCAAAAAAAACCTATGACTTCATTTGTGTCCTTCCCAAATCGGTCATCAACCACGTTTAACACGGTTCGAATATTGTCATAACCATATCTCCCTGGAATAAAACCCACCTGTGACCCATCAACCAGATCTCTCATACAAAAACCCAATCTGTTAGCCCAAATTTGTGTGAAAATTTTAAGGTCAACATTAAGCATTGAGATAGGCCTATAATTCCCACATCTAGTGTGATCTTTATTAGGTTTTGGGATCACCACAATCATTGCCTCTTTCATGGAATCACACATCATACCCGATACCAAAAAATCATTATAAAGGTCACACAACACAGGTGCCAACTGAACATCAAATTTTTTATAAAATTCTGAGACAATACCATCTGAACCTGGCGATTTTCCATCATTCATTTGCAATATAGCCAAACTAACCTCAGCAACCTCGATTGCAGCATCAAGAGAGGCACGTTGTTCCTGAGTCAGGCTAGAGAGTAAAATTTTCTCAAAAAATGTGTCCAGTCTATCAGAAGTCGGGTCACAATCTTCTCCATACAATGCCTCATAATAACCCTTGAAGTAACTACAAATATCGCCATTTCTATTTAAAGTAACTCCCCCATCAGTTTGGATAGAAGAGACACATGAATCAGACACCATCTCCCTAAGCTTATACGCCAATAGTTTGCCATTACGATCACCCGATTCCCAGGACTTCTGTTTCGAATAAAACAAACTCTTACTTGCCAAGTTTTGAATGTGGGTCTCCAATTCCGCCTCCAACTTACGCAATTTCAGTTTGGATTGTCCTGAACCGTTAGTAGCACAGACTCTCTGCAGATTTTTAATCTCTTCCTCCAAATCACCAATCAAACGTTGTGTTTTTTTTCTTCACATGGGCAGCTCTACTAATCAATTCACCCCTCAAAACCGCCTTAAAACAGTCCCAAACAGACTTAATACTGGCCGAGTCTAAATTTTCATTAAAGTAATGACCAATGAAAGCCTCCAAGCCCTCTACAACCAAATTATCTTTCAGCATTTCAGCTTGCATCTTCCACCTCCTCGTCTTAGTACTCTTACTATCCAAAATCAACTGGAGGTCCAACAGAGCATGATCTGAGATACCTCTCTCTAGTATGTTTGTTGAGATTGTTTGATCACTCAAAGCCATACTAATAAAGAAGTAATCAATTCTGGAGAAAGAATCATGAACAGGCGAATGAAAGGAAAACTCTTCTTCACCACGATGTAGTTCCCTCCATATATCAATAAGATTATATTTGAACACAAATGTCCTGAGTTCCTCACTAATCCTCTCATTATAATACCTACACTCTGATCTACGATCTATTTTACTATCCATCACTAGATTAAAGTCACCACCCAACACTAATGAATCACCCTCCATACCATCCAACAAAAGGCTCAATTGATCAAGAAAAGATACAGCTGGCGAGCATGGCGCATACACAGATCCAAATGTCATTTTTTTCCCATCAAGGAGCACATCAAGTAACAGGATTCTACCTTCCCCATCCATAACTGTCTTTTCAATCTTAAACAACAAGCCTTTCCTAAACAAAATACTTACCCCTCTAGATTTAGAATCCTAACAATTTGAGACCGCTGTAGAATATTTCGAGTTGGCCAAGTATTTTTCAGTTTGTTCGTCCAGATGAGTTTCTTGAAGAAAGACTACATCAGCACCACTCCTCCACAATCTTGCTAGAACCTTGCGTCTTTTCACAACATTCCCAATCCCCTTAACATTCCAAGAAACAAAAGTTAACGCAACCATAACTCCCAAATTAGAACAGTATCATAGGAGCAGTAACCATCAAGATCAGAGGCAGAGTTCCAAAAAATAAAAACAAAGTGTATAGACACAACAACAAAACATTTAAACGAACAAACAGATAGAAAGTACAAGCTTTGCACAAAAAAAACAGTCCGATAAGCAGCGGACCTAACACATGTCATATTATATACATCGAGTAAACCATTCTGAACCATACCCACCAGAGACGAATCTCCAACCCAAACCTTATATAAAGTAATTCACAATAATATTCCACCCCCTGAAATCAATCCAGCTCATGTGAATTCCCTTTTTACCACCCACCCCCCCACATCCTGATCAGGTAAAAAACACATTCTCAGAATATTCCCAGAATTAAATACTGCAAGCCCGTCATGACCCCACAACCCAACACACTAATCCCTATCAACTAATCCTCACAAACACCTAAGAGATCTAATCCGAACACCGCCTCCCCAAAAAAAAAACCTCAGTACACCATATATATACAATTCCCCAACCGCAAAACTCAGAGCCCATACAAAGGCAACTACTAATACCCCATAAACCCACTAAACCATTCCCCATTTAAACCCCACAATAAACATGAGTTAAGTGGTCAATGAAATCAATATGTCAGCCTGCAAAAATCTCAGTACCATACCCCCATCCCCCTAGGAGACCGGACATGAGGGTGTGAAAAGAGATCAGTTTCCAAGTAGACCCAGAGAACACAAAACATTCAACCCATATTGAATTTGACTCAAGGATCCCTCATAACAGTTTCCGGGCTCCAAAAAAAATCAGACTATCCCCCCCCCTATTAACGGAACAAAATATAGAAAGAGAGGGAAGAGGGAATGAGTGTAAGCAGCAGGAAGTCATAGGAACACCTCCATAAAACCATATAAAGAACCATAGGGCGCTGAAGATGTATGCCTCCAAGAACCTCTCGTATTCAAATGAAAGTTATGTGCTACCCCTTTCCTGAAAATATCTGCAACCATATAACTCATCCCTCAGGGGTACTGCAGTAGCAATAAAGTCTATAAGGGATGACATACCAACATTCCCCCACCCCCTTCAAAAGATCAACAACCCACATGAACCCCATATACAGCAGCATTCCAGAGATAGACCAGCTGGGAATATCACAACTGTGGAATTTTCGTGAAATGTATAGTGCAACTAGTCATAACCACTTAAAGAAATAACTCGGGGGCCTTGAACATTCTTGTTAAAAAAAAAAATGTTTTCTTTTTTTTCCCTTTCCCTTCCTTTTCATATATGCAAACCAGAAAAACCAGAAAAACAACCAGATGCTATCATCAGTCCCATATCCAGTCTCCCAGTCGCAGTTCCAGTGCATAGCTCCAAAGTCCCATAACCCAGAACATTCCTCAAATCCAACACGTTCGTATTGGGTGGTGCGTTACAGCTCTGCCTGAATGCTAGTTAAATTCCTCCATACCACCTTAAGTCTTGTGAGAGTCTCCCTCCTTCCGAAGTGACCCCGGTCCCTGCAATGATGTTCAGCAGAAGTCAGGCGTGTGCAATCCTTTCCAGTGAAAGATGATCCAATGAATCTCCCCCAAGCATCAGATTCTTGTTCCATTATACCCCAGCTCAGCCAAAATAAGACCACATAATAAAGCACTTTCAGGAAGCGAGGGCAACGAATGAAGAGAATACAGGTAGTTGATGACAGCATATGTGCACATGCACGCCATGAAGGGGGCTCTCAGGAGATTGCGGTGCATCCATTGTCATTATAGGCAAGTTACTCAGCACGATTAATGCAGCAAAAGCATTTGAGGGAGACGTACACTCTCAAGTTATGCTATGAGCATGAAGCACAAGTTCGTTCATTTGGGAGACAGCCACGGAATGTATGAGCCGACGCAACCCCCCGTAACAAAGTTATGGAAAAGTCACAGGCTTACCAAGTTGCGGAGAGGAAAAACGGGGGCTCCACATAACGCGAGCCGGAACGAGGTTCCGCAAACTGAAGCACACTGGGAGGATCCATGTGAGTGGCTGAAGCACTGATCATGACGGGCTATAGGCCGCAGGGTGATCCAGCCGAGTTCCGCTCCCATTGCACCATCCCGATCATGATCGACTGAACCAGGAAGTACAATCCATGTCAGCCACGTTACGTCGTACGTAACGAAAATAGAACAAGGTGCCTTACTCTAAATTCACCATCCGGGAAGGCAAACTCCACTCTTATTCCGGGAAAAGGTATAAGTAAATAACATTCGAAACCGTTGTAAATAACGGAATACAGGCGGCGGCCATTTTTATCCATTAAAAAACAACAGCAAAGTACTAAAACTAGAGAAATATTTAAAAAAAAAAAAAAGGGGGAAATACGTGCAGTTAAGCATCTGTCATCACCACAGACTAATGTGTGTCAGATCGACCCTTTCTCCTCCTCAGTCTCTCCCTGGTCCCCAGACCAGATGAAGTGCCTTCCATTGGGTCTAATCTAAGCCAGTTAGGAAATTCTCAGCCAGTTTGCTCTCATTAAATGAGTGCAGTCGACCATCTACCACAATCTTCAGGATTGCTGGATAAACCATGTAGTATTTTAGGTTCTTCTCACGTGCTTCAATCTTAGCCCCAATAAAAGTTTTCCGTTTATCCATGATACCCTTACTCAGGTCTATGAACACCATTATTTGGTTTCCACCCAAGGCAAGATCCTTCAGTTCCCGGGCTTTCCTCAGTAGCAACTCTCTCACAGGGAATCTCAGAAATGTAACAATAATATGTCTTGGCCGCTCACCCAGTGCTGGTTTAGGTCCCAGAGACCGGTGGGCCCTCTCCAACTCCAATGAAACAGCTGTATCAATATTTAGCAATTTGGGTAAGGTCTTATTTAGAAAATCAATGATGTTATTTCCTTCTGCTTTTTCTGGAAAACCGGCAAAACGAAGATTATTCCTCCGTGAAAAATTTTCTTGCTCGGAGAGCTTCTGAGTAATCCTCTTATTGTCCATCTCCAATTCCCTTATCTGGTCCATCAGTTTTAAAGTTTTTTCATCAACCACATTCAAGTGATCTTCAACTGAATCCACTCTTTTGGCCACTGTGGAAAACTTCTCTTCAGACTTTAGTAGGGCCGTCTTTTTTTCTCCAATGTCCAGTGTCATTTTGCTCAGCATCTCAAAGAGTTTGTCCTCTCTTGTCTCACCAGAAGTATTCTTCTCATCACCTTTCTTCCGTTTAGCATCTGGAGTAGCAGTGGTTGACATCCTTTAATGAGTTATTATTATAGTAATCACAGTATAATATCAGGGAGCATGAAAAAGGTTAGGTACAGGAGCACAGCAATCAAGCTGCCATCCCTGGAGCTGACAGTTCTAGAAACACCAATGTGATTTCTAGTTATGAGTAATATGCTTTCTGGTTGTTATATGGCAACTCTTAGATTTATTCGCCCTGAGGATGGCCCGTTTTGGGTTGAAACACTTGTTGGCAGTTCTTGTTAGGACCTTTTTGTTCCAATTACTTTTTGAAATCACAACTTGTGTAAATACGCTGTCTGGCGTTTATTATTGGTACTTTTCGGTTCTAATTATTTTTTTGGAATTACAATGTGTACATTTGCCTTTCCTATGAGGAATCCATGTTCTTACTATTCCTAAAATCACAAGTTGTGAAGTTTATGTTCATAGGAACACATTGTATGATCTGTGCTTGACTAAAAATCACACATAAAATCTAAAAGTGACTACGAAACAGTTTTTTTGGTCTTAATATCTGTTTTGACTTTAATAAGTCGATTCCTTTTGGTTGGGAGCGCAGACAGTGAAAACCCCTCAGATTTTTTGTTACCTTATCTAAGGGTTATTTGAGAAATTACCCCTGTGGTTTACCACTGCTGTCGCATACCTCTCAACATACTCAATATCTCTCCTTAGACAGTATTTTGCGGGTCATGCACACATCCAAATACAGGATAATTTCTCACACTTACTAATATTATCTCAAGAGGGGTCAATGTGAGAAGTAGGAGAGTTACACCGAGGCTCACAGTGACAAGTATTCAAATAAACTCTTACACACAATGATTAAACAATTATTAATTTATTTAACAGTCAGTGTGAATAAGCCTTCTTCTGAAGGGGCAATATCATAGTAAGACACAAATACACTCCAAAATACAGACTCAGTTTCTCTAAATCAGCAAATACCAATTTGGGACACAGACACTTCCTACACCCTCAGGTGACCTAAATAGCTAGGACACTGGACATTAATTTATCACTGTTGCATTCAGAGAAATACTTAGATGTATGTCAAAGAAAAGAGTTATTGGGATAAAACAAGAGATAACACAAATATTCTGAAGCAGGTAAGTACTTTTGACGCCCCTCTCCCCAATGCAGAGCAAGTTAACCCTTTCCTGGAAGGAAGGTAAAAACACACAATCAGAGGAGAGAAGATTCATTCAGGAAGCCAGGCCAGGCCAATGTCAATTGGGCAAAAGTCTAGGTGCGCTGAAGCACTTCTTGTAGGTGAATAAAGGTCTTGCACAATGTTTTAGAAGTTTCTGTAGAAAAGGTAGAATCAATGTAGGGCCACAAGCTGGATAGGCCTTTGAGGTAAAGAAGCAACCTAGACAAGACTCAACTGAGATCAAGTAAGGCTACACAAGAGTTAAGTTCTCTTAGACTGCACAGTACCATTGGTTAGAAGAAATGGTTCCAGCTGGCTTCTGTTCCTGTGTTGGTCTGCAGATCCCGCTGTTCCTGTGCCTCAGTCGTGGGGACAGGAGGGGGACTTCTGGGAACTCCTGCAACACAGCGGGGCAATCAGTGACAGAAAAGGACAAACTTCTATTCAGTGGGAATTCATGGTTTCAGCTCGTCCCGTCTCAGCAAACGGCACCACCGCGGACTCTCAGATACCACTTAGGACTTTCCTCGCATCTGGGTTCCAGGACTCTTGAGGTGGCTCAGGTTGGGTCAGTCCTGATTACTAGGAGTCTGGAGGATCTTCCAGCAGCTGGGGTCCGACTTAAAAGTGATGCACTCCTAATCTGGTGTTCTCCCTGGCACTTCGCTTCCTGCAGCCGCAAGGAAGTACAGCCTGCTCCGAGAGGATGTCCAGACGGGTTCACTTTGGAGTTGATTGGTCCCACCAACTCAAGGGGAGAAGTCGTCCTTGCAGGGCTTTTCTAGTCGAGGCGAATTCGGAGCTTCAGCACAGCAGCAGGGCTTCACTGGGCAAACCTACAGTCCAGGAGTTGCAGCAGGTGTCTCTTCCAAGTTTTTCTTGACAAAATGGGCACCCATGGGTGCTTTACTGCAGCTGCAAATGCAGCCCGCGGTATAAGCTCCCAATGGTTGGAAAAAGTAAACCACTGCCACCAGCCATTAATTGTAGAAAGAGTAACATACAAATATTACATGAGAAACTAGACAAAGGGGATACTAAGTAACTCCTCCAGCACCCTATGGTAAGCTTGTGTGTGCTGGTTCTAGAAAGTTACAATGTAAGTAAAGTCAATTTCTCTTCACTGCTCTTGGAAACAGTAGTTTATGCAAGAGAAGGTACTTAAATCTTTGGGAAATCTGAAAGACTTCCCTGTGTCACTGCACTGAAGGTGCTGTGTGTCACAATGTAAAAAGAGGATGCCTATGGAGTTTGTCAGACTCCACAACCAAATGAAACAGATTCCAAATCACAGAAAAATACATGAGAGTGGGAAAAAAGAGAGTCTTCCTCTCTCCAGGTTAAAAATTAAAAGTCCTAAAATCCAGCAAAGTTGCAGGGGGCCTCTAAGGTAGAGGGCAATTAGCACATTTCTGTGATTTCTCCCTAACAATGATTCCCAAAATGATTCAAATAATTGGGGTGAGACCCTTTCTTTATAAGCAAAAGTCCACAGGTGATTACACTAAAGGTAGCCTGATTAAGGGGTCCATCCTTGCTCTTGAAATGTGTGACTTTGCCCTTATGTCACCCCCAAAGTGTTTTGCTCCAGAAGTGGTATAGACGACAGGAAACAGGCAGAGAGAATCAAGATGTCTGAACCTTTCCAAAACTGTACATATCCCTCACTGGCTATCCTATCTCCACCCTCTACACTTCGCAATAGGATCAAATGCCTTTAGAAATGCAGCACCCTGGTGTGAGGCCTGGCTTTCTGTGAATGGGTGTACCTTTTGGTTTCTGCTATCAGGCCAGCATCCTGTGGGGTGGCTAGCATAGGGAGAAGGGTGTTACCTGCCCGTACAAAGGAACAAAGTTGGGCACCCCACCAGGCTATCTTCTTGCGAGTAGGGCAGGATCCAGCCTGTCTAGGGGGGTGTGGGGGGGGGAATACACATAACCCTTCCACAGCTGAACTGGGCTCACAGGACTGACATGTGCAACATCAATTTAATGTGGCTGGGGTAACTGAGTTGCTGGCCATCATACCCTAAATCAAGGTTATGGCTTATATTTACAGTTTTATATGGCATCAGGAACACATCTTCAGGGTAATGTAGTTTTTGGAAAGCAGAAGTGCGTATTTTAAATGCAGCCCTTGAGCTGCAGAGACTTGGATGTCACTGCAGCTATCAAGAGGGCACCTGTGACCTCTGAACCTGTTCAGAGAGCACCTGTGACCTCTGAAACTGTTCTGTACCACTGGTACAGCAGGTGCAGCGAATCAGAATACTAATGCAGCAAGGCACAAGTACACACTATGCTTTTGGCATGGAACTTATGAAAGGGGAATCTGATTAGCAGATGTCCCTTTCAGAGATGGAATTAACCACATCATTTTATTATTGAATATAAATTTAAAACGCCAGGGCTTCCACACCCTTGCCAGATTGCAATTCAACAAACATGCGACTACTTCCTTCGTCGATATCTCTACCAGTCAAAGCAGGTTACACAGATTCTGATGCAGCGTTCTACTTTGAGGTCAAAACTGCTCCAGTCAAGGCTTTAGAAAACACTTCTAACATATGTGTCCTAAACTCCTCCCACTCCCAATGCATGCTTGGATGGAAACTACACCTTACTGTCAGCGAAGTTGGAAGTTTGCTCACTCTCATGCATCTTGATTGGTGCTGCTTCTTATTAGGACAAGAGGAAGAATGAGGAAACTCACTATGGAAAAGAGACATTTTCTTAGCCTTCCTCTTCTTCCTTTCCTCCATTTCAAGAGTCGAGCCTCCATCTCTACTTTTCAGGACTTCTATTGAGATGCAGAATAACAGCGTGTAGGGGTCTTGCACCAGTTTTGTGACCTTCTCTCTCTGAGGGCCTTGGGGTTCATCAACTGGCAGGAACTGCACTGCCCCAATGTCGTGATCCATGCAGACACCACATACACAGTGTGTGGGTTAGTGTAGGACATTTTAGCATTGAAGTCCCTGCAGTGTTTAAACTCCAAAGGCTTGGGAGCAGGAATGATGGCGCAACAAAAGAAAGGTTATCTGGTGTTCCCAAGAAATCAGTGTGCTCAAAATGCAGAAAAAGGAACCAAGTTCATGGGGTGTAGTTTGCTTTATTCATAGAATGGCAACGTCATATTCAGGGTGGAAGAAGACCATCGCCCGAGTTGTTATACTACGGCCCCTTTTGAAAGTTTCAGAGAAAGGTTTGCAGTGGAAGATATCTATTAAGATGAGTAATCTATAGAAGGTTGCAATCTATTAGAAATCATTTTTCAAATCTTATAGTCCTGTTCTAATCAGCATGGTACATTAATGATTCCAGTTACCTGATAACATCCACTGCCCCAATCAGGATAACTCAACTTCTTTTCACACTTTTCCATGATGAATGCAGATTTCTGGAGCAGACACACTGAGTTAGGGCCATATTCCTCTGCACCGTAGTTTCTAGAAGCAACTAAGACACAGCAAAAGGGTTTGAAACAAATTAGGTTAATTATTTAATAACTGCGCTTCTAGTTGTATGTAAAGACCACACAGAGTCCCCATGAGTCTAAATAGAAAGATATTTTATTTAATGAGAATCCTGGTTTTTTTAAGAGGGTACATTTATGGCTAAATGCTACATAGCTTACAGCGTCTATGCTTTGATATGTCAACACCAACAATGTTCAGGTTTGCTGAAAGAGAAACCAGGAGGCAAATACAGAAGCAAAAAAAATAATACATTAGCCGTGTTGTCAAATCTGTTCAGCCTCCTCAAAGATGAGGAAAGGACACTGTATTGGAGTGTGCAGATCCTCAACACAAAGCGACAAGTAAAACATGGTTTTATTTAACAGACAACTGTAAGGACACTAGCTAACTCCATCTTCAGTACAGTTTACCTCGGACAGATCCATGCACCAGACAAATAAACAATAATAGTGTGAGGCTGAGGGAATTACTGATTGGGAGGTCAAGATAAAGGACACAAACATTCATACTTTTAAACGAGGAAAGT
This sequence comes from Ambystoma mexicanum, assembly GCF_040938575.1. Taxonomy (NCBI): domain Eukaryota; kingdom Metazoa; phylum Chordata; class Amphibia; order Caudata; family Ambystomatidae; genus Ambystoma; species Ambystoma mexicanum. Next base: position 1,289,563,399 of record NC_090931.1, on the reverse strand, counting down.
AATCAAAAAAGATTGATCCTTTCCATAAAAGTAAAGGAAGGGGGACGCATTTCATTGATTTGATGTTAAAAGAGGTAGCACTTTATAAAGCAACTGGTGTAAGGAAATGTTAAGATGGATTTCTAAAATCAACCAGAGGGGTAGATTTTGGGAGGCAGTGAAGTCTAGCCAAACCTAATTAAGGTAAGGTAGCTGAGTGGCAAGGCTTAGACTCCGGAGGGGTGTGAGAGTGGTCTATGGCTACAAAGAGTCCACACAAAGCAACACCAATAATTCCAATTAGACCAGTACAAAAATATACTATGGTTTATTACGCCTTTGAAAAACACACTAAGCAACTGAAAGGTCTAGGCAAATATTATCACACACTTACTATAAAACAGATATAAACATTCTCCCTTCGGAGAAGATTGAAATAATTTGATTCAATAAACAGTGTAAAACGAAGTAGTTAGTTGCAACACAATTCCCTAACATTTCGTATGTCCAGCTCTAAGATGGTTTATGCCCTTAAAACATCAGTCCCAAAGTTATACTTTTTGGGGAGATTTACTATGTGATTGGACGATTGTTGTGCAAAATGCAAGGAGCTAGTGCAGTCAGACTAAATTTCCCTGCAGCATGCAGTCCCTCTCAGTCAAGGTACGAGTTTAAGATGATGACATTGAATGGCCTCAACCAGTTACATTGGGCCACTAACACCCTGCTCGAGTCCTAGGATCAGGTTTTAAGTATACATGTTCCTACTTTACAGTGTTACGACACGGAAAAAGCATTTAATCCACAGCGCTTTGTAGTAATGGAGCCTTATTTTATTTCTTGCAAAATGGATGAGCTACTGTATAAACTTTCATTTCTATCATGCAAATTCTTTATTTATTTGATTTATATAGCGCATAGACAAGGCCCATAGGCATAATAGCGTTGGGACAAAACTCACAAACGTGAAATCATCACAAATAAACTGAGGGACAGATGGCGGAGATCACATAGCTAGAGAAATGCAAGTTCAGTGAAAGAGAAATGATTTGAGGTCATGTTTGAGGGAAGCTATAACACTCTCTCAAGTCAGGGGGCATGGCATTCCAACATCTAGGCGCAGAGTGAGAAAAATACCCTTTGGGCACTGTAGACAGTTTTATTTTTGGAATATGCAATAGCTGAGAGTTGTTGGAACAGAGAAGTCTCTGAAAGGGAAGACAAGACAGTCTCTCAGCTAAGTAGCTAAGACCTTTGCCATTTAGGCACATATGGGTGATGCACATTGTTCGATAAGTAACTAGTCTCCACAGGGAGCCATTGCAAGGACCTCCTTGCGTTAGAGACGTGATCCAATCTCTTTAAGCCTTCCACCCACAACCCACACCGCATTACAATCCAAACCGCATTGTTTTGGAAGACTTGCAGACGGGCCATTTCACCCTTGCCGGTGCCCTGTAATAGACTAGCACAATAGTCCAGTCGGGCCCCAATGATTGCCCTGGCAATAGTGGCACAATTAGTGCGGTTCAGAAACGGCCTAATTTGTGCCAACAGCTTTAGGTAGTAGGCTGAACTGGAAACCAGGTTCTTGATGTGTGACGTCATTGAGAGTTCCCGATCCAGGACGACCCCCAGAGTTTTAACTTTGGGGAGCGTGGCTATGATGCAACCTGAGATAGTGAATGACGGATATTCACTATCAAGCTTCCTTAGCTTTGGTGCCATACCTGCAATCATAAGCTCTGTTTTTTTGTATTGAGAGCAAGACAGTTGTCTGCCATCCAAGATTCAATTCGCTCATTGATACTATTTACTGTCGAGTGTCTTTTATGATCCCCAGAAAGAGGGATCAGACACTGCATATCAACTGCATAGTTTGCATATATGACCCCTTTTTCTTCTAGCATCTCAAAAAGTGGAATAGTGTAGATGTTAAAGTGTAGGTGAGTAACATGCCCCCTGAGGTACTCCACAAGAAACCAGGTAGTCATCGGCCATGGAGTCATTGCGGAAGACTTTAGCTTTTCGTCCAGAGAAGGAGTTAATCCATAAAGCTGCTTCTGGGGAAAATTAGCTGTGTTCCTTAGTCTTTGTGCCAGTATGGTGTGATCTAAGTCAAAGGCCAAGAATAAGTCTTGTAGCATCAGTAACACAGTGCTCCCCCTTGGACGGGGAGGGTAAATAATATGAGATCATTGGTGAGAAAGTCTTTACTCCAAAATCCTGCAGGTGCCCACTTCCAAGAGTGTTCAAAACTCAGGTCCATTAATGCTCTAGGGCAAGGACGTGTGCCTGAACGCACTTGTAAACGTGCTTATAGACAAAAGCATACACGTGGAGGCATGAGGCATCCTATTTGATGAACCTTGAGTGGCAAGGATACACTTGGTGGCAAAATGATAGCTAGCGCTTGAGCAGCTTTTTCAGCCACATATCTCAGGGATATTTTGGGGGCAATTTTAACAATATTGATAAGATTGAAATTGTTATATGGTGTGGATAGAAGACGAAATATTACAACAAACTTACAAAACGAAAAGATAATTTTTAAATTAGTATGATAAACTAAACAATCGCAAATGGATATTTTTGATATTTCAAAAAAATACTATGAACACTATGCCAATGTTGTTGGATTAGACAGATATTTCAAGATGGCTCTTAATTTGGTATTAAGGTTTAGTTTAGCATGTAAAACGGTTAAGGCATTTATCAACAGTTGAAATTCAAGGTAAATATTGTAAAAGCAATGGAAACACTACTCCTTTGTCTTAAAAAATAAGGCCTCAATGCTAAGGTGAGTAGGTCTAGTGCCTTTAAGGCTCACAAGTTCCATGAAGAGACCTTTTTAGGGTGTCTTAGGTCTTTAGAAGTGGAGAAGTGGAGAAACAAGTAGTGGCAAAGCTAACAGTTTTATTTATTTGTTAGTTTATATAGAGCCAGCAGCTCGCAAGCATCAGGGTGCTGACATATACACAAAGGGACAAAACATATAAAATCACAGGACAAGACGCTCAAAAAGTCATTAGGGGTTTCAGTTTCTTAGGACCGGTTTATCATTTGAACAGATGTGTCTTGAGTTTTTTCCGGAAGCTTATGTATTTTTGTTCTAGTCTTGCAGAGATGGGCAGGTTGTGCCACATTGTGGATGCTTTAATATGGAAGGCTTTCCCAAGTCAGTTAGCCTTTTTGAATCTGGCAATTTCGATTTGACCTTTTGAATCAGACATAAGTGTCCGTCTTGGTAAATTCGTGACCAGATTGTTTTTCAGGTAAGACGGGGCAGACCCGTGGATGCATCTGTGTGTCAGCATCATAGCCTTAAATGCAATTCTTTCCTCAACGGCTAACCAGTGTAGATTCATTCTATACTCGCTTATGTGTTCCTTTTTGGACTTACTTTTAATAATCCTTAGCGCATTATTTTGGATGTTTTGGCATTTGGCGATATGACCCTTATTTTCTCCCAACATAAGGGCATTGCAGTTATCTAGTCCAGAAATGATGGTGGATATGGGTTTTGTTGCAATTTTCCTTCGCTTAGGTAGGGGTGTATTGACTTGAGGAGACAAAGGTGATACGCGCATTTCTTGTTTAATTGGAGAACATGAGCTTCGGCACTCATGGATGAATCCATGTAAATCCCTAATGTTTTTACTCCGTAAGGTTGAAAGAACAAAGGTAAATACCAAAGGTTAGAGGTCCACTACCAATTGCTCTACTCTAGGGGAAACACAGAAGGATCCTTGGCGAGAATTCCAAGGATCACGACCAAACAAGGGAGAGATAGGGTCAGGACTATGCACCTGTATAAACCTATGGCTGGAGGGGAGGTTACAAAAAGGTAAGCAAGCTTGTCCCACAAATGTAGATTCCACCACAAACCACAGCCTAGGATTGCTAGACCCGCTGAGTCCATTTAATTCTTTCATTGGTTCAGTTACAGGGGGACGATGGTCTGTAGGTGCAGTGGTCATTTTCGGTGACGTGATTGGGTCCAGCTATTTGGTGTTTCATTGAGATGGTTCCTGATGCTCTGTAGCTGGACATCCCAGGCACCCAGAGATGCAGACCACATTGGGGAATGATCGAAGAGGGCAGCAGTAAAGAACACTGCACTTAATCAGCAGCAGGCAACTCATGTGGTGAGGACAAACATGACTACAGGATGGCCCTACTTCAAGATGGAGAGCAGCAGCTGTAAGAGTACTGTTCTTATGCCACAAGCTGTAGACCTGCAGAGTCTAAACTTAGAACGAGGACGATGAACAGAAGCTGCCTAGGGTGGAGCTGGTTAGCCCTCACAATGGTTCCGGGACCCTTCTGAAGGATCCAGAGGGCAGGACCGCCATGCAAGGCTCCAAACTGGTTAATCCCGCCAGGTCAAAGCACCAATGAGGACATTTAATAGATTGATCGAGTGGGAAGTGCTTCACCAGGTCCTGGCTGGAGGCATTGCTGCATGTCTTCCACGATCATCGTCTTATCTTCAGTGGGATGAAGCTCTTTATAGGGGTCTTGGCTCTAACAATCAGAAGAATGGCTCTGGGGGTCTTCCTTTTATCCTGAATTCTAGACATGATCAGCACCAGCCCTCCAATGGAGAGGATCTACACCATTAAAACTGGCAAGGGCTGTCCAATCATGGGCAGCATCTTGCCCCACATCTGTGCAGCAACTGACATAACTCCTGGCCAAAGTGTGGATTGGGACCAGACAGTCCCAGCCCTCACATCCGGCCAGATGCTCACATACTTTGCGCAGGAAAGTCTAAGCTTTGCCCAGGAAAGGGCTTTCCATTTCTATCCTGAAAGGGCAGGAAAAAGGCCAACGGGCAAGATGGCCAATGACCAGGGCATAAAACATGACACATTTTGGGTGCACAGTACTCAAAAAAGCATTATGCAGTAAAAAGCAAAAGTGCATGTGGGAAAAACCATGGTAGAGAAATATCGACTGCCACCAGCCCGTCTTGGACACATCATGAAATTAACAAACATATTACTAAGAGAAAACGAAAAAGAATTTAAGAAAAAGTACCCATCTAGTGATTAAGCATCTTAAAAACAACAATCAACCTCTGTTAGGGGAGTTTTCTTAAAGTCCCACTTGGTAGTAAGACTTCAGTAAACTATCCCAGTGGTTTGTAGATCCCCAACACTTAGTACACGTCTGTACTACTGCTGGAACCCTGGTAGAGTGACTGATCTTAAGGTGAAGATGTGAGCTGTAGGCAAGTGCACTGAGCCCAGTTATATATGCACATCAAAGAAACACGTATAATTGATATAAAATTATATATTTATTATATTTACACCAGAATCACTTTGAATACTTAATAACTTAGCACTGCAACACTTCGGAATACGTTAGAATACACTTCAAAGAACACGTCTTAGTTTGTGATCGTTCGCAGTTACATTTGTTGCAACGGTAAAAAGTGAAAAGACAAGGCCATCGTATTATTGGTAATTACGCGCACTCACAGTTCTTAGTAGAAATACGGAAAGGCATTTACTCTGTACAGACACAAGCAAGTGACTTTAAGGGTTAAATTCTTAGTTACTGTAATGCCAGCAAGGTTCAAGGTTCTAGAGATGTGTTCTTCACTCAGCAAGTCTTTTAAGTCCAAAAACAACCCTAGCTAAAGGCAGTTGGAGAGGGCTTAAAGTCTTGGCAGGCAGTAGAATACAAAGAGTTCCTGTGGATTTATTTCAGTCTTTAAAGATGCAGCAAGTTAACAACTAACAAAGGAGACCCTGTTAAGGACTCGATAAGGGGACACAAGCAGCAGCTTGGGTCTGTGGTAAGAGGGGGTACTCTGGACACCTCTGGGTGCACTCCAACGCTCTGAAGCGACTTCACGGATCAAGGTAAGCAATACCTTTTTCCCCACAGTACCTTAGGTTTGAAGAAAAGATTGTGGCTGTATTCTCCTCGATGTGACGGCGCTGGACCCGACCTCCAGACTTCTTGGTAAGATGACGAAAGGCAGGACAATGGACGGGATCTCTCAGCAGCAGTCTCGAGGGAGGACCTCTGGCACGGCTTTCATCACCTTCAACTTCTTGAGTCACTCTGATTTTGGCACTGTTTCTGCAGCACCAACAAAGGATGTGATTTGCCTGGTCAATCTTCTTCGCTTCTCACAGTCTTACACTCTGCTGAGGGGTCTGGGTGAGTTGGATCGGATCTCTGGAGTGTCCTTGAGGCCTCAACAAAGAGTTGGACCAGTTTGGCCTTTCCACGATGATGCACTCGGAATGGGCATCAGGTCTCCTGGTATTGGGGTTTCTCAGCTCTGGAAACTCGTAGGACCTCTGGAAATGGCTCGATTATTTTTTTCTTTATTTGTGACTCAATCAACATGCAATTCTTCACAATACATAGAAATCAAATACATTTCTTAAAAGGTTCACTATACATATTCATACCAATTCACAATTCATCTAAAAAAGACAGTACATAATAAATTCATCAGCACAATTCTTCTAAAATTCACCATACATGTATTAAGATACCCTAAAATGATTAGGATTCTGAAAACAAAAGAAATGCCAAGAAACAGAAAAAGAAAAGAGACAACAGAAAAGAACAAAAGAGGGACAAAATTATGAAAAATCGAGAAGGTAGAATTTTGAAGAATGGGTAAGGCGAAGGAGAAAGGAGAGGAGGGAGAGAGATAAAAAAAAGATAAGGTGAGTATGTAGACTCAACTTTCTAATCTCAGCATAGTTAATCCCTCCTCTTCACATTAATGCAAATCATTGACTCCCCCCACCCCCTTGTTCAACGAGGTTGATTGTTGGTTCTATTTTGGCTAAAAACCGTAAAACTTTTAAAGACAGAGCGGATTCCTTTCCTGCCAACAAACTATTCCAAAACTCTTCCATTTCTAACCAGTCCACGGTGTGGACGAAGCGTAGAAAGTGGTCAATCCTTGTGGGTCTTATAGCTAGCTATATTATTAAATGTGTTACATTTTGTTGCTCACCCATTTGGCACAGATTCAGACACCCTACACCACATTTGCTTTGTTCCTAATGCGCTGCAAGTCTCGAGTATAGAATAAATTTAGGCAGAACCTCAGAAAATCCACCCTCCATTTTGAATGTGGAAATTTCCTAAAATAGGGCAATACATAACCGAGGGTTTTGTCATTTACAGGGAAGTTCTTATAAAAGGTCATCCCAACATATGAGGTTCTTGTTAGGATCCAATCATTAAATCCCATTACCTTTTTTACCCTCAGGGGATTATCCATTAGGTCCTTTTCTGAGAGTTGACACTTCAATAGTATCTCAGCAGCCTCAAGTTTCAACCCCATAAGAAAATCGTTTTTGTCTTTCTCCATCATATTCTTAATGTCCTTGTATAAAGAGTTCTTTAGGGGGCATATGATCGATCTGTAAACCATTATCCTTTTCCATTTGGCCAACCATTGGAAGGACTGTAGATGGCTCGATTAAAAGTTCATCTTGGGGCTGGTTGTTCCCACCAGTCAAAGGGAAGGAGTCGTCCTTTTTGGAGTTCCTCTGTCGCACAGAAAACATGGTCAGGACAGCAGTGGTCGCTTCACAGTGTTGCAAACGGTCTGCAGGCATCTCTGGTCGTCATCTTCTTCGGTTACTGCAGCTTCCAGTGGTTGACTTGCTTTACACTCCAGAAGCCTCACCTTTTATACTGTTCCAGCACTCACCCCTCTGCAATCTTTCTCAGCAGTTTACATAAAGGAGCGTTTGGCTGTCCATTCAGGACAGCCTGACACCCAGTGGGAGCTGGTCCCATTTAGGTACTCTGGCAGACAAAGGATAGGGGGGTGAAAAACTCCTCCCCCTCATTCTGCCTGCCCAGACACTCGGGAGCCTAGGCGGAGACACCCAAGCGTTCCTGCTAAATGCAAAACACACACACAGGACCCCTCCCACGAGAAGGGCTGACAAAGAACCACCACGTTAGAAATGGCAAATAAAGAAGGGAGCCCCTAAATTGGTACTCCGGTGACCCTGCTGTGCTTAACCGGGGCTGTGGGTACAGCCTGTGGTAAATAAATTGCACAATAGTTGGTAGGACACATCCACTGCCACCAGCCATAACTAGGAGTTTTGTCTATGTGACATAAAAGTCACAGGAGCAGAGAGAGTATCCCCTTGTCACTCCACTGAAGGTGGGGTGTGCCAATCTCTCAGACTATAAAGTTTTAAGTATCTCTCTATCTTTAAGAACTGCAGTTACTCGAGGATATAGCAAATAATCTCAAAAGAGGACCCTAAGGGTCCACAGCAACAATGCCCATAAGGAGCTGTGTGCTGCAACAGAAAAATGCAGATGCATTTAAGAGGTATGGAGGAAAGTAGACTCCATTAGACAGTAAAAATATGACGGAAAGAGTTCAAAAAGACAGAGCCCATAAGAAGGAATGATTGGAAAAAGGCTCCACTCATTCAGTATAAAAGAAAAAGGTCCAGAAGTCCAGCAACAAGTTCTTGGGGTCTCACTAGAAGAGGGGATGAAGCACAAAAATGATACATCTCCCTAACAATCTCACACCGATAGCCTTGGTGTCAGGCCAGTGCCCTCAAAACAGATGAACTAAGCAAGGGAAGTAAAGCAAAAAGGCTCCAATTACCTTCAAATGTCAGGACTGGAATCAATAGCAAAACCTTGAAGGGTTCTATGGATTCCAATGGAGTGAATGCTGTAAAAAGAACATCTTTCCTAACAGTGTGTTTGATAGCATGAGAAACAAAGTTACCAATTGATTGTGTTCCAGCAGAGCACTCACTCCTTGGAGACACAATTTTTTACAAACTAACCACAAGCCAGCATTTTCTGTGTACTAGAAGAGTGTTTTTTTCTGCATACAATTCACGTGATGATTGTTAGGCAAGATTTGGAGCAGTACCCTTTGGGTGCACTACATCAACCTTCACCTCCTGGCAATAGGAACCCAACCTTTGGTACAGGTCTGTACTACACAGGTTGGTAGCGTGGCTGAGCAGCCAGGTTTATCTCAAGAGGGGTCAATGTGAGCAGGTGGGGAGTTACACAGAGATTTACAGTAACAAGTATCCAAATACACACTTACACTCAAGGTCTCTAGATGTAACAATTATTAATGTATTTAACAGTCAGTTTTAATAAGCCTTCTTCAGAAGGGGCAATATAACAGTAACACACAAATACACTCCAAAATGCAGACTCTTAGTTTCTCTAAATCAGCAAATACCCATGTGGGATGGCACACAGACACCTCCTACACCCTCAGGTGACTTAAATAGCTAGGACACTGTGGAAATGAATATATCACTGGTGCATTTAGAGCAATTCTGAAGCAGGTAAGTACCTTTGAACCCCCAATGCAAAGTAAGTTAACCCCTTCCTGGAAGGAAGGCAAAACACAATCAGAGGGAAGAAGAGTCATTCAGGGAGCCAGGACAAGGCAATGTCAATTGGGTAAAAGTCTAGATGAGCTTCAAACACTTCTTGCAGGTAAGTAAAAGTCTTGCACAAGGTTTAAGAGTCTTTGTTGAAATGAGGAATCAATGTAGGGCCACAAGCTGTTAGGCTTGTGAGGAGTAGAAGCTGCAAGAAACTCTACAGAAGCAACCAAGACAAGTTTCAACAGTCCAAGTAAGGCTACAGAACAAGAGGTAAGTTCTCTTAGATTGTACAGTACCTTTGGTTAGAAGAAATTGTTCCTGCTGGCTTCTGTTCCTGTGCAGCTCTGCAGATCCTTTTGTTCCTGGGCCTCAGTCGAGGGGACAAGAAGGAGACTGTAATGGGACGGTCAGTAACAGCAAAGGGCAAACTTCAATTCAGCTGCACTTTGCGGTTTCAGCTTCTCGCCACTCAGCAAATAGTACCACTGTGGGTTCTCGGATACCACTCTGGACTTTCCTCGCATCTGGGGACCAGCACTTTGTTGAGGTGGCTCAGGCTTAGGCAGTCCTGCTTTCTGTGAGTCTGGAGGCTCTTCCAGCAGTTTGGGTCGGACTTAAAAGTGATGCACTCTGGGGATTTCAACATGGCGGCCGTGGTGAGGAGACGCGCGTGAAGGACGCTCCTGCCGGCCCGGGGGAAAAATAGCTCCGTAAACGCGTCGACCGCTTAAGTGGCCGGTGTCCTGCCGGCGGAGGACCCCCCCCCGCGGAGACAGTGGAGTGCCGGCTCTGAGAGTCGCGCTGGGACTGCGACGACCGCCGTTGAGGTGGGTGCCCGCGGGAGCGAAGTCCGCTGGCCCTGTGAAGAGCGGGATCGGAGCGAAGGCGGGGAGGAGCTCGGCGCCAGTCGGAGACCGCAGCGGAGAGCGGTGAGGAGGCGCCTGGCCGCGGCTTTCTCCCCGGGGGGAGCTTCGGTTGCCTGTCCCTCCCTCCACGTGGATTAGGCTGAGGGGGTGAGGGTCAACTGGAACGGCTGTGCAGCATCGGGGACGCCGCAACTGAGGACTGCGAAGGGCTCCTCCTCCGGCGGGGGGAGAATTCGGCGCCGGCTGGGGATGCGGCGAAGCGCCGGCGATCCTGGTACCGTGGAGGTGGTGGGTGGTCCTTACCCCCCCACGGCATTCTTTCAAGGCCGCCTCTGGTAGCGGTTTAAGGCACCCAGGTGGGACTACAGGTTGGGCTGCCTGGGACACTCCGGAGGACCTCTCACAGAGTCTGATCCGGGGGAGTGGGGGCCAGGTGTGGCTCCGCCTCAGCAGCACTAGCATACAGTTGGTGTTTTTAAACAAGAGAAGAGCTGTGGATAGTGTCCGTGCGGTGCCAGATACCGGAGTGGGGCGGGTGCTCCCTGGATAGACTGAAAAGGCGCGTAGCTCATCAGGGGCCCTCCCGGAGTACCGGGGCAGAGACTAAGGACTACTCCTGGTAGAGTGTGAGGGAAAGGCACCTTCTGGGGTTGTAGGGGGTGTGCTCCCCCCCCCATTGCGAACTCGCGCAGGGCACGGGAGTGAAGTGGTGGAGCTGGCAGAGACCTTCCTGGGGGTACAGGATGTCCAAGAACAAAGGTCTGAAAGGAAGGAGGGGCCCCTCGGGGGCGACATCTACCTCTGCCAAACGTGGCACAAGTGTGATCCAGCTTTGGGCGAATGACATGGAGGGCGGTCAACGTGGGAAGCCCCAGAGGGACACTCCCGAGTCCTTGAACCAGGACCCCTCGCAGGGTCATCAAATTTTGAGGGAAGATATGCAGGTCTTGTTTAAGGACCTGCAGGATACCTTTATGTCCACGGTGCAAGACCAGTTTGCCAGCATGAGAGAGAACATGAAGCAGGCAGTCCAAGACATCAGGCAAGATGTCGCAAAACTTGAACGCACTGACACCCTGGAAAAGGTTGTACAAAACTTGGAGGAAGATACCCTGCAATACAGTGAAACCCAGGAGCGTCTAGTCTGCCTAACCCACAATTTAGAGTTGCAGTGTGAAGATCTTGAAAACCGATCCCATAGGGCTAATATTTGCATAAAGAACATGGTGGAATCGGTGGAAGAGAAAAATTTGAAGAAGGCGGTGCAAGAGGTGTTCCGGGACATTCTGGCAGAGAAAGATGCAGAGTTCATTAGGGTGGATCGGGTTCATCGTGTGGGTCCTAATCGGACAGGAGAACCGGGGGAGCGCCCCAGGGACGTGTTGGTGGCGATGTCATCGTACCCCCAGAAGGAGGAGATTCTGAGGAAAGCCAGGGGAATGGATCATATAAAGATGAACGGGGTGGAAATTTACCTGTATCAGGACCTGGCGCAAGTGACTTTACAGAAGAGGAGGGTGATGGCCCCTGTCGTCAGGGAGCTAGTGAATAAGAAGATCAGATACAAGTGGACCTTTCCATTTGGGTTACTATTCTCCTGGGAAGGGAAGTCACAGAGGGTGACTTCCTGTGAAGAGGGTCTTCATCTACTGGGCATCCAGGAGCAGGATGTAGACAGCAGAAGACCGCAGAGCAGGACCACGCCAGGTAAAAAAGCCATGGGAATGGAAGGAGGTCCAGCGCAGTAAGAAATAGATAGAAGAGAGAATGTCCTGATGTGCTAGTAGTAAGTATGTCAGGGGGTGGCAGGCACTGGTATAAGGGGAATGAAAGTATTTTGTGACATAGCAGTCGATACGCCTCACTTGTCAGTTGAAATAGGCCCGGTGGGAGACGCAATGTGGAATCTGTTCGGTAGGGTGGTAAGGAGATGCAGGGTTTTGGACTCCCCGAGATGTCCCCCCCCCCCCCCCCCCCCCGAGTTACTTGAGGGACGGGTGCGAAAGGGCTGAGCACCCTAGCAACCATAGGATCCCAGGCCCTCCTTGGGACAGTTTCGGGATGTTGGGGGTTATTGGGGTGGGAGGGAGTTACATGGGGTTGGGAGGGGTGGGCGAGTGGTGGCGAAAGGAACGAGCCAGGTCCAAAGGGAGCACATATAGGGAGATGGGCGAATTAGGATGGGTAAACTGAAACTACTGACATTTAATGTCGGGGACTCAATGCCCCGTTCAAGAGGACGAAAGTGGAGGAATTCCTGAGAAGGGAGAGGGGGGACATATTGTTTCTACAAGAAACGCATATAAGACTGCGGGACAGGGCAAAGCTACGTCTCCCGGCTACAGGCGGATAGTACAGACAAATCCCTCTGACAAAAAGCTGGGGTACTGATTGCCTTCTGTGATAGGGCGCACATTAATATACACAGTACCCAGACGGATAAACATGGGCGATTTGTATTTGTGAATGTCACTATAGAGGGAAGGGTGCTCACTCTAGCTTCAGTATATGCCCCAAATACTGGGCAAGATGGTTTCCTAAGAGAGGTACTGGACCGATTGCAGGCCTTTGCGGAGGGGGAGACAATTTTAGGTGGAGACCTGAATCTGGCTTGGGATCCAGCGTTGGATCGGAGCTCGGGGAGCCACTCTGGCCCGGTAGGTCCTACTAAGCGGCTTTGCCAAAAAATGAGCCATCTTGCGTTGTGTGATGTCTGGAGGGAAATTAAGGGTCAGCAGAGGGGGTATACCTGTTATTCCCATGTGTATGGTTCAATGTCTAGGATTGACTACTTTTGGACCTCGGTGGGGCTGTTGGGATATATTCGGGAAGTGGAAATAGGGCCTATCTCTCTCTCAGATCATGCGCCGGTTTGGATTGAGTTGAAAACTTTTTTTAAAAGTTTTTTTTATTTACACATCACCTGGTTTTTATTAAACCTTAGATGCAACCTTTAAATACATACATAAAATTGTTTACAAGGAGTTATTTACGAAGAATTGTTTGCGAAGAAAGGAGAAGAACGAAAGAAAGAAAAAAAGGAAAGAAAAGAAAATCCTTTTCCTCCTCAAAGAACAAGTCTATAGAAGTTGTTTTCGTCCAACGTTTGTGATTTTGATATCCTCCATGGTGGTGAAGATTAGCCTCACAAGCTGAAGTACGGCTAACGACAATGAGAGCCGAGCCCCCCATCTGATGCAAGCCCACCATTCGTCCTGCGTTTTCGTTGTCGATTCTTCAAGGAATCTCCCCAAGTATTTGGCTCTTATAGAGTTTAAGGGCTCACACACTAGCACTAGGTGTTTCAAGGTCTCAAAACATTTGTTGCACATCCGGCAGTTTAGTACACTCTCTTCCTGGGCCTTTGTTCTCCTTTCTGTAACCACCCGTGTTGGATAGAGGTCTAGACGAAATCTTAAGAAAGTTTGCCGCTCAGATGGAGAAGGAAATCTGTCAAGGTAAGATATGACCAATCCTCTTCTATAGTGTTCCGCTGGTTCGTCCACGTACAGTTTGTAGCCTTTCACTTTTTGCTCTGTCCAAATCCAGTCAAGGTCCAGTAGTTTGTGCTTCACCCTCATTGGGTTTTCAGTTGATGTTTTGCCCGAGAGGGCTAGAGACAACAGTATAGAAGAGCATGACTCATGACAAGTTTTTAGAACTTCTACATGATTCCCTTCCATGGCCTCCTTAATTATAGAAAACCCACTGACGCCTGGTGGATGAAGACATTTCCTCAGAAAGGATAAGGATTTCCATTCCATCCGAGAGTATAGGCAGGACAAGCCAAATTCCCTCCGAACCCGTCCTGCAGGTTTTGAGTTCGGCAGTGCCAAAACCCTCTTCCAAAACAGGCCTTCGAAACGGTTCCAGTTTTTGGGATCCATAAAGAGTTTGGCCTCTGCTGCCTAGGTAAGTATAGGTGCAACTTTCAATTTGTAAAAATCCAGAATTGGAACCATGGAAAATTTACAGTAGTGCCCTTTAATAAGCAACGCTTGGGATGCCAAGTTGTTTACTTTACTTCTCAAGTGGACGATGCCAGGAACATCGCCCAAGCTGTTGTTTAGGGTTATCCCCAAATACAACATCGATGCGACCACTGGTATTTGTTCTCCGTTCAAAGACCAACTACATTTGTTCCGCTTCCTGGCCCTGCCCCTGTCACCCAGTATCAGGATTTTAGATTTTTTGGCATTTATTCTGAGGCCATTTTTGTGAATGTAGAGAGACAAGTCTGTCAATTGTCTCTGCAGCCCAATTTCCGTCTGGTCAAGGTTGAACAGGTCGTCAGCAAATAGTAGTTGTCCCACAGAATGGCCAGCGATTTTAGGCGGAAAGCATCTCATTTTCGTGAAAGCCTCAGCCATGTCAGATATAAATAGACAAAAGAAGGCCGGGGCCAAGCGTCAACCCTGCTTTAACCCGTTTTCTGAAAGAATTTCATTAGACAGTAGACCCTTTCTGTCCAACCTGATTCTTAAGGTGGTATCACAGTGAAGGGCTTCCATGGGTTCTCTCAAGGCTTGGGGACAACCCCATTTCTTAAGTTTGTCCCACAGGATTCTGCGGTCCACTGAATCGAAAGCCTGTTCCAGGTCGATCGAAGCAATGTAAATCGACCGTATCTTTTTCTGGTTGACCAGGCACTTAAGTATACTAATAATGAATATGTTTAAACTAGTGCCAATCCCCTTTCGGAAACCAGACTGCCACTGATCCTGGTGGTGGGACATCAGACTCCATTCCTTAAGGTGCCTCAAGATGATTGCCGCAAATATCTTGCCGACCACATCAAGGAGGGTGATAGGCCTGTAGTTACAGGGGACAGACCTATCCCCCTTCTTGAAAATGGGGACCACTATAGAACGGGTCCAGGATAATGGCAGTATCTTTTCCCTTGCCACGGTGGTAATTAGTTTGAACATAAATGTTGCCCAGCCAACTGGGTCTTTCTTCAGAATCTCATTGGTCAGGCCGTCTGGGCCTGCCGCCCTCGACACATTTGACTTCTCTATGAGATTGGTTATTTCTTGAATGTCAAAATTAAAGTCCCATGCAGCTTCTGAGTTTGTGAGGGACTTGGTGTACTCCGGCCCTTTGGATGCATATAAGCGTTTGAAGTGCGCCTCCCACACTTGTGCAGGTACTGAATTTGTTGTTTTTGATTCCTCAGGGCCGTTCAAGTCATTTATTAGCTTCCACACACCTGCTGTATTTTTCCGGGTGGCAAGCAGCAGCATTCTTTCACCGTCTTGCTGAATGATTTGTTGTTTGTGATGAAATAACCTATCTTTGGCTTTTTTTAGCAAAATTAAGTTTTGAGTTGTTTTATATTTTTTCACTCGTCTTCCCAGTCTGTTAATGTCTCTCTTTCTTTCTGCAATCTGAGTGTTGAAGACATACTTCTTCGCAAAGGTTGGCTTCATAGAAATGGCCTGCTTTTCTCTAAAGGCCTGTAGGAAATCTGGGTATTGCAGTACACTGCCACCTGGACAAAGTGGATCTGAGTTCAAGGCCAGCAGGGAGGATGTTACCAACGACAAGTTTCTTTTGTTGATCCGTAAACGATTACCTCCCGAAGAAACCTGGAGATTCTGATCATCTTGATGGTACCTCGCTGATGGATTTCCAGGGGCCCAGTCTGTGCATTCGAGTACCAGGAGATTGTGATTGCTTATCTCTGTAGGTGTCACTTGTAAGGAGGTCAATTTTGTTCGTAGATTTTCTGTGGCGAAGATGTAGTCGATAGTACGAGAGAGCCCCCCTCTTCCATGTTGCAGCTGCTGGTTTATCACCCGGCAAGTTGCCATTGGCCATGTAGATGTTTCTCTCGGTCAACTCCTTTTCGAAATCCAGTCCACTTCTTATATTCTCAGCCGCCCCAATTGGTAACACTTCTATTTTGCTGCCTTTCTTGTCGAAGCACTCCATATTAAGATCACCACAGAGAAGTACAGCCAGGTTTATCCTAGTAGACCTGGCCTCGTCAATTTCCCTTAGCAAGATATTTTTAGTACTCTGCTCGTTTGCCGAGCTGCTTCTTCAATAGATGTTGCAAATTAGCAGCAACTGGTTCTTGGTTTCCCAGTTGGGTGAAGTTATTTGTGAAAAGGTGAATTGAATTTCAGAATTAGTGTTGAGGTGATTACAATTAAGCCACTCGTTCATTTTATTGTAGTTAGAAGGCCTGCCATTGGATGACCTTTCACCCCCTTCGTGGCCGGGTTTAGGTGTACCTCATAGCCCTCCAACACAGGTGTCTCCCTCAACCAGGTTTCCTGGAGGCAAATAAGGTCGTATTTGGTTAAGTTTATTTCACTTTTTCCAAATAAATGTACAAAACCCCTAGTGTTCCAGCGAGCTATTTTCTTAGTCCTGAAGGGGTTCGTAACGCTCTTGGTCTGGCGTTATAGTGAACCTGCCAATGTTCCAGCTAGCCAACTCCAGTCTTCTTCACTGTGGACCTTTTGTCCCACCGTTTTCTTCAAAGTGATGCACCTACTACCCTTGTAGATGCCAATTTTTTATTCGTCTGTGCCCTCTTTAAAGTGACTGCCTGTGTTGTTTAGGGCAACAGACTTTTCTTGTGGGAGTATTCTTTGGCCTACATCCTGATTCTGAAGTGGGCTTTCGCTTGAACTTGTGTGATTTTCTAATTCCTTTAATGTGAACCCATGAGCATTCAGTTTTGTCCCTTCTTTGACAAGTACATTTTTGGTGTTACGTGATTCTATATGAAGGATTACATTGTCAAAAGTGGATTCGCTCGGAAACTCGATTAGATCGATATCCTTTGAGTTTACTTGGTCTAAAGTTGGTACACATCGCAGTAACCTCATCACGTTGTTTCTATTCATGACGAGGTTGTCTGGAAATCCTAAGGTTCTTGTCAAGGATAATTTGAACGCCTTAGTTTGTGTGGTGTTGTTTAGATCTTGCTCCGTTACTTGTTTAGTTTTTGTAGCGACTCTCACCGGCTTGCTGGTTTCTGCCCATGTGACAAATCGTTTTGGGTCTCCCACGGAGGTAAACCCGTGATGAATACTAAGATGTTTCTTGTTCGCCTCTATTGGTGCCCTCTGTATTAGCATAGATCTTCTTTGTTCCATTGTCAAAAAATATGATTCACAGTCTGGAGAGGTAGTATCTACGCCCCCGTCCGATGATTCGTCAGAAGTTTCCACCTTGTTGGATCGCTTCGACATCCATTTAGGAATTATCTTGTCCTTTTTGTCAAGCGGGACAAGGGGCCTTAGTTCTCTACTCCTGGTGTCTTCCTTACCCACATTTTGGTTTTGCGCAATGTTTGTTTTTGTGCTGGTACTTGGAGGCCCAGAGTCCCTTGGTTCAGGTCGACTAGTAACCTGCTGCTGACAGTCGTTTGTCTCGAGTACCCTTAAGCTGTTGTCATCCGAGTAAATTGACAAGTTCATTAAATCACTTTATGTGCCACTATTTGACGATTCATGTTCAGAGTCCTCTTCATTAATTGAGTATTGGTCTGTCACTGTGTAGGGTAATGGCCCTTTTGTGTTCGACAAGAACCTTGTGGGGACTGCCCCTGGTCCTAAAGTTAGAAAGTTTCTTGGAAGAGTGGATTTGTTGGACCTAATTGGCCTGCAGGCTCTCTTTTTAGTTACAACTGGAAATGGTTTAATTTCTGGAGTTTTTATTTTTGTTTCTCCGCTGTGTGTGTCAGAAAGAGAAGGTTGTTTCTTTAAGTAGGTGTTTGATCCCTTTTTGTTGAGGACCATCTCGGGGCTTTCCGATTCCCTCGTTCCTTTTGTTTGAGCCCTGAACATGTCATAGTTTTTAATTTGAGGCAATATGGGGTCGGTCACCATTTCCCTGGGTTTAACAGACTTGTTCTTTTCAGGCAAAGGCTGAATACAAGCCTTGTCCTTGGTGCTAGCTAGGGAAGTAGACACCAGGTTAGGTGGGGTAGCCGTGAGTTTGACTGTGTTAGTTGATGCCTCTTTTATTGGGACAACTGTGGAGTCCTCTCTTGTTGGCACAGTTGTGGGCGGTAAATCTGTTAGAATTGAGGTTGCAGTATACTCCGCGCGGTGGGATCTGTTTGAGCACTTAAAGACAGTGAGTTGCAACTCAACCGGTCAACTCTCCGTTTTTCTTTCTGAAGAATAATTGGGTCCAGTATGCTCTTACAAATTTGCGTAATTTGTTCGGTGTTTTTGTCCAGATTTTACTGGAGTGCTGAAATGAACCCTTCCACGAAGATCATCTTAGAATGCAGCATGGCTAGTACCGTGGTTTGGTCACGGAGTTGCTCAGTTTGAGTCTCAATTAATTTCATAAATGGAGACATTGTGATAGCGAAGGCTGAAATCATTCTTGCATCAATTTGCGCAGTTCCTTGGGACTGCTCCTCAACCTGTGCCGCTGCCATGTCCAACAGAAGATCTTCGTCTGACAGAAGAGCTTGACAGCGTTGTCTTTTACTTGGAAATGGAGCCTGCTGACGTGCTTCAGCATGTGGAGGCCTACTGGAAGACCCCCCTGGCCAATGCGGCACAGGCCTTTGATGTAGTGATTTTTCTACAACATTTAGACGAGCCTTGAGAACCACTCTGTCTTTTTTTTGTTGATGAGTCGGCGGTAGTGAATCCTGGATTAAGTGTGCACCGACATTGCCTTGTGCCATTGTAGAACTTTGTCCTGTGCTAAAAATGTCAGGGTAGGAACCTAAGTTAGAGGTGAGACCAGGTGGGTTCCAACTTTTAGCAGTTATATTGTAACGTGATGTTTTCTGTTTAAAGTTAGGGTCTGTTCCAAAGGTAAATAAATCCTGTGGAAACGAGACAACATCTGAACGGCCGCTCTGGCCAACCACTTGGGGTGGATTAACCAGAGACAACAAGCCTCCTTGGGCCAGTAATTGAGTGACTTACGGGCTAACCATTGGATTCAGTACCTCCTCCCCCGTTATCCATGTGGAGAGTTATCCTCCTTGGCCTCAACTTCCACGGCTATGTTTTCCGGGGACGAGGGTTTAGTCGGGGTAGTAGGAGTTAACTCAGTCATTTCATTTGTGTTTAGCAACAGGCTTGTCTGTCCGTGGTGACTCCATGTGATTGAAGCTGGTTTTCATATGATAAAGTAACTTTTGAAATTTCAATGGAGGGCGATAACACAACCCTAGACATTGTTTATAGAGTTGTCGTGAAAGTCAATATTTGCACAAAATTGTTAGTAGGAAAATGTTGTTTACCTTGAGATGAAGTCGCTGACGTTCCTTTCCACTGGCGTCCCATGCAGCCCGTACAAACCTAGATGTCGGTCACTGCCCTTGCTGGTGATGCAGCACTCATTAACAACCCTCTGCTGGCTCCGTGCAAGTGGGGATAGCCGTGGGTATGTAGCCTGGTCACGGCACATGACGTGCGGCAAAGCAGCAAACAGCGAAGCAGTGTCTTTGGAATGCAGACCGCCCTTAACTTGTGCCGGGCTTCAGTGTCTTTGGAATGCAGACCGCCCTTAACTTGTGGCAGCCTTTTTTTTTTGTTGAAAACACCGGAGAAAAGGTCAAGACTTTGGACCTGGAGGTTCCCGCACAGGGTCCATCAGGACTCGGTGATGGAGGCATCGGTCAGAGAAAAGATTGAGGAATACTGGGCACTTAACGACAAGGGTGAAGTGAGTGTAGGCATGGTATGGGAAGCCTTTAAGGGTGTGATTAGGGGGCATGTTATAGCCTTGAAAGTGGCCAGCGACAGACAGCGGTTCGCATGGGAGAGGGATCTGGAGGCAAAAGTGGCTGACATTAGAGCAAACTTAGTTAGTGCCCCAACTCTTCGCCTGAAAAGAGAGCTGAGACAAACAGAGGCCCAATTAAATACACTCCGCACAAAAAAAGCGGAGAGAAACCTCCTTTATCTTCGGCATTATTACTTTATGAAGGTGAATAAGGCCGATAGGTATTTAGCTAGGCAGCTGAAGGCGAAGCAGCAAGACATGGCCATCAAAAAATTAATGAATGGGCGGGGGGAAACGGTCTCCACCACGCAGGAGATGGGGGAAGTCTTCAGAGAATATTATCGACAGCTATACTCCTCGGATGCTCCTAATGCGGGGGCTCAGATCTCCTACTTACGAGGGATAAGATTGCCTAGGCTTTCGGAGACGGAGAGTGCGTTATTGGAAGGAGAAATTAGGGAGGATGAGGTGAGATCAACTATCAGAACACTCCGCCCTAATAAAGCCCCGGGCCCTGACGGTTTTATGGCGTCTTTTTATAAGAAATATGCTGCGCTGCTGTCCCCGTTTTTGGCTGCACTTTTCAATACCTTTGGGGAATCGGGCTCGGTGACCCCGTCAATGAGTGAAGCCAAAGTGTTGGTCTTTCATAAGGCAGGCAAAGATCGCTTGTTACCACAGTCATACCTACCCATAGCTCTTATGGATTTGGACTCCAAAATATACAAGTAGGTGCTAGCGGCTAGGTTGGCCCTAGTGCTCCCCAAACTGATCAATAAGGACCAATCAGGCTTCATTCAGGGCCGGAAAACCCATGATAATATTAGGCGGGTCATACACCTAATTGAAAAGTTGGGGATTAAGCAAACTCAGGCAGTGCGGTTAGCGTTAGACGCCGAAAAGGTCAATGCCGTTTAGGACTATGGAGGGCATGGGTTTCGGAGGCCAATTCATGAGAATGGTTAGAGCCAATTATAGCACCCCCTCAGTTAGAGTAGCTTTGAATGGGGAGATCACAGACAAAATAGAGCTTTCAAGAGGCACAAGACAAGGGTGCCCTTTGTCGCCTTTGCTCTACGCCCTCTTCCTAGAGCCGTTTCTTATAAAGGTGAGGGAACTTCCCACGATCGTGGGGGTGGACATGGCGGGCACCCGGCACAAGATAATGGCTTACACGGACGATATGTTAGTTTTACTAACGGATCCGGCCCACCCTCTCCCGGTGGTATGTCGAGAACTGGAAAGGTTTGATAAGATTTCGGGGCTGAAGATCAATAGAAATAAATCGGAAGCACTGGTTTTGGGGTGGGGGAGGTGCGGAAATAGCCCGGGTGTTGTCTTCCTTACACTCTAAGGTGCAGAATGAAGGGATTAAGTATCTGGGGGTAACACTTACGGGCAAGGTGGAGTCTCTTTACAAACAACATTATAAAGGTTTCTTGGCAAAACTCAAAAGTGAGCTTGACCGTTGGAATCCGCTGACGATTTCCTGGTGGGGACGTATGGTTTCGGTTAAGATGTCGGTCCTTCCTAAGTTGCTTTACCTTTTTCAGGTTTTACCGATCCCCAAGAACTTTATTTCGAGCCCTTACTAAAATGCTATACCTCTTTGTCTGGAGAAGGAAGCCGCCTAGGGTCGCAATAGGGGTAATGTCGGCATCCCAACAGGACGGAGGTTTGGCTTTCCCACATTTCCTCAGATATTATCAAGCAGCGCAATTATGGGTCCTAAGGGAATGGATGTGGGGCGAAGAGCGAACAAAATGGGCTGATCAGGACAGAGCTGTAGCCAGAGCTCAGTTGAGGGAACTGTTATGGAAGGGTACACAGACCAGACACTCAATTTTGCGAATAAGCAGAGTCTTGGGGGCCACAATGGAAGCGTGGGACGCCCAAACGAGGAGAGGGGTTATGACGACAGTGCCAGGTCCGTTCAGCCCCATGTTTGGGAACCCAGATTTTCCACCTGGGTTGGAGAGGGGAACTTACGAGAAATGGGAATATGCTGGGTGGACTAAGATTGGTGAGATGTTCCAGGATGGGGAGGTGAGGGACTCAGACATGTTCAGATATGGACAGCTTCGCCACTGGTTGGTATTGCCAATTATCAACCGAGCAGCCACTAGGGACCTCCCCTTTGAACATTACACCATAACCAACACAGGGTCGAAGAAATTTGTCATAAAGTTGTACAAATTCATACACGTGCAGTCTGAGTAGGTCAAATGGACCTATATGATAAAATGGGAACGAACGAACAATGGGGAAGCCTATAGCTAAACAGCTGTGGAAAAACCTATGGGGGGACATTTTTTCCCTGACCTGCTCCATTCAACTGAGGGAAATGTGGGTTAAGATGCATTGCAATGGCACTATACGCCTGAGCATCTGAATGGGATGTTCCCGTCGGTCTCCAAACTTTTCTGGAGGGGTTGTCGGGCGGAAGGCACCTGGATATGATATGATATGATATGATATTTGTAACGCGCCTATACACAAGTGTTTCAAGGCGCGACGAGGCAGGGAGGGAGGGAAACAAGGGGAAGACAGACAAACGATCCTACTAGGCCAGGTGTCATTCAGATCGCGCAAGTGCAGAGGTAAGGGGAAAAAGGAGAAAGTGCAGGGGGAGGAGGTGGGGGGGAAGTGCGGTACAAGGTAAGTAGCGTAAAAATAAATAAATAATAAATAATAAATAAAAGGGCCAGCTGGTGGCAAGTGCGAGGTAAGTGCAGAGCAAGTGCTGGGAAGGGGGCTGTAGGGATGCAGTGACAGTCCCACAGTGCAGGGGGAGCCAGGGAGGCAGTGCAAGTGGAGAGTGGCTGGGACCTGGACCGAGGTCGCTGAGAGTGGCTCAGATGCAGGTTTAGTGCAGAATTCAGTGGGGAGTTAAGCAGGTTTAGCAGGGGAGAGGGAGAGAGAAGGCAGAAGCGAAGAGGAAGGTTTTGAGGTGCTTCCGGAACCGGAGATGGTTCTCCTGGAGGCACATATGGTGTGATTGTAAAGGGATACAGGCTTTCTGGGCTGAGGTGAAATCCCATATGAAGGAGATGTTCCCCTACGTGGACCAGATGGGGGTCCAGGTTTGGCTTTGTGGACTGAGAGATCATGCTGCTGAGAAGCTCTCCAGGACACAATGGAGATCTTTTGCAGGCTTGCTCATTTCCGCCTGGTCAGTTATAGCTCAACATTGGAAGCAAACTGATCCTCCGGGGGTCTTTAGCTGATTGCAGAAGAGGATCTGGTCCCTGATTACAATGGAGAAACTGTCACACAACTTGCAGGGGTAACCCGACTCCTTCACGAGGAGATGGGGGGCGGTGTTGAACTTCCTTCAGTCGGATTTCATGACGCAATGGTGCCCGCATAAGATCAGGATTTTGGACCTCTTTCAGGCTTGAGGGGATTGGACGCTACCACCAGGGGGGGTAAGAAGGGGGAGTTGGAATTTTGATGTTATCAATGGATGTTTTGTTAGCTTCACTTTTCTCTTGCTGTAATCAATATATATAAATAAAGAAATTTAAAAAAAGTGATGCACTCCAATCTGGTGGTGTTCCTCTCCCTGGCACTTCGGTTCCTGCAGCAGCAAGGAAGTACAGCCAGCTCCAAAAGGATGTCCAGACGAGTTCACTTTGGAGTTGATTGGTCCCGCCAACCCAAGGGGAGAAGTCTTCCTTGCGGGGCATCTCAAGTCAAGGCGAATTTGGAGCTTTAGCACAGCAGCAGGTCTTCACCGGGCAAACCAACGGTCCAGGAATTACAGCACGTGTCTCTTTCAAGTTCTTCAGATTCCTTAGTCCAGTGGTCGACTCTGCCTTCCAAGCCAAAAAGCCTTGCCATTTATGCAGGTTTCTCCCATTCATTCCATCCTAGCTGTCAATCGTACAGCAGGGTGGCTGTCTGCTGGACAACCAGCCGGCCAATCACCTTCGGGTGCATTCCTGTAACCAAGGGGACTAAGTACAGGGAGTTTCGGGCACCTCCCTCACTTCCTGCCCCTGCCAGACACTCTGGAGCCTAGTTTGGCACGCCGAGTAAATCTCAAGAAGGACCTTTCCACAAAGAAATGGTGAAAAAAGAAGACCAGGGCCATTTTGACAAAAATGGCACCCAAGGATGCTTTACTGCAGCTGCAAATGCAGCCCGCGGTAAAAACTCCCAATGGTAGTTAAAAGTAAACCACTGCCACCAGCCATTAATCGTAGAAAGAGTAACATAAAAATGTTACATTAGAAACTAGACAAAGGGGATACTAAGTAACCCCTCCAGCACCCCATTGTAAGATAGTGTGTGCTGGTCTAGAAAGTTACAAATGTAAGTAAAGTCAATTTCACTTCACTGCTCTTGGAAACAGTAGCTTATGCAAGAGAAGGTATTTAAAGCCTGGGTAAATCGGAAAGCCTTTCCTGTGCCACTGCAAAAAGATGATGCCTATGGAGTTGGTCAGACTCCACAACCAAAAGAAACACAGAATCTAAATCACGGAAAAATACATGGGAGAGTGGGAAAAAGGGGCCTCACTCTCTCCAGGTAAAAAAAGTCCTCAAAATACAGCAAAGGTGCTGGGGGTCTCTAAGGTAGAGAGGAATTAGCACATTTCTGAGAATTCTCCCTAACAATGAGGGCACAGGAGACCTGGGTCGTGCGAGTTCCAAGAAGGTGGCCAGGCGTGATGAGGCTTTGTCCGACTCCCTAAGCTCAAATTGAGGCCAAGTGCACACAGGAACACACAGGAACAGTGACCAATCCCAGCCATAACCTAATTACAAGAGCAAACAAACACAAACTAAACCAACAGAGGGGATAAGAGGGAGTGCCCTATAAAACTCTAAGTCCCCCACTCAGCCAGTGTGGGTTGTTGGAGCAGGAGGGTGAAGTTTGGGGATGGAAGTCAAAGAGAGATGATCGGAGAGAGTATGAGCTGGAGAGGCAGAGGAGATTGGAGAGATATATAGGTAGAATGGGTGAAGAGGCTTGTAAGAAGGAAGTTGGTTGTTGAGATGGAGGGGCATCTTGAAAAAAGGGTCAGTGCAGCTAAGGAAAAGGTTGGTGAAATTGAGAAAGAGGAGGTGGGACATCTTGAGAAGGAGGTTGCTTGACTGAAGGGGGTGCTAGGGGAAAGATTTGAAGGAAGAGGTGTGAAAAACCCAAGGGTATTCTCACTCCTAGACCCCTTGGATCCTCTGCGCAGGTGGCCAGAGAAAGGCCATCGGTCTTGGATCCTGACCCTGGGGTTGGAGAAGTGAGGGAGGTTCACCTGTGTCGAGGGTCCTTGGGGACTCTAGGTGGGATGCCCTTGGGCGAGACATGGTATCCCCCTTGTCCTATTAGTGACCAACCCAACCCTTCTCCCATCTTCATAGGCTGTTGTAAGACAGTTCCACCTCATAACTCCCCATTTGACAATTGAAAGTACTGGGACAAGGAAGATGCTGTCCGGCAGGGCTGATTGGACGGCCACACCTGCAGCCTGTGAAGGGGCTGTAGGTGTATAAAAGGAGACCAGCCCAGCAGCCTGAGACACAACAGGGAAACATGTGCATGGAGGAATGACAGGAACAGCAGCAGGAAGGCCTGTGCAAGCGTGGCATGGGGCTGGGGCTCCGTGGAGCAAACCGAACAATAAGAAGGAAACCGTGTAGAGAGGCTGCTCTTTTATTCATGTTCAAGATGCTTGTTTGCCTGTGTTGGGATGTCGACACAGGCATGTCTGAGGGGCAGGAGTTGGACACCTGATGTGAGGAGCAAAAGGTTGTATGATCCAGGCTGCTGTGAAGTCCCTGAACGCGACCAGTGAGTTTCAATCCAATAAGAAACCTGGTGTGTGAGCGTCTAAACTTGGTTGTTTACCAAATACTTTGTATCGGAGTTGTCGCATGTTTAAGGAAACATGTTTTCGAAGGCCTCTGATTCAATCCATTGATTAATACTGAAAGACTAGGAATACTTTGTAACAGAGTGATCACGTGTGGTAGAAAACACATTTTCGAAAGTGTCTGAACGAAGTGCCTTTCGATTGAAGTGAATTAAGGGAAATATTATATTGTGGGTTGAATGGAAATCCTAAACAAGTGCAACCCGTGCCTAATGAATACCTAATGGTGTACAAGCCATATTTTTTTTAGCACTGTACGGACTGAAGAACAAAAGAGCAGACTGTTACATAAAAAACTATCGTCCAGTTGCCAAACTATGTTGGCCGACTAAAATTCTTGAAAAAGTGGTTTGCAACCAATTTCAGCAGTTCATAGATAGTAAAGGCCTCTTGGACGAATACCAATCAGGGTTTCACCCTAACCATGGAACAGAGACCGCCTTATTGGCGGTCCAGGATGATCTACTGGATGCTGCAGATAGGGGAGGCTCCACAATATTGTTGATGCTGGACCTGTCTGCAGTGTTTGATACGATCAACCATAAGATCATCCTACAACGTATTGGAAAAATAGGGAGAGCCACTAAAGTAGTGGTGGACTGGTTTGACTCTTTCCTGCAGGATACAACCCAGCAGGTGATACTAGGAGCCTTCCTCTCAGAGTTAATATGGTTAAGATGCGGAGTACCCCAAGGCTCAGCACTCTCACCACTGATTTTTAATCTTTATATCTGCCCTCTATTTGATATATTGAGGAAACGCGGATTAAGATTCCATTCATATGCCGATGACATGCAGATCTATGTGGGGACAGAAAATCTGTCCGAGGCATTTGAAAGGATTGACCTGTGCATGCAAGACATAAAAAAAATGATTGCATGTAACCAGATGCAGTTTAATGCAGACAAGACAGAGATAATACTATTTGGATCAGAGAAAAAAAGGAGAAGTGACGAACAAAATATAATAACGCAGATTTTGGGTGAAGAAATTCCGTTCTCAAAGAAATCTTGGGTGCATATGGCAGAAAAACCTGGCCAGTGAGGCCCAGGTAGGGGCTAAATTTAAAGCTGTGTACCATTCTCTGCGTATGCTCAGGAACGTACTCCCCTTCATAGCATCCCAAGATCACTCTGTGGTTGTAGGGGCACTGGCAAACTCTCATCTTGACTTCTGTAACAGTTCGATGACAGGAAGCCCAGTGAAACAGATGATGAGACTCCAGAGGGCCAAGAATGCGGCAGCTGGGTTAATCGCCCATCTTGGGAAAAGGGACCGTGTCTCAGCATCACGCAGAGCGCTCCAGT
The DNA here is from genome assembly GCF_040938575.1 of Ambystoma mexicanum. Taxonomy (NCBI): domain Eukaryota; kingdom Metazoa; phylum Chordata; class Amphibia; order Caudata; family Ambystomatidae; genus Ambystoma; species Ambystoma mexicanum. Next base: position 1,289,536,266 of record NC_090931.1, on the reverse strand, counting down.
GGCTTATGGTGGAGGATCGAGAAAAGTTCAAGGTGGCATGGCTTCTGTATAAATGTTTCTACGAACTTGCACCTAAATACCTGAGCACTAGAATCCACCACTATCAGCCAACCAGAGATCTCTGGTCTGGAGACAAGCTTCTGGTGAATATTCCTCGGGCCAAACTGATTTCAAAGGGGAACAGGAGATTCTCCGTGTTTGGCCCAAAGTTATGGAACCAGCTACCAACTGCTATACGAGCATGCCCATTATTAGAAGGTTTTAGAAAGGAGCTCAAAACCTTCTTATTTAAGTGAACCTTAAAGGTAGGGATAACAACAGCACTTCACAGTTAAAAGTTGAATCATAGTTAACAGCTGAGCCCTAATGCAGTTTATTCTGCTTGGTGCGCGTAAATCAAAATCAATCTTAAATACAGAGGTGAAATGAAACTTCAAGTCTGAATATTCTAAAAGCCCCACCATAAAAAGGGCACCAGAAAGTGGCAAAGGACTTGGAAAAGACAAAGAGCATCTTTGGCGCTACTGAAATCAATACATGGGGAAGGGAACCCTGAGATTTGAGCCATTTGTTAACTTGAAACTTGAGTCTCAAGGTTCTTTGGTGTTTGGAACTATTCTACTTGGAACTTGGGGAAGGGAACCCAGAGTATTGATTAAAACTGTATCATTCTGAACCCGAGAGGTAAAATTGAGACTTTTTGCTGGTACTGTTTTATACTTGGGGAAGGGAGCTGAAAGGAAGCTGCAAGCTTGAAGAGGCTTGGAACTTTATGTTGAACACTTTAATTTTGGTTGCTGAAATCCCTATACATTAGCTTTGAGGGCAAGCATAGGTTTTGGACACAGAAAAATTCTTCAGTTGAACTCTTTGCCTCAAACCTTCCTTAGTTTTATTTAGGTAGTGAAATCCCACCTTAGCATAGTATTTGTTTTAACTTGAAGTCTGTATTCTGTGTCGTACTTCATGATGCGATAACCGGCAGAGGTGGCAGAAGATGAAAGATTAGGAGTTGGTTGGTGAGCACCTGGTGACAGTGGAAGGAGATCGACAGCAAGAGGAGATTGCTGGAGATCAGGAGGCAGCAGTTGGAGAGCAATATCAAAAAGAGGCGTAAGGAGTAGGTGACATCAGGAAGTAAGTCGGTGGTGGGGATTAGGGAGTAGTTGAGAGTCAGCGTGACGAGAAACCGTGGATGGAAAAAGGAAATGGGCCGATTGTAGAAACATGAGTTACCTTAGCCAGCCGGCTTAAGCATGTTCGGTCACTACTTCGGATCAGAAGGCAGGAGAAGGAACAATATTGGGCCGGGAGGTTACCCCAGCAGTAGATGTGGCAACAGGAGCAGCAGATTGTCTACAGGACAGGCAAAAAAGACATGGAAGAAAATTTTGGTCTCTATTTTTGTCATAGCTGTATTCATATCTTCTGTTATTGTATCTATAATCAACTTTGTAATCATTCTGCCAATATTGCCTTCTCTGCTGCCCTCCTGCGCTTCGCTCCTTGGAATCCCATTTCTCCTTCAGCACATTAAATATGTAGAGATTAAAATTCTCCTCATCCCATCCCATATCCGGAAAGCAGTCCATCTCCTTTCTGAACTCGTGATCGTACTCCAGCAATGCGTCTCCCCCAAATGCCGCGTGTACCTTCAGCACCCTCTGCTGATACGCGACTGCTACCCCGTCTTCTGGGAATTTCTGTAATATAATTGTAGACATTATGGTGAAGGCTGCCATCCAGTTGTCAAAATTCCTTACTACTGGCTCATTTTTCAGTAAGCTTTTCTCGTCCTCCTTAATGTCATCTAGTGCCAGATTCATCCCCCTCTTTTGACAATCTAACAATGTGAAAATATCGATCAATTCCTTCCTCTATATTTTCTCCTTTACTTTGTCATTTACATACCAAGCCATTGCCTTCATTGACCTGCCCTGTGCATCTTTACCCATGGTTGGACTGCCATATTTCGTCATGAGTGGTCCCCCAACTTCCGCCGCTGCCACTGGCGGTACTGCCCCTGGTGGTGGGTCCCCTGCCACTGGTGCCGCTGGTGTCCCCGTTGGCACCACCGGTTGTGGGTTGGGTCCTTGCGGTGCTCCCCTTGTGTTTGGCCCTACTGGTGCCCCTTGTGGCGCCGGGACTATTGGTGCCCCTTGTGGCGCCGGGACTGGGGTTTCCCTGGGTTTTGCCCCTGCCCCCCCGCCCCTCTCTGTTTCTCCCAGCTCACCACTCCTCTACCAAATGAGTCTTAGGACTGTGGAAGCATGACCTGAAACAGGGCTTGGGAACCCTAAAACCTGCAACACCTGGGGAGCAGAAGAGAGATGACGCAACCCCCATCTTGGACACTGCAAAGACTGGGAAAGAGCACTGAAGGCCACTCAGGACTTGAACATTTGTGCATGTTGACATTTTGCATTGGAAGAACCCAATTTTCTTAACAGTGGGCCATTCTGTACATATGAAATATTAAGAATTTCCACTTGGCATATTTCTACATCCCAAGTGCTTTGTGACAGTACATTTTAGTTTCAGCACGACAACATTTGTTGGAACGCCAAAACGTATTTGAGAAACATGATAACATGATAGAACAAATTTATTGGAACACTGAATTGTATGATTCTGTTTCAATAGGATTATTTTTGATAAATAATTTTCACTGTAATCAAAGAAAACGTTTTGATATTTTACATTATTAGAGTGAAGAATAACGTTTGCACCTAGGTCTTTTACAGAATCCGCACTTGCTATGCTGAACAGTCGATATTTACACAACTGAGAGTCTCTGATAATCGCTCTACTGATAGGGAGGAGTATCCTAAACTTGACTTGTATTGAGAGCCTTCATATGAGATGTCAAATGCTACGCTGTCATGTAATTAACGCTACCAGGTATGATGTCTCTTCGCAAAATAATTGTGTGCCAGCTCTACTCATTTTAGTTTCAGACGCCCGTTTCTCGCGCTCTGAAAGGTGTCCGGTCAAAGGGTCGACTACAAAAGGATCGAATTTTTTTTTAAATTATATATATTTTTGGGGGTTTTCATATAGGTAAAAAAAGTGGTATTTACCACAAAAACAAGGGTTGAGGGTGACCCCCCACCAAAAAAAAAAAAAAAGTAAATAAATATTTTTTTTTTCTCGATCCTTTTGTTTTCGGTCCTTTTGAATCGATCCTTTGACCTACAACCGCTCTGAAACACTTGTCTATGAGCGCAATATACATAAAACACCATATCAGACCTGCTGAGGTGCCCTAGAGTGGCACAGGTTGACAATGCAAAAGTGCCAGGACAATACCGCATAAGCAGTTACAGTGTATGTCAGTCTGGGAAGCAAATCTGCCTTTGCCCAATATTCGTAGATATAACTGAGCCTTCCAATTGACAGAAGCAAATGCCAGTCTACACAGCTACTTGACAAAATCCCTACATACATGTTGTAAAAGGCTGAATGGAAGGTAGGAAATCACTAAAATGCCCCAGGCCCCGGGCCGCATGAAATGCGGGACAATGGAGGGCCTGGGAGTTTAGGCGTGGGGTGGGGGAAACGGCGCGAAAGCGTAGGGAAGGGCGTCCGAACGGCGCCAAAAGAAAAGCCCAGGAAAGGGCAGGAAGCAGCACCTGGGGAAGGTGCGAAATATAACAGCAAGGGGTCAGGGGGGAAACCTGGCCCCCAAGAAGGAACAAAAGGCCTGGGGTGTGTAAGTAAGCCAGGAAAAGGAGAGGCGGCACAAACCAGGTAAAGAGCTCACCTCTCTCGGGTAGGCTCGTAGTGCCTGGATAAGGTGAAGAAAAACTTTTGCTCTTGCGGGCTCACGGATTTTCCACATCCTCTTAATTCGGTCTAAACGCAGAGGCTACGAGTTCGCCCAGCCGTGCCGGAGCAGGAGCGACGCAAAAGTACTAGCAGCAAGTGAACAGAGCACTTTCGCCGTGGACAGGCGAGAAAGATCGGTAGTAGAAGACCAGGAGAAGCAGAGGACACACGGTGTGCGGGAGCAGAAAGGCGTGGCTGACAGAATTCAGACGAGAAGGATGGCGGAAGGAAGAGCAAAAAGGGCTCAAGAATTCTCAGAATGGGCAAGGAAGGCGGAGAAAGAATATGGGGCACAATGGGTGCTGGAGATAATGCAGAAGGAAGAAAGGGCGAAGGCAATGTCACCCTTGCTGTTCATAGAGCCCAGCAGCAGCGAAGGAGAAGACTAGGTACCGCAAGGACAGAAGAGGGGGGGGGGGGGGGAGGAGTTGGAGATCGGAGGAACAGACACAGGCACCTACCAAGAGGAAGAAAAGAAAAAAACAAAAAGGTACTGAGAATAATAATGTGGTGAATAAAATCGTAAAAATGTTAAAAAATTGCGTCACGGTTTCGGGTAAGTCGCCTAGAACCAATGGCAAGAAGAGCAGACGTGATAAGGGATCCAGGGAGGAGCAGCAGGGGAATTCTTCAACTGAAGAAAGCAGTGATGACGAACAAAGGGATCATTTAAGGGCATGGGTAAAATGGAGAGGAGTGGTGAGCTGGGAGAAACAGAGAGGGGCGGGGGGGCAGGGGCAAAACCCAGGGAAACCCCAGTCCCGGCGCCACAAGGGGCACCAATAGTCCCGGCGCCACAAGGGGCACCAGTAGGGCCAAACACAAGGGGAGCACCGCAAGGACCCAACCCACAACCGGTGGTGCCAACGGGGACACCAGCGGCACCAGTGGCAGGGGACCCACCACCAGGGGCAGTACCGCCAGTGGCAGCGGCGGAAGTTGGGGGACCACTCATGACGAAATATGGCAGTCCAACCATGGGTAAAGATGCACAGGGCAGGTCAATGAAGGCAATGGCTTGGTATGTAAATGACAAAGTAAAGGAGAAAATATAGAGGAAGGAATTGATCGATATTTTCACATTGTTAGATTGTCAAAAGAGGGGGATGAATCTGGCACTAGATGACATTAAGGAGGACGAGAAAAGCTTACTGAAAAATGAGCCAGTAGTAAGGAATTTTGACAACTGGATGGCAGCCTTCACCATAATGTCTACAATTATATTACAGAAATTCCCAGAAGACGGGGTAGCAGTCGCGTATCAGCAGAGGGTGCTGAAGGTACACGCGGCATTTGGGGGAGACGCATTGCTGGAGTACGATCACGAGTTCAGAAAGGAGATGGACTGCTTTCCGGATATGGGATGGGATGAGGAGAATTTTAATCTCTACATATTTAATGTGCTGAAGGAGAAATGGGATTCCAAGGAGCGAAGCGCAGGAGGGCAGCAGAGAAGGCAATATTGGCAGAATGATTACAAAGTTGATTATAGATACAATAACAGAAGATATGAATACAGCTATGACAAAAATAGAGACCAAAATTTTCAGAGCAGGAACTATGGGTCACAGAGAGGGTGGCAGAGCAGCCTGCCCCCAACAACGCAGGGGGGGGGGGGGTAGTGGGAGCACAGGGACAACACGGGCAGAACCAGGACAATGTCGGAATTTTGAGAAGGGAGTACCCTGTAGCTGGGGACGGAAGTGCAAGTTCAGCCACAAGTGTGAGAGATGTAAGGGTGACCACACCATCTCCAAGTGCACAAGGGCCGCAGCTCCAAGTGGCAGAAGCAATGAGACGCGAAAATAAGAGCTGGGTGATCTTCATCTGGGGAAGTCCACCTGACATGGTCTCTGTCCTGGGACCTTTTGCTGCCATGCACTGCCTTTGCTTGTTCACCCTGCTGCTCGGAGCAGTTTTCGTAGGTGTCCTTGTCTTCTTTAGGTCTTCCTTAGCAGTTTGTTCACTCATCACTTGAAGGCAGAGATACATGGGAAATCTTTGTTTCTTTTCAGAGTTGCTGGAGCCTTCATTTGCCCAGGGTTCAAGTCTCAGAACTAAATCCTGCACAGCGCACCTGTGGGAAAGAGCAGGTTGTTTCATGCTGCTGGAGCAATTGTTCCCCCCCAAAACTGCTGATAACAGTGCCTACCTCTGGGTCCGGGGGTTATTTGAGATACTCACCCTCAAGTGTTCCCCTGGTCCATGGTAGAGATACCTTGGAGGCAAGTCTTTACTGCACTTCCGGTAGACTTCTAAAGGGGCGTCGTCCTGTTCTGCTGTTTCTTCATCTGGGGCCATCTAACAACCATGGGAACACTACTTTGGGGTCTCCTGTGGCCTTTCCTTGGATTGCCAGTCACATAATCCACACCTGTGGGGTCACACCGACTTATCTCCACTAAAGCAGATGTCCCTTTAACTTTCTCCCATTCATTGCAATGGAACTGAGAACTTATCTACAACTTCCCTAAAATTAACACTGCGGTTCTTACTGGCCCCTGGACTTTTGTCCTGAGGTCTTTAGGGGTTCAGTGAGCTCTGAGCCAAGTTTGGTATTTTGGCACATACCTGTGATTTTTAAAGTGTTCATATGAATTAATTCCATGGGACTGTAACATTGAGACTATTTCTAGTAACTTTTTCCCTTGAAATGTATGAATCGGGCAACTGTTGCTAAAATGTTTGAAAACCTTTGGCTGTGGTTTACAACCAATTTTTCGCTCTACCAATAAGATATTGTTAAATGTGCCTGTGCATTAATCCTTGTATAACTCCCTAGGGAGTTCAAATTAATATTGAGTAATATTTTAGGACCTAGGGATTTATTAATTATTTTCCTGCTGGTATAATTGTGTTTCCCTTCTTTTCCGATACCGTACCTATATGTTTAAGGTGCAGACCACTAGGACTAGAACATTCCACAAATACCAGGGCTGAAATGAATCTATAGGACACTGTACTGTATGGTGCACACCCATACCGGACAGACATGCTTACTAAGCTGTATGGTTCTCTTGTTCTCCCCAACCCCTGCTATTTTATGTTTTGTGCTCACCTCTGGTAGAGTGCCCACATACAGACATTGTGGTTAGGAGAGTCCTTGTCGAAGCATAACTTTTTTTAAAATATGCTGGTATCCTGTTAATACTGTGCATTAATACCAAAGGTACTTTTTTGACCTGATAGTATTATATGTGTTACTTAAAGTATATATTTTTCAGTATATCAGTGTAGTATATTTTCTGGAGTTGTGTGTGGACTAATTGTACCTCTATGTCAACCTATTACTCCTACCGGTAACGCAGCAAGGTCACTTACCGTTTAGCAGGGGGCGCCATCTCTGGTGCCTTCAGTGGCGTTTGCAGGAAAGAAGATGCCCATCTATTCCCAGCCTACCCCGGACATCACGTGTAAGATGGTCATGCGACCAAAGTGGCTGGCATCTGATGTTACGCCCTGGTTAAGGCTTCCTCAGCACAATAGGGAAGCACTTCAACATTTATGCATTCTGCCCATGAGTCACGCTTCCAGTCTACCGTGCTTTGCTTGTTCATTTACTGCTACTTCTGCTATGTGGTCAACCTCCCTGTGGATCTCCTAGACTGCTGTGATGTTTTTAGGACTTCCTGGACTCTTGGCTTGGTTTTCTACATTGCTTTTGGATTACCCCTTGGTTGAATTTTGGAACTGCAGGTTACCCAGTCTTCTTTGGACCCAGGATTGTGTTTTGGACTGTCTTATGCATTACTCCTGGCTTGGGTCGCTTCACTGGATTTGTGCTGGTTCTTCCTTTTTTTTTGTTTTATTGTTTATGGTTTTAAAAAACCTTTACAAAATGACATTTATTTACATCAATATTCAACAGTTATCATTAATAAAAAATACAGTAATACATTTCTACCTAAAAAACCTATTAACACTTAATAAATTACACATCTCAATTTAATTAACAAAACCTTTTGAGAGATGTTATTCTATGACTTGTTCACGATAGTCCTTAAAACCTTAAAAGGAAAAAATATGAGTATATAGCATGTTCTTTTTTACATCCAAATGTGTAGTGCTAAAATATCCTTGTCATTGCCATATAGACTTGTATGCACCCCTTGGCTGTTACAATCCCCTGCTTCAAAGCTAGTTACACAGTTAGCGCCAAATTGTCTTCAATAATCCTTAATAGGTGTACCAAAGCAAAAAATAGTGGATTTTGGTTCCCTATCATCCTTTCCCATAGGAATTCCAAGCAGGCCACAAAGTTTGGATTAACACATTTTAACAGAAGATTTGTTTGAGATATTCTGAATTGGGGACATTCCAGTACCAGGTGCTTGAGTATTTCCAAAGGTGCAATACAGTTAGAAAATCTGCAATTCACCTGCTGTGAGCCCATTAGAGAGCTATACCAGTAGTTACAACGTTCCCTTGTTCGGAATTGATTGAATTTAAAACGTATAAAATACATACATGTATACATACAGAGGAAAATACCTACGTATGAACAACACAACAGTCTTTTGTGTTACAATTTTTCATAGTCAATAAATGTACCATAGTTCTTGAGCTGATCTAATGTCAAAGACCAATCAATTTCAAACTATTTATTTTTTTACAAAGGCACGTCCAAAGCAAAGATAATCATTAGTTACAGAAAGATCTGCTAGAACCCTCTGCATACACCTTTGGAATTGATTGAGAGATTCGACACTCGGACTCAATTACCCGCTGCAGATCCTTATAAACTGAGTTGTTTGATGGATTCAAAATGTTTGCGTAATTCGTCAACGAACGCCACACTGCCCTGCACGAGAGCGAGACTAGGCCTAGTTCATGGCGGATTACGCAATTTGGAATGGAAAGTGCTAAGTGCAAATCACCTTTTATTAGGCGTCCCTGTAAGGAGTCTAATAGTTGGCTCATGTCAAACAACCACATATCCAAGGTGTAAATTAGCAAAGCCTGAACTTTCATTAATAGAAAATCACGCAATGGGTTTCAAGAAAATCTGCAATATTTGGCAGAAATCAACTTTAGCTGCCTTGCCAAGGGGCACACTTTCTGGTTAAGCCCATCTTTCCACAATTTAACGCAAGAGTTGTTACTCAAATAGTAACCCAGGTAGATAATTTCAGGCATTTGCAAAATTGCCTCTCCCCCAACCTTCCATTTGTAGACCTTAAGCTTCCTTCCTGCATTAAATACGATTGTACTGGTTTTTGTTGCATTAGGTATTAAATTCCGTGCATGGGCATATATCTCAAAAGAATGGAGCTTAGCTTGAAGCCCCGCAGGGGTCGAATCCAATAAGATAATATCGTCAGCGATTGCTAACCAATGGATACGCAACGCTCTCATTCTCACAGAATTCATACCCATACCTTGCCACTGTTACTCTAGGTCACATAAATACAGATTAAAAAGTGTTGCGGCTAGGTTACAGCCTGGTTTACGGCTCATATATGTTCTTATGGACTCAGTTATCGCACCCCCCCTGGAGATCCTACCTTTATATGCTGTATAATTATGTAGCATAGCGATCCAAAAGATCAAGGTAGCTGGGATACCTACTTCAGCCATCTTGAGCCATAGCAGATCTCTCACTACAAAGTCAAAGGCTGAGGACATATCTATGCTAGCCACATATACTGGACACGCTGCCTTCTTTATAGTTCCTGCCTGAATATGTGCCAACACAGTAGCGTTCAGGGCTGTACCCATATCCCTCCTGAATCCTATTTGGAATTTGGACAAGATGTTGTGCTGACCTATACATCTGTCTAAGTCATGGAGGATTAAGATCGCAAATATTTTAGCAGAAGTGTTTATTAGAGAAATTGGACCATAGGTATTAGGATCTTTATGATCGCCCTTTTTATAAACGGGTATAATTATAGATGCTCCCCACTTCTCTGGAGTATTACCAGTTTACAAAATTAAATCAAATTGGTCTTTGAGGCCGTCATCCAAAAGAGATGGATCCGTTTTGTAAACACATGAAGGAATCCCATCCGAGCAAGGAGCTTTAGAGTGATTAAGCTTGTTAATTGCCCATACAATGTCCTGTTTTGTCCATGTGAAACATTGCCTGTCCTCATCGATCGCATTATAATATTTGATAGTAGTAAAACGCACTGGCAATCTAAATTTCTTGGCTAAATGCTTTTCCCATATATCAGCTTAAATAACATTCTCCACGTATTCGCTATGATCTAGATTTGGCTTACGTATCACTGACCATATTGTTCTTGTATCGTGGTTACAAATGGCTCTAATCAGATCACAGTTTATTTTGTTTATCTTAATAATTCGAAGAGATCTGAGTTTATTTTTGTAGGATTGTAGAATGCCCTTTTTTAAGTATAGATACTGCTCATTATTTACTAATGCTTTTTTAAAGGATCGAAGTTCCTTGTTATTATTGTATTTAGCAGTTTTACTTCCATACCAAACTTATGCAAAGATACTACAAGTATGGGTTTGTGTTTCACCTGGAAAGATCTAATTGCATTGGAGACTATATCACCAAAAATGTTTTCCCTCAAGTAGCAGCAAAAACTAGGATGCAATATTTGCTCAGCAATGCTGTTGAGTTCTGACCGCACCATCTCTGTTAGTTTATGGCAGAGGACAGAGCTCCATCTGAGAGAAATATTAGGGCGATCAATCGCAATCAGTGGCAGGAGTTCGCCAATCATAAATCCATAGTAAGTCAATGTTAGTTGGATGGGAGCATGATTACTGTGCACAATAGAATGGTTAATTACTTGATCTGCACAGTGGATCAGGAGATTTGATATTGCAATAAAGTCAATCATCGAGGAGGACCGGCCCGATTCCATGTGTGTTTGGGACATAGGTCCGAACAATCCACAAAAGTAATCTCCCAATTGTCAAGGTATGATACCCATCTTTGGTCTCTATGTATAGAGCTAGGCGTACTCGCTGTTTGTACATTTGCAGTAACTGCATTATTAAACAAACACATTGAGTTAAAATCACCACCAATAATTATTTTATAATTGGAATTGTAAGTCAATATACTCTCGAGGCAATGGTTTAACCTATCAAACATGTAATCTAGGACCACTTTCAAGGGATTCCAATATAACGTTAACAGAATGGGATCCTGTCGTTTGTCATGAACGTCCAGTTCAACCACGAGGGTATTTTACGGCCTTGTACATGTATCTTAACTTACATTGCATATTGTTATTAATAGCAATTGCCAGTCCTCCCATCGGACAGCCATCAATACCTTTAGTTGCCTGGATGAAATGGGTACTGAAACCTTCCAACACTATTTCTCTAGTGCTCATAGTTTCTTGAAAGAAAATAATATTAGGAGTTTGGGAAGAGGGAAGAGAAGCTATCCATTTATAGAGGTTTAGATGACCACATGAGTTCCATGATATAATTTTTTTTTAATTTTTTTTTATTTTGGTTGGCTGAAAAAATTCAACCTTTCAAAATATTATTCATTACAACATACATGATTAAATACTTTTTACATAATTTATATCAATTAATAATCTTTTTCATTAAAAATATACATATGAATAGACATAGCAAGTTTAACCAATATTTAAATCAAATTGTTCTCGATTTTCACAAAAAATGATTTAACAAATATTAGCCAAGCATAGATTAAAGAAAAAGAACAACCTATATCTTTAAAAAATTCATAAAATTGTTAATTAAACATAAGAGAAGGATTTCAAGGCAAGACTGTTTTTATGAACTGCGTAAGAGCGATATGAACGGCAGTTCGATTGCTCGTCATTAATAAGCTCCATATTTCATTTGAAGAGCGATCACAGTTTAATTGCAACAAATTGCGAAAGTAGTGTTCGCGTAAGCCATTCAAAGCCGGGCAATCAACCACTATATGAGCTAATGACTCTAGTTGTTTACAGTCTTTGCAGAAGCGACAGAAACTTTCATTTTTTGAAATTAGACCACGTCTTGCCAAAATTTGATTTGTCGGGTGAAGATTGAGGCGCATTCTTAACATTTCTGCACGTACATAATGCGATGGAGACTTTAGAAGATAATTGGCCATTTGTTTGAACTTCTTATGTGGAAAGAGATTTAAATCAAAATCCACATAATTTGAACAAAGTTCTTGTGTTACAATCCAGTCATGCCAGTATATTCTTTTTTTTGCTTGATCAGGGTTAGTAAGTAGCAAGTCAATGGAGATGTCAGCATTTGCTAAAACTTTCAAAATGTCTTTCACCCATTTTTTGGGAAACACATCGTTGGATGAGCAGATGTACATTGCAATTGGGCCCAACAAATTCATGGTGTTAATTCCCAACAGACATTTACGGTAAAAGTTAAAGAACTTCCAAAGAACTAGTGCAGACAAAGAGATGAGGCCCAATTCGTACCTTAACATACACATAGGAGTACACGTAGGTAGACAAACAACTGCTTTCCAAAAATTCCCTTCATGTCTGTCCCAATAAATTCTTGATTGTGGAAGCAGTGTTTCAGCTCCATAAGATAGAATTGGGACAACTTTTTCATTGAAGAAAGTGACAACATGAGCTGAGATAAATTTACCATACTTATGCAAGATTATTTTTGCTTGAGATATAAGAGTCATGGATTTTGCTTTCAAGGTATCATTATAAATTTGATTTTTCACAGTGCCAGAAAATGGTAACCCTAGATATTTATAAAAGGGTACAATCTTTGAAGGGGCTTTCTGCAAATACCACTGGAAATTCACCAATTTTGTATGTCTCTTTTTTTGACATACTACTATCTGTGTCTTGTCCACATTAATGATCAGGTTGTTAATACAGGTATAAGTGTCTAGTTTGTTCAATAATTCTTGTAGTCCTTTAGGAGTTTGAGAAATAAGGACAAGATCATCGGCGTAAAGGAGCCATATGATCTTTTGAGATCCTAGTTTTGGTGAATCAAATATTACTTGTTCAAAAGAGACACCTATATCTAGAATGAATAGATTAAACAAAGTGGACGCCAGAATGCACCCTCGTTTCAAGCCTCTCAAAATCTCGATGTGCGCAGATAGTAATCCATTGTGAGATAGTCTTACTTGAATAGATGTTTTTGTATGTAGTTTTTTAATTATAGTTAATAATGATAGAGGACAACCATACTTCTGCAGTTTCTGAAAGAGCAATGTTCTGTCGACCGAGTGAAATGCTAGACGAAAATCTATAAAGGCCATATACAGTGGTTGATTAACTTCTGCATATTTAGACTTTAGCATGTTCAGGGTGATCAAGTTCACTGATGTCCCTAAGCCAGCAACAAAGCCGGTTTGAAACGGATCTCTTTTGAGCTAATTTATGGTCCATTTGTTCAATTCTTGTAGAATGATACGGCTATAATGTTTCCCAGGGGCATCTAGTAAGGCAATGGGTCTGTAGTTCTCAGGGAGACTCCGATCACCTTTTTTATGGAGTGTTTCCAAGATGCAGGAATCTCTTGAGTTTCATTAATATGTTCATAAATTTGGTGTAGAATTGGTGTAGAATTGATGACCATATTACTGGATGTTGTTTAAAAGTTTTATTGGACAGCCCGTCGGGACCGGGAGCTCTAGACTGACTCATTTTATTGATGAAGTACAATATGTCAGATTTAGAGATGGTGATATGAGACCGTTTATGGGGAAAGGTGCTAAGAGTTGATTCGGAATTGGGCGGACCAGCGTAAACTTTAGAGAAGTGTCTAATCCAACTTGCTTCCGGCACACTCTGCAGTTGCGACATAGATTGCACAGGGGATATGGCATTAGTTAAAGCTTTCCAAATTTGAGCCGTGTTATGGTCGCGGATAATTTGCAGCATTAGTTCTCCGTCTCGTTGGAATAGTCTACTGCGATGATGTCTTCGCCAATTTCTGTATGAGGTTTTAACTTGAGTGAGAACTGTGAACCTGATGCTTAATGGGAGCTTCAAGGCCTCTCTTTTTTTGAAACCGAAATTCAGTTTTTTCGATTTTCGCTTCCACATCAAAGACATGTGAGCCTCTAAAGGTCTGATTTTTACGCACCCTATTATCTGCAAAATGTTGTATGAGATCATAATAGGGGACAACAGTGGAGAATGTTTTTTCACGTGAGTGACAAAAGGCAGCTCGCAAGGAATTATTTAAGTCATTTAGTTTGTTTTCATTCCAGATTATACTATTTAACTGATTAGAAACAGTTATTTGACCCAAATTTGCCACTGTGTTGCATTTGGTAGAAGGCACATTGGTCAACCACTTAATAGTGAGCAAACGATGGTCACTATTTGGATTGGTTTCTAAGTTAAAGCAATGAATTTTGGAATACAATTTGTCATCCACATAGATATAATCAATTGTGGCTTTTGCAGCACCTTGTTGCCACGTATGAGCTGAATCACTAATGTCAAATTTACTCCCATTCATCATACAAAAGCCTCTGGAATGCATAAGTTGTTCCCACAATCTGCGTCTCGAATCTCCTAAAACATAATTAGCAGAAAAACAGTGTAGATTGAGATCACCAGCAACAATTGTGTACTGTATTTTTGGGATAAATACAATGAAGTCCAGCATCGTGGAAACATCAACCAAAAACCTCTGATTGTCAATGCTCTTGGGACTCCAGTATAAGTTGACTAAGCCGTACAAGGTTGACTCTATTGTGATAACAGTTAGTTGGGCAAAAGAATTTGGGGCGTAGGAAAAAATTATACTAGCATTAGAACTTAATTTCGAGGCCGTCAAAAGACCAGCCATCGGACGCCCCTTTCCGCCTTGTAGTGCTACTAAAAAGTGTATGGCATGATTGTCCCAAGAGGGAACGCTTGTAAGCCACGTTTCTTGTAATAGAGTCATATCGTAATTATTTAGAGTGTCTAGTGTGTTGTTTAGCAAATGACTAAAACCTCGGGTGTTCCAAGAAGCAAGGGAAATAGTACGTTCATTCTTAACCTTGTACGAAAGTTAACTTCTGGAGTCACAATTACAGCAGCATTTAGAGGTCACATCATCTTTTGAGTATCCTTCTATAGAGTCTGTACCCTTGTTGAGTTCGCTTATGGCTGAGTTGATCCATGTTTCCGCCCTGAGGGATCCGTCAGAGGAATTTGTTGGACCCAATAGAAGTATGAAACCCAAAGCTAGGAGTTGATCCTTCGCTTCCCATATAAGATTTCTGACAACTCTGGACGTCAGCCAAAGACACGCCGTACTTACTGAGTTATCATTAAAGAACTCTACCTGCGCTATATCTGAAGTTCCGATGTCCTGCAACAGTGGAATATCGGAAAACACCTGTAGGATACTATGACGGTTTAGCACATATTGTGGATATGGTGCTGGACGACAACCGAGCACTAAGGCAATGTTTTTCTCCTTACCCACTTTTGTCTTCAGAATTGATTTAACAGGTGGATTACTGAAGGAAGTTGTTGTAGAGCAAGGTAGATTGCTTGCAAGAGGGCGTAAAGATTTCAGCAAAGAGGCAATTTCAGCATCATGAATAGACAAGGAAGTGGGCGAGACTGCCACTTTCTTGGTGTTGTCACACTTGAATGAGACCGAAGGTTTAGATCCAGGTCGCTGAATGGATGAGGTATCGAGGTTAAGTGATGCAAGTGAAGGCCCTTTTAGTATCGGTAACGAGGTAAATCTGCTCATATACGCATCAACTTCCTTCCTAATTTCTGAACGACAATTCGCCAGCACCTCTTGTTCGTGTTCAGTCGATGTACAAGATTGAGACGATCTTGGTTCTTTTAATGTGGAGCGCTCAGCGGTCAAAACCTCATGTTTTTGCACTGGGGTTTGTTTGTCGCTGGGTTCAGCAGCCAGTGAGGGATGATGCACTTCCAAACTCACTTGTTGTTTTTCATAATTTTGGACTGCGTGGACCAAATTGTCCAATGGTGCATAAGAAACTGGAGGTACAGAATTTTCAGTTAAGGAGTCAAGTTTTAGTTTGCGCATTTGACTTAGTTGCGTATACTTTTTTGTAATAGCACAGGCCGTTTGCTGACTGTGCTTGTTAGGAAGAGTAAGCATGTTAAAAAATTGCTTCAAACTTGTTGGTGCACCAACTTCAGTTTTCTTTACATTTTTGGATTTTTTTTGTACCACCAGAATTTTTCTTTTTTTGTTGGAAATTTTTCCCAGAGGATAGACCTTTCGATGGTAATTGAGGCGTAGTTTTGGCAAAAATGGTATATGGTTCTGGAATTGGAACACTCAGTCTCCCCACCTGCACCTTTTTCAGGAACAGGCGCAATCTCTCTGATGACTTGGCCAATATACGGGAGAGAGCACAATATACCTGAATCGTCTATGGTGATGGGAGACAATTGCATTTCTGTTTGGGAGTGCAGATTGGATATTTCTAATGCATTCTGTGGTACTTTTACAGAAGGACTATTAAGAGCCATAGTAGAAGTCATGGTGGCAACGGACACCAGTTTGAGCGGATTTACACAATTATCAACTGGTACTGTTGGCAGCACAACGGGCTCATTAGTCATCGGTCGTTGATGCGCCCAAGGTATTTCTTGCTTGGCCTGCCAAGCCAAGACAGATAACAACTGAGCGCCCTGAGCATCCAATTTAGTATTCAATGTGTTAAACAATGTAGTGATGGTTTGTAAGGTTAAATTCATCGCTCCCAAAGTTAGTTCAACTACTTTAGACACATTTTGTAATGGTTGGGGCTTTTCAGTTGGCGGGCATTTGCGAGGAGTGGGAAATAAAAAAGAGGAAGTTACATTAGATTTTGTATAACCTCCATTTGAAAACATTTTAGGTGAAAAGGAAAAATTACCAAGTGTTTCTTGTACCGTGAAGTCAGAACCAGGGGAAAGCAGGTCAATCACAACTACATCCCCCTGAGATTTTACTGAAGTGGGACTGGATTTAGTTTCGGAGATTTGAGCCATAGAATCCCCTCTTAAAACTGTGCTGTCAGACAAGGAGACATGTAAGGTGGTGCTACACCCCGCCTGATTATGACTAATTATATTTGGGCGAGGCTGGAAAGTGTCTTTAGAGTTTTTCAAGGTAGAACTTTGAATTACACAGTCCGGATAAAAAAAACGTATATCCTGGGTGCTTACAGTTTGTTTCAGGGAGTTAGTTACAGGATGAACAATACGCTTTTTTACAATGGGAAGCTTTGGAGGTTCTACTCTGACTGAACGCAGTGTCGAGACACATGGAACAGTCTTGGCTTTTGTTTCGCTGGAATTGGACAATACACTTTGTAAGGGAGGCATTCCAGTGCGAAGTGTATAAAGATTTCGTTTCATTTGGGCCAAAGGATAATCAAGAGCCCGTAATCAAAACGTCCGTAAAAACTAGACTCTATAAATATCTAACACTCACGGTTTAGGAGCTCTCACAAGCTCTCTTTGTAGATGGAAGCGAGAGTGATATTAATAAGGATTGACCGCTAGCTTGCGACGCTGCGGCGAAGCGGCAAAGCGGGACTTTCTCGGGACTTCGCCGGTGCGCGCGCAAGTTCTCTTATGTAGGCACGCCCACAGGAGGGATAGCACAAAGCCTAAATATAAGAAAAGCAGGATAAGTATATATATATATATAATACATATAGTTCGTATAAATGAGTGAGCACTGTTGTTTCCGAAGGCTTCACCTTGTGGATGTTGGAGTATTTCACAACGAATGAACGTAGCGATTTTGAGTCTTCACAGCAAGTAGCGGCAAAGCGGGACTTTCTCGGGACTTCGCTGGTGCGCCATGATATAAATGTCAACTCATGTTTCATTACTTGCTAATTAGGAGGCTTATCAGTTTTGTGAGTAAATATAGATCGCAGCAATGGTTCAACCCAACTAACTCTGTTTTTCCTGAGGCAATTGAAAGCAATTGGGATATGCATAATTTCTCATCTACAGTGCCCCCCCGAGCCTCCATGTAATGATTGCTCTTCCCTTTCTCACTGTGGACATGGTAAAGCTAGGAACTCATTTGCTATTAGCTCATTATTAAAGGTGTGTAGTTGAAAACCCAACTCCAGCAAATCAGCACGATAGCCCCAAATTAATTTCAAAACATTATAGCAGATCATCCTATAATTGTTCTCACGAGCTAAAGAAATTCTCTCAAAGTCACTACGAGTTAATATTCGAAATAACCACGATTAATTCTCGCTCCACGTAAAATGTCTGGGTTACCTTCTAAACCAATAATATTGTAATCACCAAGTACTTCATTCACTCCTTTAGTTGAACCAATTTCATTCGCCAAAGTTTTTTGGTTGGTCTCCTTAGGATTTAGTTAATGAGCAGAAAGATGATCGTGGATAGCATTCATACCTTCCCAATCCCGTTGAGCAGTACCACCCTAACCAGGCCATCGTTTTTGGGTACATGCAAACCCGCTAAATTACTATATTCAGGTACAAATACTTTTGCCCCCTTTAGATTTAGTTAATTAGTTAATCTGCCTTTAATACACCACACTCCAATGCTGCTTTCAAAGAGCTCCTTATTGCAGCATGAGAGTCTGTTATTCATAGGGCATGATAAATTATTAATTGAAGTTGAAGCCAATTCCACACTTAGACCACTACTAACTGGTTGGAACTGGACGGGCAGACAATCACTGATATTCCTTAAACGTACAGATGATTTAGTGCTAGTGGACGTTCTCATCATCGTATCTCTTAGCTCTGAAGCACTATCTTGCCCAGCTTTTTCAAAATCAATATAGGAAGACTTGGACAAGGAACTTGATTTCCCGGGCCTACTGACTATAACAATCATTTTGTGGTAGCAGATTTTTGTCATTTGGCTGCATGTGTTAAGTGCTACATACATCCGCATACATAGCACATACAATGGCTTGAGAGTTATCCATCATCAAGTTAGGCTCTTGGCTATGCCTCACCACATCCCCATGTTGATGTTCAATGCGGCTAACACAGGTCACAATTGAACGCTTCCTGCAATCTGTTGGGAAGTAATTCATCAAATTCTTTTGTTTTTTAGGAATATCAGCAGTGGGTGATGGATAAATGGGATCTTTACTTGCCAGATCTCGCTCCACCTTTCCCTTGCCTCCATTCCATGTAGCAATATTTATTGGAGCAGCTTGCTTGGCCTGACTTTGCTATGTTTAGGTGATTTGTTTTTTGTGGTGGAAAAAAAAAGGAAAAATGGGCATCTTGATTCCTGGTAAAGAAATGCAGTGGATAAGGAAAAGGTGAGGTGGACCGTTTGCACAATAAGCATACTTCTAATTTATTTTTACGAGACTAAAGAGATTGCAAGTGTGAAGACAGAGTGCAGCCTTTAGACAACCTTTGGCGAGTATTTGTTTATACTGATCTTAATATCTTTAGAAAGTTGGTAGGTAAGGCTGCTACAGTCGGTGTTTGGACACTGTGGCTGCTCAGTGTGTTGTAATTTTGAAGAGATTGCAAGAACTGAGAGGGTGAACACCAAAGCACAACTTAATGGGCAATTTGAAGTGTTGTGGTTTCGAGAAAAAAATGGTGTTATTGCTAATGCGAATGACCGTCTGGTTATAGGTGTTTACATGCTAGCACGAGTTTACTTTAGACCAAAACCTCCAGAGTTGTTTTGTCCATACAGTGTGAAAGGCGGTCTGTGCTTGAAATGGTATGCTTTTCTCTGCTCTGTAAAAATGTGCGTTAGTGACTTCATGTATCTGAAATAGCAGAACAGAAAACACGACATACGTATTTGTGTATTTTAAAGACTATAGTTACATAGTAATGGATAATGTGTATAAAGGAAATGGTGACCGTGATATCTGCCTGGATGTATACCTAGTGCCATTATCTCCTACCGTAGGCAGGAAGGCAGGCAGTAATGCCATATACAACCCGCAGGTTTGCACAGTGCCGGATAACATGACACATACAGCAATGGCCAGGGTGCAGGCTATCTCTACCGGCGCCGCTAAATAGAACGAGCTGTAACAGAATTGGCCATTCCCTCTGCTAAAATGTAATGCAATTATTAAAGGTTTTGTGTGCAAGCATTGTGCACATTTATAGTCTTCGTTACCCCATCACGTCCATCCACATAAAGGTCTGCAGGCTGTGGGGGTGGCAGGGGTACGTTCCCCAAGTTCACCTCTTCTCACCCTTTCTTTTGCACTGCGACTGAAAGAGTTGAAAATAACCCCTCCCCCTTTCACCCGCATTTAAATGCAGTTATTTGCGCACGCTGATTGGAGCCATAGCGCTCATGGAATTAGCACCAGCACACAGGGGTGGCAGAGGGGCAGGAACACGCAAGCGCCTCTGGGTGCCCTACCTCCCTGGAAGAAAGCTTGCATGAGCAGCGGTTTAAGGGCTTTGATTACACTGCAGATCCGTAGCAAAACCCGACTTCCGCAACCACACAAATCTGCCATGGACCGGCTAACACTGTCGGCCGTGTCCAATCCCGACTGAAGGGATTCACACATGGCATCTTTGCCATCCTGCACGAGAGCAAGGAACCCATTCCTTTCTTCCCCTTCGGGAATATGCTCAGCCGCAAGAGAAGAACAAGTTACTCCCTTACATGGTAACGTTCTTTCGATGGGTTGGTTCGACGATGTATTCCATATCTACATGTAATCACCACAGCTGTGCTGCTTCGGAAAATCTTCGGCGCCTGCGTCCTGCGTCGATGGCGTCCATACGCCGCCCTCGAGGACCTCCTCCGACGGCCGACGTCACTGGATGTTATTAAGTAGAATGCACAACGCCCATAGCCTCAGTTGTAGTTTATTTCCAGAACGTGTGGCACCAGTCTTCTGCCAATCTGACACACAAAGCCTTGCGGAAACGTAAGCTGCAATCGCATAAGAAATTCTGTAGCGGGGAAGGCAGGGAGGGAGCGATATGGAATACGTCGTCAGACCATCCCATCGAAAGAACGTTACCAGGTAAGAGAGTAACTTGTTCTTCGAGGGGATTGGGTCCTCCGACGTATTCTATATCTATGACAGTCTCCCAAAGCAGTACCAATGCAAGGAGGTGGGAAAAGAATTTGGAAAACAGAAATTTAGAATGCCCAATCAAATTGCGGAGTAAAGGACCGCCTTGCCAAAGGCCAGATCCTGCCCACGGATGGAATCGAGAGAGTAGTGATGTACAAAAGTATGTACCGAAGCCCGGGTGGCTGCATCACAGATGTTACGCATAGGAACACCCCTCTGTAGGGCAGTAGAGGCAGCCATACCCCTGGTAGAATGGGCCCGCAAGCCGACCGGTGGGTCCTTACCCGCCAAGCGGTAACACTCAGATAGCCAAAATAATCCAGTGAGACAAAGTCTGTTTCGTCACAGCTTGTCCCAAACGCTTTCCAGCGTAACCAATGAAGAGTTGATTGTTCACTCTGACCCGGGACAAGCGTGAAATATAAAAGCTTAACGCTCTCCTAGGATCAAGCCTATGGAGCCTCTCCTCTTCCTTACCAGGATGTGGAGGAGGATAAAACGAACCTTCTGGCCTAAATGAAATTCCGACACCACCTTCGGAAGAAAGGAAGGACGAACTCTAAGGACAACCCTGTCCTTATGAAACACAGTGAAGGGTGGTGAAGGGTGGTTTAACTGAAAGTGCCTGTAAGTCACTCACTCTGCGAGCGCTTAAATATGGACAGCGCCGCCAGGTAACCTTTAACGGTACCCACTTGCAAGCCCCTGTGGGCCAAAGAAAGCAAAAAAGACAGAACCATGGGAATGTCACATGCAAAAGGATCCACATTCTTAACCCTGCACTAGTCGCAGAATTTACGCCAACGGTGCAGGGACTTTGTGGCTAGCTGTCTGGCCAAGAGCAACACCTCCATCACGTCTTCAGGGAGGTCCCAATCCTTATACCTCAACCTTTCAGAAACCAAGCGTGAAGGTTGAGGGATCTGACCTCTGGAGGGAGAAACTGACCCCCCTCCCGTGAGAGCAGATCGTCTCGGTAGGGAAGACGACTTGGAGGGCAGAAGGATAAGTCGAGAAGGTCCGGGTACCACGTCCTCCGGGCCCACACCGGAGCAATGAGGATCATTCAGGAACCGAACCTCTGTAACCTCCGCAGTATTTGCGGGATGACGGGGACTTGAGGAAACGCGTACAGCAGTGGGAATGACCACTCCACCACGAACGCGTCTCATAAGGCTCCTTTTGGAGGAAATTCCAGCGAGCAGAACCTCTCGCACTTCCGGTTGACACTGGAGGCGAAGAGATCCACTTGAGGGGTCCCCCAAAGGGCAAAGATCTCCAGGAGAATCTCCTGAGCCAACTCCCACTTGTGAGAGATGGCGCTCTACCTGCTCAGAGCATCCGCCGTCTCGTTTTCGTCTCCGGCTAGATGAACAGCCGAGATCGAAACATCCTGCTGGATGGCCCAGAACCAGAGCTGCATCGCCTCCCTGCACAGAGGAAGTGACCCTGCGCCCCCCCCTTTTTGTTGAGGTAGTGCATGGCCACTGTGTTGTCCGTCAGGATCAGGACATTCTTCCCTCGCACAGTCAGCAGAAAAGCCTTCAGGGCTAGCCTGATGGCCCTCAGCTCCAACAGATTGATATGGAGTCTGGACTCCGACGGAGACCAACAACCACTGACTGTCAACTCGTTGGCATGAGCCCCCCATCCCATGAGGGATGCGTCTGTCAAAATCGTCAACTTCGGCCAGGGTAGCCAAAATGGAGCACCCTTCATCAGATTGTCTTCGACGGCCCACCACAGAAGGTCCTGAGCGACCGAGGACGGTTCCTGCACAGGGTCCGACATCCTGCCGGAGGACTGAGACCACTGGAGCTTCAGTGCCCATTGCAAAGATCTCATCCGCTATCTGGCCTCTGGCACCAGAAGAATGCAGGATGCCGTGAGGCCGAGCAATCTCAAGAACTCAAACGCTGGGAGACTCTGGGCAAGCTGAAACTTGTGCACCATCTGCTGAATGTGATGAGCCCTCACCTGGGGAGGAAAACACTGGCCCAGGGACGTGTCGAGGACTGCTCCGATGTACTGGAGCCTCTGAGTTGGTGTCAAATGGGACTTCTTTAAGTTGAGGGAGAAGCCCAGTTTGTGGAGGGAGTGGCAGGTGACTGACAGATGATCCAGGACTTGCTTGGGAGAGCGCGCCCTGATCAACCAATCGTCCAGGTAGGGGTAGACGTGAATCCCCCTTTCCTGAGGTGCGCTGCCACCACTACCATGAGCTTGGTGAAGACCCTTGGGCGGAGGTCAATTCGAACGGCAGGACCCGAAACTGAAAGTGCGAGTCGCCAACCGCGAACCTCAGGTACTTCTTGTGCTTTGGATGTATCAGCACATGAAAATAAGCGTCCTTTAGGTCGAGAGACACCAACCAGTCCTGAAGTTGAAGGGCCTGGAGGACGTGAGAGAGAGTAACCATCTTGAACTTGCCCTTCCTGAGGAGTTTGTTCAAACTGCGCAAGTCCATGATGGGTCAGAATCCCCCGTCTTTCTTGGAAATCAAAAAATAAGGGGAATACCATCCCTTGTTCCTCTCCACTACAGTACAAAAAAATAGCAGGCGCCCCTCTCTCGAAAGAACAAGGCATGATAACCTGTTCAGTGGTTATTAACCACATTGAGAGTTCGCAGCCATTGCTTTTTGCTCACTGTACGTTCACAGATGGGAAATATCCATTTCCATTTGCATATCAGTCTTTGTCCCGCCCGAAGCAGCACAGCTGTGGTGATTACATGTCATAGATATGCAATACGTCAGAGGACACAATCCCCTCGAAACCCAATTGAAAAGTGTGTGAAAATCTTGCTAAGGCACAAGTGGAGTTGGCCGACTTCAGCGCCATACTCCCCACAGAAAACACCCTGCGTGCCCAACCGTCGAAGCGTTTCTCGTCCCTATCAGAACGGATGGTAGGGTACGCCGCCTGCCTCGAGGTGGCCATAGCCGCCTCAACCACCATACTCTCGGGAGTGGGGTGAGATGAAAGGTAGCTGGGGTCGCTACCGGAAGGGCAGTATTTTTTTGTTAACGATTTGTTAACTGCCGGAAGAGATTCCAGAGTCTGCCAAGCAGCTGCCACCCTTTTCTGCAATGTCAAATGAAAAGGTAACACTGGGTCAGAGGACATACCTTGATCCAAAATATCTGTTAAGTCATCCTGAACAAAAGCTTCTGGAGGACTAGACCAACCAAGATACTCAGTGACCCTAGCTATCGGTCTCCTGTAGGACGACTCAGCATGAGCCCCAGGCTCAGGCTGGCCAAACTCCAGCTCAGGAGAAGTGTCCAAGCCACTGGGATCATGAAGAGATTGCTCTTCCAATTGACTGTCCCCGGAAAAGACAGGAGCCACATCAGGATCAAAATCTAAATCTGACCTATCCTCATAGATGTCATCCAGAAGAAGGAAATTCTCCTGCCTCGGGACATAAGAGTGTCTGGAATCCTCAACAGGCCTCACAGACTTGGAATTAGCCTTCCTTGGAGGATCCACAGTACCAGGGTTCTCCATCGGCAAATTCCGGCCAAAAGGCCCCAAAGGCGTCGAGGGCTTCAGCGTCGACAATGGTGCCGAGGGCTGGTGTGAAGGCAAAGCTTTGACATCCGTCGACGCCAACCTCGAGCCCTTACCAGGTTTCTGCAGTCTCGCTGGGGACGAGGACCGAGACCTGGAAGCACGTCTCTTGCGATCATCCTGAACCCTGTCCGAACGGGACCTCGAAGGTTCCCGATGAGAATCCTGCCAAGGACCCAAGCCCGAAGGCGCACGAGCCACGGATTGAGACCGTTCCTTGTCGGCTTCTTCCGAAGGCACGGATGGAACTGTGCCCTGGGATTGGAAAATCACCAGCATCTGCTCCCTGAAGGCTGTCCATTCCTCCGGAGTCGAGGACTTAGTAGAACAAGCCACTTTCCTTGCGGCGTCATCCTCCGAGGAGGATGGGGAAGGCGACTGGTGATGGCGCTTCCTGGAATGCGGAGACGAGGACGACGAATGGCGGGGACCACTCCGGGACCGAGATCCCCGGGACTCCTTCCGAAGCGGAGAGTCGCCCCCCACGAATCGTCAGCGGACATCCCCTTAGAAGTTTTACGAGACTTACTGGGTTTAGATTCCCTACCTACCTGGAGCTTGCCCTTACGCTCCCTCAAGGCCTTAGCAGTCAGCTACTGGCATTTGGAATAGTCATCAGTGTCATGACTCTCGCCCAGGCACCATAAACAAATGCGATGCAGGTCTGTAATCGTCATCTTAGACTTGCAGTCCCGGCAAGTCTTAAAGCCAGACTGCAGAGTCGGAGGGGCCGAAGAAGAAGACATTCACGAGGAATACACGAGGCGCGCCGAGTATCCGAAGCAAACACGTTTGCCGAAAAAACGAAACTGATGCTACGGGTGCCGTGCGTCCTATTTATAACATCCAGTGACGTCGCCCTCGACTGAGACCTTCGCGGGACTTCGACCCCACCTCATCGACGCAGGACTCCCTCTGTCGGAAAAGTTTCCGAAGTACACAGCTGTGGACATTACATGTCAAAGATGTGGAATACGTTGGAGGACACAATCCATTTGAATGGGTGTTGGCAAGTGCCCTGCTCCTCAAAAAGCCAGACCCGCAACAAACGTGGAAACCATCTGACCAGTATCGAGAAGCTTTGTTAATATAGGGAGGACACTCCGATCCAAATTCCCCCCGTCTGGAATGGTTGCCTTTTCTCTTAAGAAATACAGAGGCCTTTGGTATAGGACCTTTCTTCAGCATGGAAATGGGAAGTTAACATCTACTCCTTGGCTGCAATCCGAAACGTTAAAGACAGGAAATCGCTGGGTGAAAATTCCCAGATATATATGCTTTGTGAGGGCCCGAGACGGAGACGATTACTGTATTACTGCTTACTGTATCCAATACAATGCTTACATTATGTAGTTAGTGACATGTGCACCAGGAGCAGGCAATATTTCTGGAAATATAGCAAAAAGGATTAGAAAAATAAGATGCTTTTCTGAAGGGCTGGCAGAGATATCAATGGAAAAAGGCAATACCCAAACAGATGAGCATGCAAGCAGAAAAATACCCTGCTGATCTTCGTCCTGTCAATATGCATTAAAACAAATATAGGAATAGGGAGGTAGAGGCTAGTGCTGCTTTTGTGATGGAGGAGGCTGAGCGAGCAAAATAAAGCATGCACTGGGAGACAGTGATCCAAATCCTTAAGGTGACTACATATTTTTGAGAAGCTTCCCAGTCCTGTTTGGCGTGCAGGCAATGCCAAACCAGTTGGGAAGAAAGGAGAGCCATTGATTAAAAAACAAGTAGCATCAACAAAAGGCCCAGGTATGTTCACATGGGTTATTCAGGCATTTAAAAGGATGGGAAAATAAATTAACCAAAACCAGAAGCACAATCTAGAGGCTAGCTTCTCCTAGTCTTAAAGTCCTTTCCCACTTTGTGGATTGATCATATCCTCGGGGCGCACGTTTCAAAAGTCACTTGCAGTCCTGGGGGTTTGGGTGTCGCTGCACTACATTCTTGGTATTTAGATGTCAGGATGGTTTCCATCTGCTTGCCTAGCGTTGAATGGTTCTGGTTAGGAAAGATTTCTGCACCTTTCCCTCCATAGATTTTTATGGGACCACATTCTTTTTGTTTGTTTTTAACCCTGTCCTGACTTTCTGGGGGCCAGTAAAGCCTTCTGCTTTATTCCCTTGCCTGTTTTGCTCATTCTTATGGGGAAACTTACTAGTTCATAATACTGTCAGTACTGAGAGACTATGGGACTCATTATGGGTTTGCCGGACCGGAATTAACATGCCACTGTGGGGTGGCCAGATTTACCTGCAGCTCCGAACTGCCGGTAATTCCGGCACACCATCACCAAAAAATAACAGTTTTACTGGCAATTCCCCCCATGCAGTCCAATGGAATGGGGAATTCCCACCCTTCCCGCCACTTGTAATCTGCCGGTAATTCCAGCAGACCAGGCGGCCGGAACGGTATTACAGTTCAGTGGTATCCCACCGGATTTACCTACGCTCCTCTCAACGGTGAGCAAGCCGTTCCCAAAGGCCAGTCGCTCCACTGCTCTATTTTGCACGTACAATGCATTCTGTGTCTGGGGCCATTAATAGTTGCATACAATTGTGTGTGGGTTTCACTTGGGACAAAACTCTGGTTTCAGAAACAGAAACAGTGATGATACAGTTTGTTTTCTGGTGCATCTGAGGATAGTCCAGGAGATCGCCCATAAGTCTTGTAGCAGGGCCCAGATTCAGGTAACTAAGACAGCAGCCTCATGCCTCAGGGACTTCATCACACAGGACAAAAGGTAATCATTTCATAAAAATACAGGCTTATAACAAGTCCAAGAAATTATATATGCAAGTGAGTTATCATTTAAGCTCACACAAAGTTTACAAAAGTAAAATACTTTGAATAAAATACAGTAAAATACATCCTAAAACTGACCTGGCTGATTTTCTGGAATCCTACAGTCTGAACTGCGTTGAAATTCCCCACTTAAATGCCAGCTAAACTCTTGGCTAAAAGGACAATAATCCGCAATCTCTACTGATCCACCATAAAATGGCAAGTCTTCAGCACCGACTCCATTCAGCTGGTCAAAATACTGCAAAATAAATAGTAAACAATGCACTATATTTATACTCTCTGGGCACCAAAAACATTCAACACTTAATTAATCACCTGCAGATTACTGATGGCTCTCAAGATCTATTTTTGCATTCACATTGCTTTATTCTGTATAGTTTAAGAATACATAAAACAGATGTATGTTCCAACAATTTACTAACATACAATGACACCATGATTAATAACGCGTTAAATACATTGTAGAGAGGAAACACCAGCAAGAGCTAGTGACAGCTGTGGTGGTTCGTAAGAAGGAGTTAGATACCTTATGGACATTTTAATGATTTTTTATGAAATTAGATAATTCAGGCCTAACTTTCCCTATCGCTAAAGGGTTCAGTCTACCTATCTAAAAGAACTAAGGGTGCATGTCAGGAAGTCCTTGAATGAATAGGTCTTCGGTCCAAACCTAGCTCTAGCAGACCCTACCACGAGGATAAACAACTTAGACTCATGAGAATATCCTTATTCTTTTGGGTTGGTAGTTTATTCAATAGTCTCTGGATGAAATGTCTCATTTTAACCAGTTTCTTACTTTTATAATCTTCTTCAATTAAGCCTGCATACTTCCTCCATGAGCTCTTAATTTTTGCACAACACTCCTAGGTTCTGAGCCTTCTTTAAGGATATGTTGTGGCCAATGAGTCTTTACATACTTTTGTACACTCGTGTCTCTTGTCTTATTGTTTCTCAATTTACCCTTGAATAGATTATGAGGGGCTTGATCCCCTTGTATAATGTCTCTCTCCTGGGATCTCTCTTAGTACTTTCTCTTCTATTTGCATACTGGCTTGGCACTATGTTGCCTTATCTCTTAAGACACAGCTTTGGGTCGTTTTTCCTCCAGTCTTCCTCTCTTGGCTTAGGAGACTGTTGCCGTTCCTCCCAGGGTATTTGTCTGCAGTATCTCTCTATTACCCTTTTGGGGTTATTTGGTATTCGCTCTATGAACTCTCCACATTGCCAGTTTAACTTTAGTCCTTGTATCTCTTCTTTGGGACTAGTACGAGTTACACTTTTCATGCACCTTATTCCCCTCACAGGGTTACTTGTTGTCTCTACACACCTTTGGCATTGGTAATTCAACAATTGCATTCCTCGTGGCTTGTCTTTATGACTGGGACGAGGTGTACTCATGTATTCCTTCCTCGGCTGCCTCCCGCTTCTCCAGTGTTCTCCGGTACCTTCCGGCGAGTATGGGAACCTTGCAGGGCTCGATACTCGATTGGGTATTCTTCTCGGTACTCTGTTCCCTCCCACTCTGCTTTCATCAGCGTCCTGATCTCGGCTTCTCCTCGGGCTGCTGCCTTCTTCGAATGAATACGGCATGGGGTTCCGCTCGCTCCCTACAGTGATAGTTTCGGCATAGTTGTGCGGGCGCTTTGTCCACCACGCTTCGCTCGTGGTCACGCCACCACCAGGTCCTGGACACCTCTCTCGGCAGCGGTTTCCCCGCTGCCTTGCTCGCCGGCCTCTCTGCGTCTCCCTTAGGCGATCCTCACCTGTTCGAAAGTTGCAGGCTCTGCAACTAGTCTCAACTTCGCCCCTTCTTGGTGCTATCACGTCAGGGGGCCTCCCCTGCATCCAATACTCTCTCCTGCTCTCTTCTACTCGTCTCAGTTAAAAGCAAGACTCTTAAAGGGACATCTTTTACGTTCTCTGATGGTTTTGCTTCAGCATTGCCTACAGCCACATACAAGGATGTTGCATTCTTCTTCCCAGGAGGTAGTCCCATATGTGCTGATAGTGTGGCTGATCCAGGGCGTTCTTCACAGGAACGGGAGTCCTTGTCCCCTAAGGGGGATAGGGTGAGAGACACTCCAAGTGAGGCCCCACTTGCCCAGACCCTTAGCGAGGGTCTTGCGGAGCGGGCCCACCTCCCAGGCCTCAAGCGGGTGGCTCCCCTTTGGGGAGAAGGGAAGAATATCATTGATTCGGTACACAGCCCTTGCAGATTTTTATATACTCAACAGGTATAGGGGGAAATCAAGATTGACATAAGGATGCTTATTGATGGCTTCCATAACACGTGAATCTGCTTTTTAGTGGCCCTAGCACCCCTGAAATGCCTCTATGAGTATGGTAAAACATCTAGGGTAGAATTGTCCCCCAAGATTACTACTGAAGAAATAATTGAGGATACATGGTTGAGGACTCCAATCACTATAGTCCTCACCTTCTCCCAGAACAGAAGCATTGTGAGGCAGTGCCACAACATGCAATCCAAAATTACAATTTCACCAGTGGACCCCTTAACGTGCTGCAGAATCCGATAGGCCTCTACAAAACAGAGACTAAGGTGTCCATTACACCCTATTCAGTATTTTGTTCAAAGTACCTTACTGCCCCTAATCTAAGGATGTTAGTCTAACATAATGGCACAAACCTTGTCCAGATATTTTCTTAAAGTTTACGGTTAAGTGTTTGAGATCGAACACTATAATATCATCCATTGGGTCTTGAAGAACCACTCAGCATCAACTAAGCCGAATGAAGTAGAGTCCCTAGGTGATGAAGACTTGTCAACAGCTCGCAATCTTCCTTTCTCCCTCTTACTTCTGTGAGACTATGGCAGATCAACATCTCCAATCTTCTATACACTGCATAAGTCTTTCAGCGGTCTCAGGTCTCTAAAGAGAACAGTCGTGTGTGCCAAATTGCTGAGAGATTTAACTACACTTAGGAATTAATTGTGACCAGCTCTGTGTTTTGCAGAGTTCCTTGATAGCAATGGTAATCCAGACTGAGGCCTCTTTTAAAATGTAAGGGTCAGCTTTTCCTCTTAGTGATTTTCAACCAGCACTCTATCACCAATTGTGTTGCTATGCAACCATCCCTGGTTTTGATGTATGTCGAAATCAGCGCATTTGCTTCCAAGAGTACAGCCTCCACACCTTTGGCTGCAAGCCACTTAATCTCTATCAAACTGTCAACCGCTGTTGAAGAGATGTAGATGGGCCCCAATCAATCTCCAAAGCCTTCACTTGGGTGGTTATTAAGGTTCATGGATGGAGCCAAAGAAAGCATACCATTTGTATGCTTTATGGACCTTCGGGCTCAAAACAGAGGGTCAACCTTTTGTGGGCAAATATCATGGAAGTTGTAGGCCTTTAGAAAATGCACCTTTTAGCTGAAGAAACTGAAATAATTATTTTGTGGGGAATCCATAGGCCATTGGCAGCCTGAAAGGATTAATGAGATAATGGTGTGGCCAGTAACCATCTCATTGGAGTAGTACATTACTATTAATTTATGATTCAAATGGCCCACCAAGGGGTGAATTCCATGGCAAGGATCGTCAAGACCTCTATAAAATGACTGGAAACATGTAAAGAATGTCTAGTAACTTTGTTGCCTAACATTGCTATATAAGTAGGGTGTGTAGACAACTGGATTTTGGTGAGCGCACAATTTTCAAATTGGTAGGCAAGTACGAATATTTGTCCCGTTAGTAAAACAATTAATAGTTCAAGTGGCACAATCTAATCTAGTGACGATATTCAATCAAACATGGGAACCAGCCACCTCTGAGAGTAAGGACTTAAGAATAATAGGAGTTGTGTTATTTTATTTTATTGACCAAGTTTTTGTAAAATTCTAAGTTAGGTAAGGTGAAGTGCTGCAGCATCTTGATCTTGATAGCAAGTAAGGAGAGTGTGCAGACATTTGGGACTGATCATTATCTCAATAGACTTAAAACCCTCTCAACAAGGTAGTGGAGAGGACAATAGTCCTTGATTTGTATATTGTCGCTAGTATTTTATTATCCAAGTTTTGCTGTGCTATCAATACTGTGCAGGAATAGCATCCCAAGCTATTTCAGGATTTAGGGGGTAGAAGCTCAGTTTACTTTCAATTGACTTTGTGCATTGACATTTATGAAGGGGTCAGAGACCGGACTATAAAGAAGAGGGGATGGGACCTCTCTCAATCTGTGGCATTTGGGAGGACCCCAGTCTGTGTCCCTACTACCTGGCAAAGAAAACTAAGTAACAACTTTTCTTGCCCCCATACCGGTTATGCACAATGCTGGCCAGTCTGTTTCTGTTTGTCCCATAGGACTAAATTACCCAGAGGGCCTGGCAATGGAGGAAAGGGCAAGCAACCCAGGAGAGAGCTGGCAAGGAACTAAGACCATGGAGCAGTTCACATGTCAAAGCGGCAATCCAAACACTGTTTAGTCGCGATAAGAATTCTGAAACAAATTATGCTTTGAGCGAGCAACCATTACCAAATGCCGATGGACAAGCGTACGAAAAGAGGGCAGGGCACAAAGGCAGTTGTTAAGAGGGTTTTTCCTAGAGGGACTCTGGTGAGCCCTTCTGGAAGAATCCCCTAAGGTTTCAGAGGGGTCTACACACATTTTTTAATTTCTTTTATTATGTGTATATGGTTTACATGTTACCATTACACTATCTACCAATTCTGTTAAACACAAATTCATATTTCATTACATTCACAGTACATTTAAAATACATTTTTAAAACCTGCTTTAACATTATTAATATAAAATTCACTTATACAATTCATTATTAATCCATTATTAGTAAATACAATTGTCAAAATAAATGTGCACAATTCCCCATGTTGATATATATTTCCAGACATGGTAGGCTGCTGCAGACATAACCCTAGATTAATCACTAGTCATGGTTGACCATAATTGGTCATTAGCAACATCTTCTATTCTTGTTATCAGATGTCCATAATGGGTTATGTACTGTTTCAGTAGCTCTTTGCATTATGTGAGTGTATGTCTAGTAGTTTCTATACTACCTTTACACATTCTGCAAAGCCTATCCTGTACTGGCACTTTTCCCCAAGCCCCCGTAATCATATACGAGGGGAGCAGATTGAATCTTAAAAGCATTAAAAAAACAACACAATCCTTGATCTATCTTATATTTTATATATGCAGCAGGTTTCATGATGTGGAAATGCTGCCTAGCGTATTCTTGTAATGTTTTCCCACTCAGATAGTCTATTGTTGTGATGCTATTCGAAGCATTAGCCTTATCCACTAATGTCTTGATTGCAATCGCCACTGATTAGTATTCACTCTGTTCCCAGCCTATTAAAGTCTGAAATGTATTACAGCTATATTCCAACTCCCTAATTGCTTGTTCATTATGATACAAACTACAACTTAATATTGTATACCCCTTGTCCTCCATGATTTTCATATGGAGCATATATCTCTTAGTTGTGACTAATGTGCTAAGAGAGATCAAGCCCAGCTCCATTCTTATGGCATCCTTTGGGGTTGATTTGGGTAATCCAAGATAGCCCCTCCAAAGTTTCCCTTCAATTAGGGTTAACCACTATGAGCATTTATCTGAACACGTATCAGTGGCATACAATAGCATTGGAACAATGCAGGTCTTGTAATTTGTCAGCATACCCTCTATGGAGTATCCTGCACTATTCTGTGCAAATGCCTTTATGGTACCAAATCTGCATATTGCTCTTGGCGTAAAATATTGCAGTTAGCTTACCATCATTAGTGGAAGAAAGCAGTGTCCCTATGTAGAAGCAGGAGGAAACAATATCAATTTTATTATTTCCAATCTTCCAGATGAAGTTTCCATACGGACTACCTTTTGTCTATCAGCATTATCTTTGTCTTCGTGTAGTTAATCTTAAGATTATTTCCTCTAGAATAATTATGAAGAGCGTGCGGACTGCGCTGAAGACCAACCGGAGTTCTGTCACAAAGCACTATATCATCTGCATACTATAGCCAGAGTATATGTGTATTAGCAAGCTTTGGAGGGAAATAATGAGTTTTCTATTGCCTTTCCCATATCTGCAGTATACAAATTAAAATGGAGAGGGGCCATTACACCTTGTTTTAACCCCTTCATCATTCTTATGGGGTCACTAAATTCCCCACCCATATTCATTCTGATTCTTACGGTTAGTATTTATGTAGCATTTTGTATGTAATACAGCAGTTCGGTTTAAATACCCCATTTTATTAATTTCCTCCAGAGTTTATGGCAGCATACTCTATCAAAGGCATTAGTATAATCAATAAATGGCAGATAGAGGGATTTTCTGTTCTATAGAGTTTCTCACAAGGTGATGGATGGTCCAGATCTTATGCATGGTACCCATGTTTTTGCTGAAGCCCGTCTGGAATGAACTTTTTAGTTTGTTTTTTTATTTACCAATTGCCATAGTAATTCAAGTACAATGCTACAGAACAGTTTACCAGGGACGTCCATCATTGTTAATAACCTAGAGTTATTCGCATCGTCCTTGGCTAGTTTCTTGTGTGGGGGAATCAATATAGATTCTCTCCATGATGATGGTATTACCCCAACACTTAAAACTTTGAGGAATAAAGAATGTATAATAGACCATAATTCTGGATATTTTTTTAGTACCATATTGGCCAATCCGTCTGGCCCCGGGGCACAAGAAGGATTCAATTTGCAGATGTTCTCTAATATGTTCTCCCTAGTTAATTTATCTGCAAAATCCAAATTATAATTCTGAGCTATAGGTGGATCTTTAGATTTGCTTGTATCCTCCCCATACAATTTTTCTATATAATCTTTCCATTGATTTGGCTAATGGGATTCATCTCCCTTTTCTTCGTTCCCCTTTGAAATGTTCTGATTGTTTGCAATACAGCAGCGCTATCTTGTTTTCTTATAAGGTCGTAAAATTTTAACCATCTAGCAGTATTATTCGTGTTTGTGTATTTTTAGTCAGTTCTTAGATTTACTGCATAATTTAGCGCACATAGCCATATCATTTTCAGCCGTTATTTCCTCTCTTATTTGCCCTCTAATTATATGAATGTTACTGTGTAGTGCTCTTTTTTTCTCTCTGCAATTTTAGAGTCATATGCTATTAGGAGAGATTGGCCGCACATTTTTTAAATGTTGTTCCCCCCCCC
Source organism: Ambystoma mexicanum (assembly GCF_040938575.1). Classification (NCBI taxonomy): domain Eukaryota; kingdom Metazoa; phylum Chordata; class Amphibia; order Caudata; family Ambystomatidae; genus Ambystoma; species Ambystoma mexicanum. Next base: position 1,289,501,925 of record NC_090931.1, on the reverse strand, counting down.
CGTTAACATCAGTTAATACCGCAAATAATCTTTCTATTTACTCTCCATACTCTTCTTCCATCATGAGTCTTGTACAAAGTTCATACCTTATTCTTTTATTCAACTCATTTACTCGGCATTCTGTCAACATTATCTTGTTTCCTTTATTATTTACTTCATACCACCCATTGAGTATGTCAGGTTTACTTCGAACACTTCTCTCCATTTTACAGCTGAGGATTTTATGATCACTATTGTTAGTCCTCACTAATGCCAAAGATTCCATGTCCCACTTTTCCATGTTCTTAATAAAAATGCAATCAACCCTATTTCTACTTTAACATTGCTCAACGTATGCATCTCTTCCCCTTCCTTATCCATATAATTAATTCCATGTGACTACAGAAAAGTATACCATATTATTCCTTGGTTAACCTGTGTAGCATCTGTATATTTCCCAACCATTTCCTCCTCTATAATTGTTCTTGTTACCTCGCAATAGGCGTTAAAGTCCCCGAAAACCACTATGTCTCTTTCTGGATATTCACTCTACCATTGCTTCGAGTACTCCGGTCATAATCCTATTTGTGTGTGTGCCACCCGGTGGGTCATGTATATTAATAATCAGTACATTATATATTTCATAATTTTTTTTTATGGTGAGGTGAGCACATATATTGGGATCTTTCTTAGGAGAACATATTCTTTCACTGCAATGTGGTTCTTTGCCCCAATCACAATGCCACCACTGGGACGACCAACTTTCCCCTTTTGCGCTAATCTATTTAATTTACTGTATCCTTTGATTTTAAACTTCCCGATCAGCCATGTTTCTTGTAGCATAATATCTGAGTAGACCATTAAATCTATACTACTGCCATATTGCATATAGTGTTTAGGACCCCCAGGAGTTCCAACAGAAGTGTCAAAAGGCAGTGTTCTTCATTTGAAACTTTTACTGGGCCTTTCAGATTAGGAAGCCAGGTCCATGAACCTTGCGTTTGTTTGCTTACATCTCCATGATAGGAATAATTTCTCACATTATCGCCATTATCTACACACAACAAGCTAGGCCAGACTTTTCAATTGGTAGCTTGGCAGAGCAGTCTATGCTTTACTCAGGACAGAAAGTAGGGTGGGCCTAGGCCTGTTAAGAACCAGAAGTACAAAACAGGCAATATCAACACTGTCCGTTATAAAAATAGTGGTTTATTCCATTTAAAGACTGAGCAACATAGGCATGTACAATCAAAATAATATATCATGTGCACTTTCTTCATCACCCCCAGCATAAAAATCAAAACATGGTTTACCCTATATGGAGGGAGAACCTGCATACATTTATGTACAAAAAAGCAGCACATAGAACATACTTTTTAGAATAATAGCCTTTTGGAAGCAACTAGCCCTCAGAATATTTTACAAAAAGGAAGTGTGACACATTAAATACAGGTTTCGTTCACGTGTTACTATGTTTGCAGTCACCACAAGTGAGGAAGGGAAAAAGGTTACAAGTTAACAGTCGGGTACCCACTTCTCCCAGGAGTGGGAACAGGCCTTATTCACCGGTAACCAATCTGCCTATCACTATCTTGTGACAGGCAAGTAATCCCCCCTAGTGCTACTAGGGCCTGTAAACAGGTTAACCAGGAAGGAAGAAAAGAGGATAGTGTGATGAATTCGAAGGTGTCATCACTCATTTCCTGGTGGTGACCTCCTCCCATGTGGCACGGGACTGCAGCCGCAACTTGATCGTGACTCTAGGGGCAGCTATTTGAGGGAGCATCACATGGGGGAAGATCCCCCTCTGGATAGGCGTCATGGCATCATCGGATGAGACATGATATCTTCCTTTCACTTCTGAAGATGAACCTGCAATTCCTAATACGCTTACGGCATATTGTCATATTTCCTTATCCACCAACAAAGGGTATTGAAAACCTTTTCCCAAGACCCATAGGCTACCCTTCAAACTCTGATCTGCCTTATGAAACCTATAAAAACACCATCTCAGATTGCAAATAAAAATCATCCAGGACTGACTTGCCCTTGGAAACCATCAAGTATCCTTATCCAGGTTTTTCATGCAAATTGTCAAGAAGGGACTTCCATTACCATAACTACCAAACTACTGAGACGAGCAAGAGTAACAGTAATGCAGAGCGAAGGATGCCACAAGCAAAAGGAGCGCTCTAGTTGAAGGGCGCAGAGACCGATGGATGGGAAATTTTAAGAGCAAAAGCAGAGAGTGGAGGTGTGCTGCTGGCGGGAGAGAGCTGTTCCTCTCTGTGCGGGCCGAGAGCTTGAATGGCTGGATTTAGTGCGGTGGAGCCGACCGGCTCGATAGCCAAAGAGAAAGAGCCTACCACGGGAAGAAATGCTGCTGCAACACAAGGAGCTAACTATACACTCCTGGGCATTGGCAGTTGTTGAAAGGCAGCATTTATCTTACCGGAGCCTGGAACGAAGCAGACACGCCCAGCAGAAGCCGCAAGAGACAGAAAAGCAGAGAGAAAGTGGTCACAAGAAGGAAAACACCAAAAGACTGTCGCCAGCAGGCCGCAAGAGAAACCAGGAACGCCAACAAAAACCGGTGAGTTCACCCAGGGACAGTGGAGACACTGGGGCTTATCAGCAGCCACGACAAATGCAAGTAATTGTGAATGAAGAAGCTGAGAGAGAAAGAGCGAAAGCGCCTATTGTCAAAAAGAGAAATGAACTGCAAGTAAAAACCTTTTAAGTTTGTCAGTGTATACCGTGGAAGTATATGGGAAACCCAAACAGGATAATATATCAAGCAGATGCATTATCAAACAAAGTAGATTGCAAGATGTCCTGGCAGGAGAATATACCATGCAATTACAAGAGAGTCAAACGTTAAAGAGGTCCTGAGAAGGATATATCAGGTCTAGCAAAAGGATTGTGTTAACCATAGAAAGGAGACAAAACATGGCGGGAGAGTATACCAGGTGTCCTGACAAGACAAAAGTGGAAAATCAGACTGTTTTGTGTATCGGTGTGGTTGCTGGCTGAGAAAGCCATAAGAGACTGCTACTTGTGAAAACACCAGACACGTAAAGCGGAATCCAGGGGCAGGGAGCCACCCTCTGGAACAAGGATCCTTATCCTTGACAAACTTATGTTGGAGTTATTCATTCTTTTTTAACACTTTTCTAAAACCACTCCAGGCCAAAGACATTCCCCTTTTCACCATAGAATTTAGTTTATTAGAGTGTGATGGTCAGAATAGAACTTTGGACACAGGACCGTTTTGTTTTGCACATTCTGACACAGACAGATCCTTTGTTTTTGGTTTAGGTAGGGAAACACATCTTAGAGCAGGGTCACAGAGGCATTTTCCCAACCCCTTTGACTTTACTAAACCAAAAAGATTACTCACTTGCGTCAGAGTTTCATTCCTGACTCCTCACAATAGACCGCAGTGCCATAGAAACTCATCAACTGGTAATGCACCATTTTCCTATAATTACCAGACTCTGAAGCAGTTAAAGTTAAATAATTTAGTGTGAACATTTCTTTTAAATCATCCGGTGTGTTCAGTGTCGGCCTTATAGTATAGCACAGTCCTTGGGCAGCTAGATGCCCAGGAATGAAAAGCAGCGTAGACCCCAACAAAAATAGACCGAATAGTTCAGGGGACCCGGAGACCCAAAAAGCATTTAAAATCAATTAAAATACTTAAATACACTCCAGGATGAAGAAAACAGGTTATTTCAGTATAGGAAGTCACCACTAATAGTAATTACTACCAGTAAAGGTAAGTAAATCTAACTGTTCCTAAAAATAGAAGTTATGGGTTGGTGCCTCAATGTTATTCAATAGGCCATAGGCTAAGAGGAGTCATTCCCCATCAGGATTTTCAGATTTCTCAAGTACACAGGACTAATCCAGAGGAGGATGCCATGTCCCTGTGATGCAGTGGAATCTTGTGAAATTACCTGTTCTCCTTTTCTGTAAGTGTTTCTGTGCAGTGTTTACCACGAAGAGGCGCTCACGTTTGCACACAAAGTTCAGCAGCAACCCAAAACAAAGGGATTGCTGAGCCCAGTGGAACCTCTGAGGACTAGCATAAACAGAAGTGCCACAGACAAGATGCAGTGGATAATACCCTGTCTCATTAAGTTGTTCGGTTTCTCAGACCTGGACAAAGGCAGTCCACAGCCTTCCGAAGAGGCCCAAGGAAGGTCACTGATCACACGCTATGTCAGAAGGGCCCCCACACGAGGAACAGCAGGAAAGATGGCACCAGAGGCGCATAATTTGGGAGATTTCCCAATGCTCCTGGTCTTTGGACATAGCAGTTACCTGCCCTGCTCAGATCAACACCACAAAAGCAGAGTGCCTGGAGGAGAACCTTTTGTCCGCCCAGCAGCTCGAGAAGTCGCCAGGGCAGGAGGCCAGCACACAGCAGCCCCCACTCAAGTCATGGACTCCAGGCGATCATCCCTTCAGGATGAACAGCAGCAGCCGATGGCAACCAGCTTCCATGGACATCTCAACCACGACCATGGAGGATCTACAGCGCCAGTTGAGCAGATACATTTTCTTCTCCCAGAACCCCTTCCAGTGATGTCTGCAGAACGTGGCTCAAGAGATGCCTTGGAGTGAAGAGGACGAGGTGCCTGGCTGTCCCTCCCATACGAGGAAGGGAAGACCTTTGCAGGTTCTCTCTGGACAAAGAAGCAGGAGCCTGGAACAAGAGAGGTCTACGGTATGCAGAGCTTCCAGGAATTCCTCTGGATTCCTTCTCTTAGATACATCAGCAGCAGGACGAGATCCAGACTGTCAACAAGGTAATGCAGTGGGGTCTGCATTTTTAAACACATTCAGACCCACACAGGAACAGGGAGAGTACTCCCTGTCCTCCAATCACACACCATGCAGCCATCGAGTTTGTGACTGCTTTCCAATTGGTGGAATGCATCCCACAGTCAAACATTCCCAGGCAAACCACACAACAGACAGCCAGGATGTGTTTTCAGACCAGACTACACATACCTGGTATAAAGCAGTACATACTGGTCATGGGCTATTGTGCTCTCTCAAGCTGGGGATGCATGTAGCCCCTGCCTAAATATGGCAACATCCTCTCTCCAGTACAAAGACTGCAAGGGTAAGGTGGTAGTCCCTCAGAATGGCACAACACACCATATGCCCCTTTCAAGGTGTTCGCAAAACACCCACGTGGTAAGATGGCTATGCAGTCATTTTACACAAAGGGGGTAAAGAACCCACCAGCCCTTTTACTTCCACCTATCTGGTTAGGAGGGTCACCCTGTGATATGTAGCTGGTAACTAATGGGCTCCCCAAGGGCACACCTGAGGTCCCTAGTGAGACTGCGGATTAAGTCTCATTGGGGAAGGAAATAGGATTCCATATAGGAAAACAACAGCCAGCAGTGCCCCAACTGGGTCTCTAGTCCAACTTTGTGAAAAGTCGGGATAGCTGTTTCCAAACTTAGATTAAGATATAGGGACAAAAATAACGTGAAGCCATTAATGGACCAGAAAATTGACTATCTGCTTTAACAGTAGTTTGATCGGTTTGTATAGCCATAACCCAGCTTCTATGGAGAATAAAGTCAGCGGCTGGCCCAGGGAACCAGCTGAGGGGGGAACCAACAGAAGGAGGAGGCAGGTCAAAAAGGGAACTGGAAAACAAGACCATGTGGGTTGTTCAGCTGAGATCAAGGGAGAAGGAGGACCAAAAGACCAAGTGGAGAAAGGATGGTGGAAAGAGGCATGGGGTACAATTGCGGAAAGCATGTGCAAGATGAGGTATTGACTGGTGGGAGGAAGCAGAGAAAGCAGTGCCTGGGTTTAAAGGGATGGTTCGCCCAAATTTTTTTTATTTCAAAAATAGATAGGCAATATTAAAAAAAAAAAAAAAAAAAAAAATCGATTGTCAATTTTTTTTCCCCCAAGTCCCTATGTTCAATTTTGAGCAAATCAAGCTCAAAGAAAGCACATAGAGGCATCCATTTTGTGAAATGGATGCCCGCCGCTGTGCTCGCTTTGGCTTTTGCGGCACTAATGAAGGAAAAGCCAGACAGCTGTAGTAAACAAAAGCTACCACTGGGTGGCTTTTCCTTCATTGGTGCTGTACGCGGAGGACGAGGACCGGAGACTACAGGCAGAAAAGCTGCAGCTGCATCTCGGTAAGTGCTATTTTTTTAATACAAATAAACACAAGCTGCGTTTTTTTTTCTAAGTTTTCCGGGCTGGAGGAGCCCGGAAAACTTAGAAATAAAACCGCCGCTTTAAAAACGTTGTATTTATGTTTGCGGTAGCTTTTGAAGTGACCGTAAACAATAATACAACGTTATTGTGTTTGAAAACGCTGCGGTTTTTCTTTCTAAGTTTCTCAGGCTCCTCCGGCTCAGAGGAGCCCGAGAAACTCAGAAAGGAAATCTGCAGCGTTTTCAAACACAGCCGTGTTGTGTTTCTGTCTGCCGTGGCTATCACTTTGGGTCTCCGGTGCTCCCCCAGGAGAGCACCGGAGACCCAAAGTGAAAGCCAAGGCAGGCAGAAACAACGCGGTTGTGTTTACATGCCACGGTGTTTCTGCCTACAGCTGATCATTTGGGGCTCTCGGGCTCCCCACGGGGGGGCCGAGAGACCCAAATGGGAAATGCTAAATGCTGCAGTGTTTCTGCCTAAATCTGCTTCCCCATTTGGGGCTCTAGGGCTCCGTACAGGGAGCCCTAGAGCCCCAAATGGGGAAGCAGATTTAGGCAGATTTCCAGCCCGGAAAACTTAGAAAAAAAACGCAGCTAGTGCTTATTTTTAAAAATAAATAAATAGCACTTACCGAGATGCAGCTGCAGCTTTTCTGCCTGTAGTCTCCGGTCCGCGACCTCCAAGTCCCGGCACCAATGAAGGAAAAGCCACCCAGTGGTAGCTTTTGTTTACTACAGCTGGCTAGCTTTTCCTTCATTAGTGCTGCAAAAGCAAAAGCCAGAACAGGCGGGCATCCATTTCACAAAATGGATGCGCCCATGTGCTTGCTTTTGCAAATGTTGAGCTTGAATTGCTCAATATTTTACATAGGGACTTGGAAAAAAAATGCCAATCGTTTTTTTTTTATATTGCCCATCTATTTTTGAAATAACATTTTTTGGCCGAACCATTCCTTTAAGTGTGTGCTAGGGGAGGGAGACTAAGAGAGAGTAGGGGGTGAATGAGACTGAATGAGGTGACTGGTGAGTGAAAGGAGTGTGACTATGGGAGAAGGTCTGGGTGTAGTCTAGTGAAGGAGAGGGGAGAGTAGACGTAGAGAGAGAAGGAGAATAGGAATGGAAAGAAAACCATTTTAGGGACAGCGAGATGGAGAAGAATAAAAAGAGTAGGTGGTTGAGAGGAGGGAGAGAGTAGTAGAAAGGAAAAGTAAGGATAGAACATCAGGGCAAGGATAACAAGAGCATTAAAAGGAAGGACACAGTGAGACCTGGGTGATTGGAAGGTGCCTCCTCATGATAACACTGTTGTTGTGGGAGCCAGGTAAGGATCCGCCTGCATTGATCCCAGAGGAAGTAAGAACAAGTTACTCTCTTACCTGGTAACGTTCTTTCGATGGGATGGTCTGACGACGTATTCCATATCTATGACAGTAATCACCACAGCTGTGCTGCTTCGGAAAATCTTTCGGCGTCTGCGTCCTGCGTCGATACGCCGCCCTCGAGGGCCTCCTCCAACGGCCGACGTCACTGGATTTTATAAGTAGGACGCACAACGCCCGTAGCCTCAGTTGTAGTTTTTTCCAGAACGTGTGGCACCAGTCTTCTGCCAGTCTGACACACAAAGCCTTGTGGAAACGTAAGCTGCAATCGCATAAGAAATTCTGTAGCGGGGAAGGCAGGGAGGGAGCGATATGGAATACGTCGGACCATCCCATCGAAAGAAAGTTACCAGGTAAGAGTAACTTGTTCTTCGAGGGGATTGGGTCCTCCGACGTATTCCATATCTATGACAGACTCCCAAAGCAGTACCAATGCAAGGAGGTTAGAAAAGAATTTAGAATGCCCAATCAAATTGCGCAGTAAAGGACTGCCTTGCCAGAGGCCAGATCCTGCCCCCGGATGGAATTGAGGGAGTAGTGACGTACAAAAGTATGTACCGAAGCCCAGGTGGCTGCATCACAGATGTTACGAATAGGAACACCCCTCTATAGGGCAGTAGAGGCAGCCATACCCCTGGTAGAATGGGCCCGTAAGCCGACCGGTGGGTCCTTACCTGCCAAGCGGTAACACTCAGAGATAGCCAAAATAATCCAGCGAGACAAAGTCTGTTTCGTCACAGCTTGTCCCAAACGCTTTCCAGCGTAACCAATGAAGAGTTGATCATCCACTCTGACCCGGGACATGCGTGAAATATGAAAGCTTAACGCTCTCCTAGGATCAAGCCTATGGAGCCTCTCCTCTTCCTTACAAGGATGTGGAGGAGGATAAAACGCCGGAAGAACAACCTTCTGGCCTAAATGAAATTCCGACACCACCATCGGAAGAAAGGAAGGACGAACTCTAAGGACAACCCAGTCCTTATGAAACACAGTTAAGGGTGGCTTAACTAAAAGTGCCTGTAACTCACTCACTCTGCGAGCGGAAGTGACCGCAACCAAAAATACAGTATTAAGAGTTAACAGTCTCAAAAGGCATGAATGCAAAGGCTCAAACGGAGCACCCTTCAGAAACTTGAGAACAAGGTTCAAATCCCAACCGGCCACCTGGAAAGGTGACAGAGGGAACACATTAGTGAGCCCTTTCAGAAACTGAGAAATCACGAGCGCTTAAATATGGACAGCGCCGCCAGGTAACCTTTAACGGTACCCACTTGCAGGCCAAAGAAAACGAAAGAGCCAGAACTACAGGAATGTCACATGAAAAAGGATCCATATTCTTAACCCTGCACCAGTCGCAGAACGTACGGCAACGGTACAGGGACTTTGTTGCTAGCCGACTGGCCGAGAGCAACACCAACATAACGTCTTCAGGGAGGTCCCAATCCTTATACCTCAACCTTTCAGAAACCAAGCGTGAAGGTTGAGGGATCTGACCTCTGGATGGAGAACCTGACCCCCCCCCTCCCGTGAGAGCAGATCGTCTCGGTAGGGAAGACAACTAGAAAGGGCAGATGCACAAGTTGAGAAGGTACCATGTCCTCCGGGCCCACGCTGGAGCAATGATGATCATCCAGGAACCGAACCTCCGTAACCTCTGCAGCACTTGTGGAATGACGGGGACTGGAGAAAACGCATACAGCAGTGGGAATGACCACTCCACCACGAACGTGTCTCCTAAGGCTCCTTTCAGAGGACATTCCCGCGAGCAGAACCTCTCGCACTTCCGGTTGACACTGGAGGCGAAGAGATCCACTTGAGGGGTCCCCCAAAGGGCGAAGATCTCCAGGAGAATCTCCTGAGCCAACTCCCACTCGTGAGAGATTGCGCTCTGCCTGCTCAGAGCGTCCGCCGTCTCGTTTTCGTCTCCGGCCAGAAAAACAGCTGAGATCGAAACTTCCTGCTGGATTGCCCAGAACCAGAGCTGCATCGCCTCCCTGCACAGAGGAAGTGACCCTGCCCCCCCTTTTTGTTGAGGTAGTGCATGGCCACCGTGTTGTCCGTCAGGATCAGGACATTCTTTCCTCACAGTCGGCAGAAAAGCCTTCAGGGCAAGCCTGACGGCCCTCAGCTCCAACAGATTGATATGGAGTCTGGACTCCGACGGAGACCAACGACCGAAGACTCAACTCGTTGGCATGAGCTCCCCATCCCGTGAGGGATACGTCTGTCACGACCGTCACCTCTGGCCAGGGCAGCCAAAATGGAGCCCCCCCTCATCAGAGTGCCTTAGTCGGCCCACCACAGAAGGTCCTGGGCGACCGAGGACAGCACCTGAACAGGGTCCGACATCCTGCCGGAGGACAGACCACTGGAGCTTGAGTGCCCATTGCAAAGATCTCATCCGCAACCTGGCCTCTGGCACCAGAAGAATGCAGGATGCCATGAGGCCGAGCAGTCTCAAGAACTCGAACGCTGGGAGACTCTGGGCAAGTTGAAACTTGTGCACCATCTTCTGAATGTGATGAGCCCTCACCTGGGGAGGAAAACACTGCCCCAGGGATGTGTCAAGCACTGCTCTGATGTACTGGAGCCTCTGAGTTGGTGTCAAATGGGACTTCTTTAGTTGAGGGAGAAGCCCAGCTTGTGGAGGGAGTGGCAGGTGACGGACAAATGATCCAGGACATGCTCGGGAGAGCGCGCCCTGATCAACCTATCGTCCAGGAAGGGGTCGACGTGAATCCCCCCTTTCCTGAGATGCGCTGAAACTACTACCATGAGCTTGGTGAAGACCCTCAGGGCGGAGGTCAAGCTGAACGGCAGGACCTGAAAATGAAAGTGCGAGTCTCCAACTGCGAACCTCAGGTACTTGTGCTTTGGATGTATCGGCACATGGAAGTAAGCGTCCTTGAGGTTGAGCGACACCAACCAGTCCTGAAGTTGAAGGGCATGGAGGACTTGAGAGAGAGTAACCATCTTGAACTTGTCCTTCCTGAGGCGTTTGTTCAAACCGCGCAGGTCCATGATGGGTCTCAATCCCCGGTCTTTCTTGGAAATCAAAAAATAAGGGGAATACCATCCCTTGTTCCTCTCCGCTACAGGCACCAGTTCTATGGCACAGTGGATTGTCGTGAGGCCTCTGCCGGAAAGGAAGACAGTAGCCGTGGGTTATGATCTCCAGAACCCACACATCTGAAGTAATGGCGCGGCACTCGGCAAGATGCTGTGCCAGCCTTCCCCAAATGGCGAACCTTGGGACATGGCCTCATGACTGATCTGAAGCGGCTGCGGCGTTGCCTGAGCGGCCTTGACACCTCGAGTACCTTGTTTTCCACCTCTGGCACTCCCACGATGGCCCCTTTGACTAGCAGCTCCTTTCGTGTTACCAAAGGATGAGTAATAACGAAAGGAACCTCCCCTCCATTGACGAAATGGCAGAGGTTGGCGAACTGCAGCGTTCCCAATGACTGCGCTGCAACTTTTGAGGTCTACAACCTCTCAAGGCTCTCATCAGCCTTGCTGCCAAAAAGATGGACACCATCAAAGGGCATGTTGAAGAGCCGGGCGTGCACATCAGGAGCAAACCCCCACTTCCGCAACCACGCAAACCTGCGTATTACGGTGCTCGCCGCCATGGACCGTCTGACGCAATCTGCCATGTCCAAACCCGACTGAACGGCCTCACACATGGCATCCTTGCCATCATGGACCATAGCAAGAAAACCATCCCGGTCGACCCCTTCGGGAATATGTTCAGCCGCTAAGGCAATACAGTTCCACAGAGTGTGCGTGAAACGAGCCAAGGCACATACAGAGTTGGCTGCCTGAAGCGCCATACCCCCTGAAGAAAACACTTTCTTCGCCCAGCCCTCAAAACGCTTGTTGTCCCTATCAGGAGGGATGGTAGGATACAACGCCTGCTTAGCAGGGGCCGTAGCCGCCTGCACCACCAAACTCTCCAGAGTGGGGTGCATAGACAAGTAGCAAGGGTCACTACTGGCTGGGCGGTATTTCCGCGGCAAAGACTTGCCCACTGCCGGGAGACTCTCCGGAGCAGTCCAAGCCGCTGCCCCCCTTCTTTGCAGAGCTATATGGAATGGCAGTACCGGGTCAGTGGGTGGACCGTGATCAAGGGTATCTGCAAGGACATCCTGCACAAAATCAACTGGGGGCGCCGACCATCCCAACTAGTCGGTGACCCTCGACATAAGGCGCCGGTACGATGACTCGGCATGGGTGCCAGGCTCAGGCCTACAGAACTCCACCTCCGGAGAGGTGTCCAGACCACTGGCGTCATGCAGTGACTGACGCAAGTCCTCAATCTGGCTATGACCAGAAAGAATCTCATCTGGTACAGTGTCCGGAACCAACAAATCATCAGAACCCTCATCCAACTCGGAAATATAATCCTTAGGCCAGAAAGTGGGCATTGAACAGGGGAGAAAGACATGTTTAGCCTTGGCCAGAGCCTTTCCAGGGGGTTCCCCCATGCCACTGGGTACCTTCGACACCACAGCCTCGAAAGGCATCGAGAGAAACGGCATCGACTGAATCGACGTTGAGCGCGACGCCGACACCATCAACGGCTACGACATGCATCCAGGGCGGAGCCCCGAGCGTGTCCTTCGACAGCCTGGGCGCTGATGGCTTCGACGACTTCCTCGGAGGCAGAGCCTCGAGAGAGTCAGTCGACAACCTCGGCGCCACCCGAAGGCGTACGAGCGGTGTCTCCAGCATGGTCACGACCAACCCCTCTCGGAGGTGCGGACGGACCGGAGCCCTGCAATTCAAGAATCGCCAACATTGTCTTCCCGAAGGAAGCCCACTCCTCTGGAGAGGATCGCTTGGTGGGATAAGAAACCCGCCGACGGGCGGAGTCCTCGGAAGAGGACGGGGAAGGCGACCAATGACGGCACTTCCGGGTGTGCCTCGAAGAGGCAGAGGAGTGGCGGGACCCACTCCGGGACCGAGACCCCCTAGACTTACGACTACGATGCGGAGAGTCGCCCCTCGAATCGTCCGTGGACCTCCCCTTCCGGGGCTTGGACACCTTACTGACCGACAGCTTCTTCTTACGTTCCCGCAAGGCCTTGGACGTAAGCGACTGGCAGTCGACACAATCATCCTTGTTGTGGGCCTCCCCGAGGCACCAGAAGCAGGCGTCGTGTGAGTCCGTCACCGACATCTTGGACCTGCAGTTCCCACACTTCTTGAAGCCCGGACGCGGGGTGGAAGCTTCACGAAGAATATACTTTCGCAATACGAACAGGTTCGAAGAACCGAGAAAGAACAGAAACAGAAACGCACCGAGATCTCCGAAGCGAACATGTTCGCGGAAAAAAACGTAACTGAGGCTATGGGCGTCGTGCGTCCTACTTATAACATCCAGTGACTTCGGCCGTAGGAGGAGGTCCTCGAGGGCGGCGTATCGACGTCATCGACGCAGCAGTTGAAAGAGTTTCCGAAGCAGCACAGCTGTGGTGATTACTGTCATAGATATGGAATACGTCGGAGGACCCCAATCCCCTTGAAATGGAGTTATGGGAGAGTGTGTGGCTGAGCAGGACAGCAGAAAGCAGAAAGATGCCTTCCTGAACGCTGCTGACAAAATGGGGATCAACAGATTGCCTGATCGGTGACGTGGAGGGGCTGGAATGCTGATATTCTATCCACCAGTTGTGGAATGGCTGGGGCATACTCGGATCCAAATAAATTAAACATAGCAATGCCAGTTCCCCCTGTAATTCGACACGTTCCGGATCGATCCTGCGCAATCAAGATGGCACCCGTGGATCAGTTACTGAGGTTGGGGAGGGGCAGCCAGGCGCTTCTCGGGTGGAGACGTGAGGGTTCCCAGGCTGTGGCGGGACCCGACACGGCCTGAACTAATCAACAATTGCTCGGCAGGGGATTCCACTGTCCCAGACCCAACCAGCCTGTGTGGGTCTGGGGCGGCTTGGACTTCGAGGCAGATCCGTATTCCACAATGGCGAGGGGCATGTCTTAGTTACTTACCTGTAACTGTATTTCTCCAGCACTGGTATCTTTCATAGATTCACATGCTTGAATATTCCTCATTGTCAAACTGGGAATTCCCCAGTAATTTAAAACCTTACATACAAAGCAATGTACATTACTATCAAAGCCTGACAGGCTTTCACTTTTTTTGTCAATCCACCTCATTTTGGTTCTTTTCCACCTAGCCAATAAGGTGGCATAGCTTAAGCTCCACCTGAGGCAGCCATTTTCAGATTTTGAGCCTCTTATATTGACTGATAAACTGATGACTGTATCTGAAGCAGCCTCACCGGGAAGCGGGCAGGCACATGTGAATATATAAAAGATAGCAATGCTGAAGAATTACAGTTACAGGTAAGTAACTAAGACTTCTCCAGCATCGGGTCTTTCATAGATTCACATGCTTAAATAGAATGCCAAGCAGTGGACGCATGCCACATACTTCCATGAAGCACACGATAATCCCGCACAGTACCCAACCGAAGCGTACCACAGAACACTTTATGCATGCTTAAATATTCAGGTAATCGAAAGAAAGAACAAGGCTGTTCCTACTTCGAGCAAACTGGTGTTGTAGGACCGTTTGGCTTCCTTTGTCTTCCTCCAGACAACAGTGCTTGGCGAATGTATGGAGAGTGCTTCATGTAGCGGCCCTGCATAGGTCTTTCATGGATATTTCTGCACGGAATTTCGCCGTTGCTACCCTCCCTCTGGTTGAATGGGCAGTAGCCAGACGTGCAAGATGGTCACCCTTGATTTCCTGACAATGAGTAATACAACCCACTACCCAGCGGGCAAGGCCATGTTTGGAGAGGGCCTGGCCCTTGAGTGGGCCTGAAAAAGAAACAAATAACATGGAGGATGTGCAGAACGTACTGGTGCATTGCATGTTGAACCTAAGGACTCATGATAAGTAGGGAGAATCCAGTGCGCATTCAGCGCTAAAAGTGTGATTCGCAATAAAGGTTGGTAGCATAATATGTTCCGACAGTCATTCTGAAACCACTTTTGGGAGGAACTCCAGATGCGGTCTGAGGGATACCCGGTCCTTGTGAAAGACCGTGAACGGAGGATCTGTACATAAGGCTTACAGTTCATGATTGGGTCTCGCTGAGGTGACGGGCACCTTCCATTTGTGGATGCGTTCATAAGGTGCCACCATCAAAGCAGTTAGAACCGTGTTGAGGCGCCAACTCGGGGCAGGTCGTGGTATCAGTGGAAAAGTTCTAAAACAACCTGCTGGGTCAGAGAATACAAAGATGATGATTCTGGCCCCCTTGAGTAGGTTACAATAGTACAGAGATGTACTTTGAGGTTTGTGATAAACCTGCATTGGCAAAATGGAGCAGGTAGGGAGGCAACTGGTCTACCGTGACCTGCAGTCGGTCCAGTCCTTGCGTACTACACCAGACGGTAAAACAACTCGACTTCCTAGCATATGTTTTGCATGTTGAAGGATATTCCAGCATTCACCTGGCAGTTTCAGATGAATGCGTTTTCGTTGCTTAGCAACCAAGTGTTACGCTCACCTGGTCTCTGCAGGGGCGTTGGGGCACGGTTGGAGCCCTCCCTCGACTTGGCTCCCCTGTGACGACTATCTTCCCCAGCTGCTGCGGAGTATGCTGTCCTGGATGCTGGTATTGCCCCTGGGAGAAGATGAGAGGGAATGAGAATGGAGTGGGTGTGTCGCAAATTCCCTCGACCCCTTTGTGCCAAAACTTAGTGCTCAAGAGTTTTCCCATGCAAGCTCACCTGTTTTGAAATGCTGAGCTCTCGGTCCTGCTTCCTTCAGCAGGGGCGCATAGAGTGGACCTCGCTGCTTCACTGGCCCGAGGAAGTGGCGATCCAGACCAGCTGCGACCAATCCACTTGGAAGGTAAGTCCTTTTGTTATGATTAGTGTTTGTTTATTATAATGTCTTTGGCAGGGAGTCTTTTGCCTTGATTATAAAATAATAATAATTCTTTCAATGTCTCCTCTCTTCCCAATAGGTGTGTAGATGGTAGATCGGAATCGTGGAGTGGATCCGGGGATTCCCTTGAGGATGATGGAGCTCTCAAATCAACAGGTAAGTTGGCCGTTAATAATGGAGTTCTAAACTCAGGTATGAAGCGGCCAAGTGTTCGTTATTTATAAGATTTCTAACCTGTTTTCTTTTTCCCTTGCAGAAGCGGTCTGGAGGCATGGAGCAGAGTCTGGATGCTCGAAGGCCGTTCCGCGGCCCCAGATGAAGATACCGCAAAGATGAAAAGAAGAAGAGCTCCGGCGACGCTGGACGTCCGGATCAGGTGAGGAAAGGCTGCGACTCCGATGGCACGCAGGTAGGGTGCGCACACAGCGATGGCGCGGTTGGAATCAGGTAAGATGCTCCTTCAGCGACTGAGAGGCTGGAATATGGTAAGATGCGCCTTCAGCGATGGAGTTGCTGGAATCAGGTAAAGTTTGCCTTCAGCGATGGAGTTGCTGGAATCAGGTAAATTGCGCCTTCCGCGATGGAGTTACAGGATTCAGGTAAGATGGTCTTCAGAGGTGGAGTAACAGGAATCAAGCTGAGGAACAGCGGTAAGCGTCACGCTGCAAAGCAGAATGTGAAGTGGGGGGATGTGGTTGAGCTGTCCTTAAATAGGCTGGCTATGGCCCCTCCCTTTGGTCCCACCTTGTGGCTCCACCTTGACCCTCCCAGGGATTCTTGCACGTGCCTCCCAATGATGTTCTATGGCCACGCCTGGCCCTGATGCACGTGCCTTAGGCACAGAGTGTGCAAAGCACACTTTTCTATGAGCCTGGCGCCAGAGGCGCCAGGACTGGGTCCATTTGGATCCGGAGGGTAAGAAAGTCCTGAGCCCTTGCCCAATGGCCACGACACCAAGCTGAGAGAGAGATGGAGGAATACATTATATATATATATATATATATATATTTGATACATTACTCACAGTAATCGTGTTTCTGATGCTTGTATCTGCTTGATCCCTCACACGTGTAGGACCCTCAGATTGTATTTTTTCTGACATGAGGTAGCATGAGGAGTAGCTTGTGTACAGAGTATCCAGGCAGATAAGATAGATAAGACTACAAGCATCCATGCGCCTTCTCTCAGAGGGCAGGAAGGGCGGGTGCATGTGATCCTAAGCAGATACAAGCATCAGAAATACGATTACGGTGAGTAATGTATCCCTTCTGAGGCTTGTGGGATCTGCTTAGATCACATGCTGTGCATAGATTAGCGAGCAGCGTTAGAAGGAGGTGGGATGTGAGAAGGGTCATGAGCAAATAAATGTCTTAGAACCGCTTGTCCCACTTGAGTATCTGTCTTGGAATGAGTGTCAATGCAGTAATGCCGAGTAAAGGTGTGAATACAGCTCCATTCCATGTAGCTGCTTTGCAAATGGTGTCAAGGGGTACATTTGCAATGAAAGCCAGAGGGGCCCCAGTGCCTCTTGTTGAGTGGGCCCTTGGCGTAAAAGGCAGAGTTTTTTTCTGAAAGGGAGTAACACAGCTGGATACATTTGACTATCCAATTAGAGATGGCACCTTTAGAGACGCAATCTCCTTCGCTGCCTGTAGCTACGGAGACGAACAGTTGATCTGTCTTTCTTAGCGGTCTGGTCTTGACTACGTAGTAGAGGACCGCTCTTCGCTCCCTGGGTTCTTGGAAAAAAGCCAGTAGCTCAATGGACTCGTTAACATGGAATTTTGAAATGAACTTAGGTGAGAATCTAGGGTGAGTTCGTAGAACCAGTTTATCCTTATGAACAGTAAAGAAAGGATTTTCCTTTCTGCCTGAATTTCACCGACCCTTCTTATGGATGCAATGGCTACTAAGAAGGAAGGCAGTTTTATATGTCAGGTGTTTGAGACTAGCTTTATGCATGGGTTCAAAGGGGGGGGCCCACGAGTTTAGCAAGCACCACATTAAGGTTCCACCCTGGTGGTGGGGTTGAAATTGGAGGGTGGAGTCTCTTCACCCCTTCCATAAAGGCTTTGACCACTGGCACCTTCCACCATGGCACCTTGTTTTGGGAGGTGGTGTATGCTGACAGTGCTGCCAGGTATACTTTGAGTGAATTAAATATCAATCCTGCATCCAGTAGGTGGAGCATGTAGGTAACAATATTGGAAGGAGTGCAATCAACTTGGTTGATTTGCTTATTCTGGCACCAAATAACAAATCTTTTCCACTTATCAAAGTAACAGTGTCTTGTGTTTGGTTTCCTTGATTCCTTCAGGATATCCATTCACCTCTGTGGTAGATTGAGATGGCCAAACTTTGACTTCAGCCAAGTTCATGGAGCTTGGTTGAGGATGCACTGTTTGTCCTTCGTGCTGGGATAGTAGGTTGTGCCAGCACGGGAGTATGATGGGTTCGCACACTGCCTGTTTGCACAGATGCAGGAACCACGGTTGTCTCGCCCACATGGGAGCAACTAGGATGAGCATCATCGATTCCCTGTGCATCTTGTTGACCACCTTCCTGATCAGAGGGGTTGGTTGAAAAGCGTAGGCAAACATTCCCGACCAGTTCATCCATAGAGCGTTCCCCATGGAGCTAGGCTGGGGGAACCTGGATGCGAATCCTGGGCATTGTCCGTTTTCACTTGTGACGAATAGGTCTATTGTGGGGAAACCCCACTATGAGAAGAGGTCTCCTACGACTTCTTCGTGTAGACACCATTCGTGTTCTACTGGGTGGGGGTCTCTGCTCAGAGCATCTGCTAGTGAATTGAGATCCCCTGGAACATGTTGAGACGACAGGTAAATCTTCCGTCTGAGTGCCCATATCCACATTTTCTGGGCAAGCTTGGACAGATTTGGTGAACGAGTGCCCCCCTGTTTGTTTATATAAAACATTGCGGTCGTGCTTTTCGTTAGGATCTGCACTGACATGTTGGATAGGTGGGGTTCGAACGCGCCAAGCGCTCTGAAAACTGCCAGAAGCTCTAGCAGGTTGATGTGATTCTTGGCCACTGTGTGAAACCAGAGACCTTGAGCTGTGTGGTGAAGGAGGTGTGCTCCCCATCCTGACAGGGACGCATCTGTAGCGACTACAGCCTGTATCTCTGGATCGTAAAAGGGTTTCCCCTTTGAAAGATTCCCTCTTGTCCACCAGCGAAGACTCTGTACTAGTGTTGGCGAAACGACCACAGGACGTCCCACTAACCACTTGCCTGAGACCACTGTTTCGCCAACCATTCCTACATGGGTCGCATGCGCAGGCGCATGTGGGGAACCAGGTAAATACATGACGCCATCATGCCTAGCAAACACATCGCTTTGCGAACCCTTATCTGACCACCGGGCTGATATTGAGGAATTTGCAGTAATAGATTCCGAATTCTTTCCTTTGATGGAAAGGCCAACCCCTCTTCAGTGTTTAGGACAGCTCCTAGGAACTGTTTGGAGGTGCTTGGCACCAGGCTTGATTTTTTCTCGTTGATTGAGAAGCCCAATTCGAAGAGGTCGTCGATCGTTCTTTGGATGTTGGATCTGCAAATTACTGGGGTCTCCCCCGTGATGAGCCAGTCGTTCAGGTAAGGGTACACTGGGATTGCCTCCCTGCGTAGGTACGCCGCCACCACCGCCAGTACCTTGGTGAATACCCTTGGAGCCGAGGCTATACTGAAGAGCAGCACCTTGAACTGGTAGTGCTGACTGTCCACCTTGAGGCGCAAGAATCTTCTGTGCACAGGGAACATGGAAATATGAAAATAGGCATCTTTCATGTCCAATGTTGCCATGTAATCTCCCTTTTTTAGTAGGGGGATTACTTCTTGGAGCGTAGTCATGCGAAATTTTTGAGGCTTGACATACTTTTTTGCAGGGTGTAAGTCTAATACCGGGCGCTTTGTAAGATCTTTTTTTGGCACAAGGAAGTAAATTCAATAAATACCCTTGTTTACCTGGTTGCCCGGGATGAATTCTATCGCATCCTTTGCAAGAATAATGACGATCTCCTCGAGGAGTATTCTTTGGTGCTCCAAGGAGTGTATTTTCTGTCTTGGAGGATGGT
This sequence comes from Ambystoma mexicanum, assembly GCF_040938575.1. NCBI lineage: Eukaryota > Metazoa > Chordata > Amphibia > Caudata > Ambystomatidae > Ambystoma > Ambystoma mexicanum. The sequence goes on along the minus strand of NC_090931.1, from coordinate 1,289,482,342 downwards.
TGCAGGGGCGCTCCATCAGTTCAAAGCAGTATTCCCGCGGACACTGTGGACAGCACCCATCTGTCCAATGTGATCTCTTCCCATGCGTGGGTGAAGCTGGAAATGCGCCCCCCTACTAGGGCTGCATGGCAAGGGACCCTGAGCGGAGCGTCACTGTTTGTTGGGAGGCGTACCGCCTCTACCTGGGCTGCCTCTCCCTCTACCACGGCCCCTTTTCTGACCTCTGGTGAAATTCTGGGTAGCCTGTTGGTCGTTTCCCCACGATGAACCTTGCCCCTGGGAGTATTTGGACCCCCTCTGGGAATTTTGGCCGTGAGAGAGACGAAAATTATTATTCCCTCGTTGGTTCGTGGGTTTATTGGTTAGCTATCCAAGGGACTTAAGGGTCTCATATTCGTCTTTTGCTGCTTTGAGCTTCCACCGCTTTCCCAAACAAGACATTTGGTTCCACCGGCATGTCGATCAGAGTGGCTTGTGTCTCGGGTTTGAACCCCGAATGCCTTAGCCAAGTGTGTCTCGATGACTGTGCTCTCTGCGATGAGTCGGCCTGCATTGTCTGCTGTGTCAAAAGTCACTGAGAATGCATCCGGACACCGATCTCCCTTCTGACACAATCTGGGCCAACTGGCCCTTTAGAGGTTCAGGTGCGGAGGCAATGAGGGCAGCTACCTGCTCCCATTGGTGACAATTTTAACTTGCCAGCAGAATGGTGGTATTAGCAATTCTTGCCTGGTAAGCGGAGGTAGAAGCCACTTTCCTTCCTAGCCCATATATCCTTTTGCTCTCCTTGTCTGGGGGAGCTTCCGAGGATGCTAGAGGTGTACCCGCCCTTTTTCTGGTGGTTGTGACCGCTAATGAGTCGGGTTTAAGCTGACCCCTTATATAAAGTGGGTCGGAGGGGACTGCCCTGAATAATTTTTCTATCTTGGGTTGACTGCCCGGGTAAGGTTAGGGGTGAGGAGGAAGGGATCAATTCTGCGTTGAATGGATTTCAGAATTGGTATGGCTTGGGCAACGGATTTTCCTATCCCCCATAATTTCCTCTGCAAAGTCCCTCTCTTCTTTAGCCCCTTGAGTGTCTATCTGAAAGTGCTCTGCCGCTTTAGTTAAAACCTCATTTAATAATGGCTGATTAGCCACAGGTGAGTCATTCACTGGTGGGTCCTTGGGAATAGGGGAGTCAGGACTATAGGCCTCTGTCTGGTCTTCCTCCTCCTCATCCTGGTCCTCATCGTCCCCATAATATTCGACCGCTGCCTGGTCGTCCAGTATTTGTATGTCTGGATCTTCAGCATACTGATGGTAAGGTTGAATAGCGAGTGGGTCTGAAATCAGGCCTTGAACTGGATTCTCAGTACGAGGTCTCTTACTAGGAGGCTGAGGGTCTTTGGATCCAGAAGGAGTAGAGGTAGTAGGGGTATTCTGATAGCTCAAAAAGTAATCAGGATTTTTCTCGCAAAAGGTAGCCATAAAAGACATTCTCCTCATCACCCTATCGATGTCTTCAGCGCTCCATTCCTTGGAGCTGGAAAGACCACCTCTTGTTGAGGTTCATCTTCCATTCCCATATACTCTGGAGTGGGAGGGACAACCTTAGGCCTAGTGACAGGGTCAGGGGTCTTGGTTTTTTCAGAAGATCTATGTTTGTCCTTCTGAACCTGATGTTCAGATGTTTTTTTTCTGTTTGTCCCCTTTACCATGTGTGGAGGAATGTTTCCCTGACTCCTTGATCTTCCCTGAATCTTTCGACGCCTGATGTCAAGATTCGGAGGTAGGTTCTGTAGGGTCTAGAGATTTAGAGGGGGGACGTCAAGAGTCGGAGGCAGACGTAGAACGAACTGCCGGAGCCGACTTTGAACGTGCTGCTTGGGGGTGGAGGTTGGTTTCGTCTTATGACGACCATACCTCCGTGACTTTAGGAAGCGTTACACCCTTAGCAATCGTAGACGGTTGCTGTGTGTCATGAGGCGATCGAGACTTAGAGGACACCGATTCTGCGGACCGCTCTTTGTGCCTTTTTCTGCTGATCGCTTGACACGTGTGTCGAGTCTCGACAGGGGTTAGTGTGGTTAGATGTAGGTGTATGGGTAGCACTCATGCCGCCGGGTGTGGTCCCCATAACTGCCCCGCCGGACAGTCCTCCGAGGTCGGGAGCTCACGCTTGGCTGTCTACCGACACTCCAGTGCCCTCGCCGTCCGAAACGGCGGCGTTGCTGCCATCACTGAAGGGACCCACAGCGTCCATGGCCTCGAGTTGCCTGGCGTAATGGGCCCAACGTTTGGTGGAGCGGTCCTTGAGTGTTTTAGCTTTAAAGAGCTTACACGCTCTGCAATTGGCTTTGGGGTGGTCCCTAGGCAAACAGAGATTACAGGTGTTATGCTTATCTACCCAAGGGAACTTCCGGTTGAACTTCGGGCAGAATTTAAATGGAGTACTCTCCATATGTTATTATATGGCAGCGGGCGAGTATATGTAGGAAATAAACAAGTGTGAGTATGTCCACCCCCCACTCTCCCTACTTGAAGGGCCGAGGCCAGAGGCCTTCCGAGGCCCGGGCCAAGGCCTTTCCGAAGCCCAAAGTCCGTCTCGAGGGCTGTTTGTTCTTCAGTACCGGCGTCGATCTTCGTAGTCTCGACGTGGGATAAGAGAAACAGGGAATTTTTTAAATAATTAATGACAAATGGCTGAAAGCCAGGGAACTCTGCAACTATGCTTCCGACAAGTATGGTGGAAAAAAAAAATCTGAGGGTCCTACACACGTGAGGGATAATGGGTACAGTGGACATCACACTAGGGATAGTATTACTGGCACGCCCTAGGTCGACACCCATTTTCGAGTTTCGAAAAACAAACTAATACTCTGCAGCTTCCACTAGATGTCGGCCTATGCACAGCATGTGATCTAGGCGGATTCCACAAGCCTCAGAAATAAATGTATATATGCAGTATGCAGGGTCATAGCGATAAACCTGTTCTGTTAACAATGCTTGGTGCGTCCTGAGACATATGGGCGTGATGTGTGTTATCCTAGGGAGAATCGGGTACCAGACCTGCCGTGTTCAGGCCGGTGCGATGAGAATCATCGTGCAAGGTTGTTCTCTCATTCGCCTCAACAACATGGACAACAATGGGTTGGGTGGAAAGGCATACAGGAACTGGCTTGTCCCTGTGATCCTGGGTCCGGGTATTTTGACATAAAGAGGGGGCATCTTGTGTTGTTCTTGGTGGCGAAAAGGTTGTTCTGAGGGTAATCCCATTTCCCAAAGATTTGATTGATCTAGTTCATGTTCCTATTCGTGGGATGTGGAGAATTTCGTGCTTAGTTGATCTGCTAGGATGTTGTCCTTTCCTGGAAGGTGTTCTGCTCTGACCTGAATGCCTTCCATGAGAGCACAGTTCCTGTGCCTCCGCGGACAGCAGTGCAAACCTTGTGCCCCCTGGCTTGTTCGTGTAGTGCATCAAGATGGTGTTGTCTGTCTCGACAGTTACGACCAGGCCTTTTAGGCCCAGTTGAAACTACCTCAATGCCCATCGAATGGCCCCGCGCTCTAGGACATTGATGTCTAGGTCAGATTCCACTTTGGACCATGTGCCTCTTGCTTGCAAGTCTCCCAGATGTGTTCCCCAGCCTGATAGGGATGCATCCGCACTGGGTATGAGGGTTGACTTTGGAGATTGAAATAGCATGCCTTGCTGGAGGTTTTGCTCGTCCCGCCACTACCGTAGAGCTCGATGGAAGGCAAGAGTGAGGTGAACTAAATTCTCCCGGGCACCTGAAGTTTGTATGCACTGTAGATCCAAATCGTCTTGGATGATACAGATCTTAAAACTGCAATTTGTAACCAGCAATATACATGATGATGATATGCTCAGCAGGGGCTTGTACTGATGCACCGTGGCAGTGCTTGCTGTCATGAACCAATCTGCTAATTGCACCAGCCATGTGACTCGATAACGCTGGAAGGACTTACCAGTGGAACTGATGAATCCAGATCTCCCCATATAAAAAACAGGCTTTTTGTGAAGTTGTGTCCACGGATTTCTCAGTGTTCATGGAGAATCCAAGAGCAGCAATGGAGTCCTTCGTGTGACAGACTTTTGATTGCTTGCTCCTCCGATTCCGCTTTTATAAGCCGATCGTCCAGGTATGGGAACACTTTCACTCCAGATCTTCTTAAATGTGCAGCTACAGGAGCGAGGCATTTCATAAAAACTATCAGAGATGACAGCAGGCTGAAGGGAATTAGATGGAACTGGTAGTGCCTGTTCCCTACAGTGAACCCTAGGTAACGCCTGTGCGCCGGGTGGATCAGTATGTGGAAGTAGATGTCATCCAGATCGTCGTTTGCCAGGAATTCACCCTTGTGTAGCCATGGTATGACCTGTTGTAGCGTGGTCATCTTGAACTTCATGCACTTCAAAGATTTGTTTAGGGCGCTGTAGCGGGTCGGAAGGAGTCGGACACATTAAGGACATGTTACTTTTCTTTGGTGAAATTATAGGTAAAAAGACCCATCTTTCCCTATTACTAAACAGATCATCCTAACTATCTAAATCAACTAAGGTGCTAATCTGTCATCAGGAAGTCCAAAGGTAACTCTCCTCTGTCCCCAAAACCCAACTCTACTCAACCCTACCACTAATTTGAATAACTCAAAAAGTAGCCAAACAAATGTCTCTTCTCTTGGTCATTTTCTTCTTGCCTTCCTTCCAGCTGCTTTCTCTTTCAATCAGTATCTTATATCCTGGTGTTATTGATAAGGTGAATAGATCCATTTTATGGCATGTGCTTGGGTCCATGGGCTGGCCACCTAAGTTGTTAAGGATCCTCCAATTGATTCATGACGACACCAGGGCCTGTGTGCGATTTGGGGAACAGGGAAAATGTACAGGCTATTTTGAGGTGGTCACCGGAGTGCGCCAGGGTTGTGTGCTTGCACCTGTTTTATTTACTCTATACATAAATGGCCTTTTTAGAGTACTTGTAAACACAAAAGCAGACCATCCACGGTTGGGCGACAAAGCATTCTCCCGGCTTGCATACGCTGACGACACAGTGCTGATTGCCCGGACTCCATTAGCCCTTTAAAAGTTGATCACTGCCTACACTGATTTTATGACAGATCTAAAACTCACTATAAACATCAGTAAATCTGGAGTGATGGCATGTAATGCTGGAGAGGGGAAACAACAAAAATGCGTACCATGCTGAGCAATAGGTCGGTCATCCTTGGGGTCACAAAGTTCGATTACTTAGGAATTTGCTTCTCAGACAACTGAGGGGAATGGCCCGTGTGCACAGACAAAGAACTAAAATGAAACGGGCGCTGGGGGGCATTACAAGATTTACAAAAATGTGTCAGGGTCAACCGATCTGCACTCAAACAAAAGCTGTGACCAACTATGGAGCGGCCTTGTGGGGGATGGAAAACACATCGGCCATTGAAGTGAGGAAGTAACAGTAGAGAGGAATGTTTATAAGAAGGGCTTTGGTTTGCTTACCACAATCAAACGCAAATCCATTGGCCTAGCTCTTGAGTACAATATGCATCACTTCTCCATTACGAAATGGGATACCATTCAGCCATATCTGACACACAGCAACAAACAGGCAGATCAATGGGCACTCACTAGGGCGTGCTTATGCTTATTGATGTTGAGGGATATTACGAAAGAAAGCAGGGGCATAATTTGGCCTGCCCGAGCAGTGGGGTATGACAGAAGATCTTACACTTTGTTTTGTCCATGTCACCATGATATTAGGCAACAGATATCACCCCACTCTTGCGAGAAGCAAGTTTTACTCAGTGCCTCCCGGCACTTTCGTTTCTGCTATGTGCCGAGCCACTCATCGTTGCCTGGGGCATGTCAGACTATTTGAGGAAGGCATGGAAGACACGAAAGCGCATTGTAGATGTCCCATAACAAGTTGCTTTACCTCAATGGCTAATTTGTTTCCTTCCACACAGATGCAGGATTTTATACCACTGTTCGCTCTATTGTGTTTTTGCAGATTGTATGTTATTAGCATGGTTTGATTTACGCTAAAATGAATTATGCTAACGATTGTTTTTTCTTTTTTTATATGCGAGTACTGGTTTATGGACTTTTTGATCCGAATAAACTGCTTTTGAATTTGATTCATTGGTGTTATTGATACTCAAATTTCTCCATTTAGAATATGTGCTTCCTTTAGTTATCTTCACTAATAGTCTCTTGAGACTTCCTTCTTGAGCTCCTGTAGCTCTTCCCATATACTTGTGGGTTTTGCAGTTTCTTTAATGCCAGGCATATAACAATTTTACTTGTAATATTTCCCCCCCTCGTGACTTTCACCTTAAAGTGTTTATATTCTTGAGGGTTAATCTTCCCTGGGTTTTGTATGATGTTTTGCCAACTACAATTTCCACTCTCCTAGGTTCTTGGTACTGGATTGTCTCTTATGATTCTGTTCCCTTAACAGCCTTTTCACACAACATTTGTTACACTGGTTTGTGGTGGGCTCTCTCCCCTCATTAAGGCTCTGTACCTCTGGGTTTCTCCCTTCCTACTAGGGTATTTGCTTCCACTTTTTAGAAGTTTCCCTTACAGCGTTATTCCTCACGTATTGTATTGACTTCATAGAATGCCAATTCTGTTTATTTAATGTTCAAAACTTTCATACGTGTGATTATGCAAAGTTTCTCTCTCTTTGATATGTTGCCCCTAAAGCCTCCCGCCTTTCCCGTTCTCCCCAGTACCTCTTCTGATGCAGGGGAAGCTGGCGGGGCTCGGCGCGCAGTCAGGTCTTCTATTTACCGATTCCTCTTCTCTGTGTCTGGTCTCGGTGGCGTCTTGTTAACAGCTCCATGGCAGTGGGAGGCCATCTACGGCAGCGGACAGCAGTGAGCTCCTAGCTGCCCCTTCCTCGGGCGGTCTTGTTGTCGTTAACTGGACTCTTCGTCCACCACAATGCAGCTCTGGTCACGCCACCACCTGGTGCGGAACTTTGTTTCCTGTTCAGGCAACAGTTCTCCCGTTGCAGGATTCTTCCGCATTCCGGCATCTCAAACTGGCGTTCCTCTTCAAATTATAATGAGGTCAGGGGGCTTCCCTGCTTACCATGCTCTCTCTCCTCACAAGAATAGCTAGTCCTAGTAATGTACACGTCTCTTGTTAGAGACATTTCCTTTTTCTTTGCAAGGCTGGTTTGTTCCCACTTTGCTTGACGCCAAATATAAGTAGGATAGATCAGTCTTCATAGCCGACAGTCCCATACAGGCAGATTTGGTATTGGGCCTAGGGGTTTCCTCAGAATGTCCATGTCCCCCAAGTGGGAGTCACTCCTATTGAAGGTCGCACTTGCCCATACCCCTAGGGAGGGTCTTGCGGAGCGGGCTTACCGCTCTAGCCTCAAAGGGAGTGGCATGCCCTTGGGGAGAAGGGAAGAATACCCAAAATTTGTCACAGTGCGTATGTCTAGAATACGTTGCCACTGTCAGTTCTTTTTCCCTTACTAGGAAAAAACAAGAGAAGCCTTATCCCTTCTGAGAGAGTGATACTCTTTCTATGGCAGCTTTCTGTAGTAGCTTGCATACCTCTACCTTGAGCTGTGACAGATGAGGCGAGTTGGTTGCTAGCAGTGGTAACGTTGGCAGTGGTTTTAAGAATTTGATTGTGTGTCCTTTGTTCACTATTTGTAGCACCCACTTATCAGATGTGATTCTTTGCCATTGGTTTAAAAGGTGGCTGATCCTTCCTCCCACTGGGGCGGGGTGGGGGAGTGGAGCCCATGGCAAGTCAAGATGCTTGGACGTTTGTTGCGTCAATTGACCTGAGCCACGTCTGCCTCTCTGTGCAGTGTATCTTGTAGAAGACTGCTGGTATCTTTAAGAGGGTGGGGTTCACCGATGCGGACCTCTGTGCAGAATACAGCCTGTTAGAAGATGTCCGAGGACTGTTCTGTGCACCATTTGCCCGATTTCTGATTCCGCTGTTTCAACTGAGAAGTCGATCATGTGATCCGACGTCGTTTCTCCATCCTTGACAACTGCCTGAGCCTAGGCGGGCAGATGGTTCATAAACTGTCATTTTGTGCAATAGTTCTCTATCCTATATGGCTGTCATGGCAAGTGTGTTGACAGTCCTGATGGAAAGTGATGCTGAAGCCCACATCTGAAAACCGCTTGCCGTTTTCTGCCCTCCTTGTCCGGGTGGTCTGTGAGTGGAGAAGCTTCTTCACAGCAACCACTTTTATAACAGACTCCGTCTTCGGGTCACCCTACAAGCATAGCAGTACATCCTCTGGTGCCATATATATTTTCTCAGGCCTAGCTGTTGTAGCAGGGGCTGAGAGTGGGTCCACTGGTATCCGCTCTACTGCCTCCCATATGGTCTTTAGATTGGGTATAGTGGTGGTCGTTCTTCTCCTCTTATCGCTGTGCTCATACAACACAGAATTATTTTCTTCTGATAAGGGCTTGAAGATCAGGCCTCTTTGCAGCTTTACCTAGAATAGAATAACAAAGGAGTATTGTCAGGTGGAGACAAACTCCCTGGAGAGTCTTGCTTCTACTGCTTTTCAATGACATAGCCCTCCCATTCATCCTTGTCTACTTGAGGTGAGTCCTGAGGAATCACTAATTCCTCCAGTTCCTCCGCCTGCGTCTCTGGTTCAGGGGATCTTCCATAGGGTCTTGCCATGGGTGGAATCTTCTAGCATGAACTGATAGCAGGGATGGTGCCCTGGTAGATCGTGGGGGGTAAATGCTTCTCTGCCTCTTGGGAGGTACTGGCTGGTTACAATCAATAGGTGGCAAACCAGAGTCTTCCTGACTGGTATGTATCCTGGAAGGTTGAGCTGTGGGAGCTTTCTGCCTCCTCTGGAATTCATCCATTACATTCTTCAGAGATTGTATTTGGGATGGTTGGAAGGGATCTGTGGTGTTCTCGCAAGTATTTTGATATGGAGAAGGACTGTACTTCTTAGGCACAGTCCTTCGTCTCTCAGAGACCTACTCACTTACAAGGATCATTGTGTCATTAATACGCTCTTTTCCGTGGACAATGCACCACTCGACTAGCGCCCGCTCGATGAAGCTTTTCCCGTAGACCGTAATCCGGCTGTCGTTGGATGGTCTCTCATGGATGATACTTTCTCCGTCAGCAAGGACTTCCCCGTCGCCGATGGAGCTTTCGTGGACGATGTTGAGGATCGCTCATGTTTTTTGTTCCATTCCTTGGTGGACGAGGCCTCAGTTGATGGAGATTTCCCCGTAGATGGGCACCTGCCTGTCGAGGACAGCACTATGGACTTGGATGTCGACGACCCCTTGGCCGGTATTATGGACGAGGAGTTACTAACTGTAGTCGAACTTGCAGAAGAGGTTTTCTCAATAGGTGTTGGGTGTTTCGTCTTTGTTGAGGTACTAGAGATGACCCTTCACTCCGTTTCACCCTTTTTCTTTGCTTTGGACGGTGGTGCTGTGCCCCTTTCCCTTGATGAAGCGCTCCTTTTGGGAGCATGCTTCTCAGGAATTCTGTGAGGTTACAGGGGCTGTTTTCACAAATTCCTCATCATAGGAGTGGCACTTACTCTCTAAATAGAGCAGGAGTGTGTCTGTAGAGTCTTCTGGGTGAAGGTCTGACAGATCTGACAACCTTGTACGTCATGGGACTATGTAAGTTTCCACAAACAAAGCACTGTGTAGAGTAGGAGGTCTCCTAAGTAGAGCAAAAAAGCTTTACAAATTCCTGAAATGTAAGTAATTAATTTGAAAAAAGCTCAGAGATGTGGAGGATTCCCCAGTCACTAGACTGAGGTGGAAAATCAATCTGAAGATGGCTAGAAAGAAAAGAACCAAAATGAGGTGGGTGGACTACACCAGTGAAAGCCTGTCTGGCTTTGTTAACAATGTACATACATTACTGGGAATTCCTAGTCTGATGATGGGGAATATTCAAGCATGAGTATCTACGAAAGATCTAATGCCTCAGAAATGGCTCTGCAGCGCCTAAGAGGAGCTCTGAGCACTGGAGTGGGACGGGGAGAGCGGATTAAATGCCCAAGTCATCGGGTTACTGGGGACATCTACTAGATCACAACCTGCAGGGAGGCTCCGATGAGTGGAGATCAGTTGTGGGTTTTTGGCCACCTGGGGCTCCGACGGGGACGAGTAACTGCTATAACCCACCTGAGAGCCTTCGGAGGATCACTTGCTTTACAGCTAAATGCGTCTGACCTGGTGAGCAGATAGGTCTCCCAATGATCTTTGTTGATTTATATTATAGGTCTCTGTGGCTACGCGCCGCTGAGCAGACGCGGACCCGAGGTGCAGACCAGGCCCTGAGGTACAGACCTAAACCAATATGACATGGCCAAGCAAAGTAAACCAGGAAGAACCACAGATATTGCCAGAATGCTGCAACACCAAGAACAGGGTAAGAAGCTGGAGTCTATTGTAGCCTTGGTGCATGCTTCAGCAGGAGGGCAGCAGTACATGGGACAGCTGGCCATCAAATAAACTCTGCAGGATCTGCTGGGGGAAATCAAAAAGGAATTTCAAAGCAGAATAGCTGATCTCACCACCAAAATAACAGCACTTGATTAACTTGTGGTGCTCCACATAAAGGAAGCGGAAGCAGCAACATGCGAACAATTGTATTAAACACAGAGCTCATTAAACACCTAGAAGAATTAGAAGCAAATTGGGAAATTCCCCAAAGCAAACAGTAAGATCCTGCAGAAACAACATCAAATTAAGAGGTGTCTCGATGTCCGTGCCAGATGGAGAATTAAAAGTGTTTGTTCAAGAGCGGTTTCATTTGTTGCTTGGATGAGGTGGAGCTTGATGGGACTCTCCGACTCAAATATAATAACCCGTTCAGACCAGATCTCCACCCAATAGGATTCATTATTACTCCTTGAAGTTTACCTGGAGAGAACACAGAGTAAATCGGCGATAAGCTTTCGAGGTACAATACAAGTGTTCCAGGATCTTGCCTCAGCCTCCCTTGAGAAAAGAAAGGCCCTACGACCTGTTACGGCCTGGTTGAAAGAAAAGAAAATAACATACAGATGGGGCTTTCCCCAGTATGCTCATGTTCACACACAAAGGCAGGAAACGGGTGATTTAGAAAGTGGAAGAAGCAGAGAGCATGTTGATACCGGAAGATATGTTTAACAGGAAAGACCCCATCTCCAGCGAAGGCCCAAAGGTGGACTCAAATGCATCTAAACAACGTAAGATATGGTTAAAGGTGGGAAAAGCATGCAAGAACATGGCGAAGAAGGATAATGGTTGAGTACTTCCCACGTCAGGGTGGAAGAACAAGTGGAAGAGTGGAATGTTTGGTCTTGAAGTGACGCCCTACACAATATGTTTAGCAGAACCACAGTCTTATTGGCAGTGTGAATTGTGCAGGCTCCTCTGAGAGACCAGGATCACGCACTGGCGGAGACAAGCTAATTCTGGTCCGCTGTCTAAGGCAGGACCCCTACAGCTCCTCGATTATGCAGTTTGCATTGCTGAGTTGGGGGAAAGTTGAGTTGGTGGGGAATACTTTTCAAATGTTTGAAATTTGTGGTAATGAGGGGACAAAGCACAAAAGGAGAAGGCACCATAGTGAGCAGGAGTGGAGTGAACTATACGGCAGGGCAGGAGGAGAGGGGGCGGGACACCTGATGCTACCTCTCACCCTGGGGCAGCACGAAACGAGACAGTACGCGTCACAACCATTAATGCGCAGTGCACAAACTCCTCGGAAAATGAAAATCCATAATAAAGAGGTTGGCTGAAAAATACACCTCAATAGCAATGTTACTGGAAACGCATTTGTGTCCCCAAGATGAAAGCAGACTGTACAATAGAAAGATTCCAATGCAGTTTTCGGCTTCAAGTCATACAAAAAAAGGGGTGAGGGGCACAGGAATTTTGGTAGCTAAACGTATTCGGTTCACGAAAACCGATACTGTGAAATACCCTACAAGAAGGTATATGGGTATGAAGGGGATGTTTGGCACTTATTCACTTTGATTTCACTGTATGTCCCAAATGAAAAACGGGGGGAATTCATACTGCAATTTTCACCTGACATGGCAGCCTTCGCTGAAGGACAGGTGATTCGGGGGGGGAGATTTTAAAAATGTTCCTTGACCCGACTCAAGATAACACACCCTTTAGAAATGCACTGGCTCGGTTACTTCAGGAAATGAATATAGTTGATATATGGAGACTCCTACATGAAGATGCCCCGGATTACACGCACTGCCCACATGTACACAAAAGCTTCTGGTTTCTTCCACTCTAGTACCATGCATCTTTATTTATTTATTTTCATAATGCGCCACACACCCGTAGGCCTCAGGGTGCACACAGAACAAAACAGGCACAAACAGGAAAATAATGGAACTTGACAGGCTGCTGTCAGTACCAAAGAGCCGGAAGGAACTAATTCCAGTGGGCCGTTGAAAAGGAAGGCCTTTACTCTTTAGAAAAAGTCATTTGTGGTTTTAATCTCTCTTCGGTTGAGTGGGAGAGTGTTCCAGGTTGCAGGGGCACGAACGTCGAAACCAACACCCCCAAATCCGGCCAGCCTGAATCTGGGTTTAAGGAGTCTGGCTTGATCCTGGGACCTGAGAGTGTGGGTTGGCTGGAATGGCCTCAAGCAGTCAGTGAGGTATGTTGGAGCCTCACTTGTGTGTCAAAGTCAAGATTTTGTGGGTAATGCAGTGTTTCACGGGCACAGTGCAGCTCGCTCCTGGCGTTGGTATTATGATCACACCTAGTGAGGCCAAAAGTGTCTCACACCGCCCAGTTTTAGGTTACTTGCAGCGCTGAAATATTTGCTTGTGAAGTACCAATCAACCGGCTGTTGCAATAGTCCAGCCAAGAATTCTCCAGGCTTAAGGCCAAAAGAGAGCTATTCTTGGGATAGATAAATGGATGAATGTGGTTGAGTAATTTATTAATGAAGCCGCAAGAGGCTCGAATATGAGCGACATGCTGCTTTGTCAACTCGGGGTCCAGAATGACGCCCAAAGTCTTCACACTCTTACCACAGAGAGGGTGCTATCTGCGATGTTAAAGTTCTTATAGTCTATAGCACGTTTTTTCAGCTTAAGCCCAGAGGTAACGATCAAGAGCTCCGTCTTGTCAGTGTTCAGGACAAGAGAGTTGGCTGCAATTCAAGCTAGGGTGGCGGCATAGATGGTGTTAATAGCCAAAGTGTCTGGGGAATGGACGCCCGAGAGTTTCATGACGACCTGGGTATCTTCTGCGTAGTTGAGGGTGGGTCAAATACAAGAACTCTGTAGAATCCCACACGAGATAGCCACTGGCAACATCAGTAGCTACTCTGGAATTATTGGAGCCCAGGTAGGAAGCAACCCACTGTGCTGCCAACCCAGAACTGCCCACCAGGGACCCTAACCTGGCCACCAACAATGAGTTGTCGACCAGGTCAAAGGCAGCGGACAGATCGAGCAACATCAGAAGGGCTGGCTCACCTTGGTCCACAATGCTAAAGAGATTAGATTTTAAATCCAGCATGGTGGTCTCAGTGCCATGTCTGGCTCTAAAGCCTGATTGCCGTGGACCTACGAAGTTATTGCCTTCAATACATTTCTGGAACTGAAGATAGGCCACACGGTCCATGATCTTAAGGATAAAGGGCACATTGGTAATTGGGCAGTAGTTTTTTGCAAGCAGGGGGTCAAGGTTATTCTTCTTCAATAAAGGAGTAATCCACACCTCTTTAAGGGGAAGCGGTAAATGACCTTCAGCAAATGAAGGATTCACCAGTTTCGTCACCCACGGACATAGGATATCCAGACAACCTATGAGCAGTCTAGACGGGCAAGTGTCACCCTGACAAGAGGTGGGTTTCATGCCGGCTATGATCTGTGTGATTTCGGCCTCAGTGCTTTGGGTGATATGGAATACGGGCCTATCTTTAGCAGCGGAGGGATTAGGGGGCAGATCCCAATCAGGAGTATCCCCTACAGAGGTGTAGTTCCCGCTTTGATCACCAATAGTCTGCTGATGTGAGGCCACTTTAGAGACAAAAGCATCATGGATTCATGGGCACCAGATGGAGTGCTCAATAAGAGGTAATCTAGTATTAGTCTTTGTTAGGCAGAAACCTGTGCAGTTCCCTTAGGGACCACTGCAAAAGATTTAAGACTACACGTGTTAGCAGTAAACCCACTTGGTAGCAGTCTGTACCACCCAGATTTACCTGGTAGCTGTGGCTGAGCAGTCAGACTTCCCTCAAGAAGAGTTAGGCAGTATGTAAAGTATACTCAATAGGCACTCAGATACAATAATACAAGCAAACACTGACTAGAGCTGTGGTATCAAAGTATATAATTATTTATTTATAAACACACAGTTGAAACACTCCAGCACTCTTATTGTAAAATATTCTAAACAAAGTTACTATTATGATATATACACCCCTTTTTCCCTTATTAGAAAATCACAGTAAGACACCACTTATTTTCATACAGAGGTGAGCGCTTAACTAGATTGCACTCTACTAAGGTTGTGAAAAAGGGAGGGGAAAAAGACAGAATATGCAGGGTTACATCACTCTACGATTCAGGAACACTAATAGCAAGGCAGAGAGCAAAAAGTCACTGGTGAGCCAAAGTCCAAAGGCTGGGCCCACTCTTAGAGAGAGCAGAGCACAAATGCGCCCAAGATCACACAGTTACACTAGGCTTAGAAAGTCTTGCAGAGGGTTCAGAAAAGAGTAGAGAGGCTTAGAAAAGTTTAGCCAAGGTGTCCCAGGCTAACCCAGGTTCGAAAGCCGGGGGCTAAATCTACCCCGTACAGTCGGTTGCAAGGGAAGCCAGGCGGGACACGGTACCTTAAGTGGGAAGGATCCTCCAGCGGTGGTAGTTGTTCCTGGTAGTGGTTGCAAGTTGCGTCGTCGTCCAGGGGAAGAGAAGATCTCGATGTGGAGGTAAGATGCAGGTCGTTGCACAACCAGGGCAGAAACCAGCCGCGCAGTTTTCTGGTAAAAGGTGGTACCTTTATCTCGCGGTCGTGGTAAAACGTGGTATCCAGGTTGCCGGGGTGCTTAGCACGGGCAAGGCGGCCACGAGATACGTCGGGAAAGCGAAAAGACGGTGAAACTGGTTATCCCCACCAGTCAAAGGAAGAAGACTCTCCGGCGGGAGATCTCTGTCGTTGGGAAAAGTGGTGAGACGGTCCAGCAGGGCTCCACCGGTCGTGGTGTCGTGGTAGGTCGGCTCAGCTTCTCCCTCGTCGGATTCTTAGGTCCTGTGGCGACTTCTGAAGTTCCAGTCCCCAAAGCCCTGCTTTTATGCAACAAACCCCCATTCACTCAGCCTAGCTGTCACTCAAACATGCTAAGTAGTGGGGCCAATCAGGACGGAGTGCGACTTGAGTTGCCTAGACAACTCAGTCCAGGGTGCCTAAATTCCCCTCCACCCCTCCTAAGTACCCAAGAAATAGTGGCACCACTTTGGAGGGCTTCTGTGGAGAAGCCCACCAAAAAGTGGACCAAAGGGCTCGACTTGGGTTGGAGTCACAGAAGAGAACACAAACGCCATTTTAGAATCAAGTTTTGGCACAAAATACCAACCGGAGAATTATATTAATTAAATAAACCGGCGGTATGTTCGAGGCTACCTTAAATAATTAAATAAGGATAGTAGCCTAAAACAATGGGAAATCCCATAGGAAAATATTCGCGGTTGAATATAAAAAGTAGTATCCACTGCCACCAGCCAAAACTCGATCAGGGGGGACGGAGACGTGCCCCCTCGACTTACAGACCCGGGGGCAATCGAATTGCCCCAGCCAGTACGTCCACAATATGATGGTTTGTACTGGTTCTGTTCAGAATTTAAGACTGGTAAAGTCAATGGTGACTTTACATGCCCTGGGAGACAGTAGTCAGTCCCAGGGTATGGAGTCTATACTGGGGGGTCACTAGGACACCCCTGTGTTACTGCACGGAGGGTGCTGTGTAACACACATCACAACAACACATCACACCCTATGGAGTAAAAGACACCATAGCCCATTAAACACATCTAGATTCAAAGAAACACACTCAAATCATGCCCAAGAGTGAGGGTAAAAGAGTCTCACTCTTAGCAGGAGAAAAAAATAAACCCCAAAAGTCCAGCAAAGCTGCTGGGGGACTCACTAGGTTAGGAAATTCAGCCTAAACAGAGAATTCTCCCTAACAGTCTTCTCCTCAAATTCCCCCAGGATCATGAAAAGCTCCTTCGAGCTTGATTTAGCCTATGCTATCCTGTTATAACACGAGGTCTTGGCCTGGACGATAGTGACCTTAAACTTCTTTAAACATACAAATAGGGTTCTGCGTATTATCGGATCATTCAACAGTGAAATTGGACTTCACTGTGTCTAGGCTTCCACCTCCGGTCAGACCCGTTGGAGACTATATCATCAGATCCTGAGAGACCCAATCCTAAAATAGGCAATGGACTCATTCATAGATAATTATTTCATGGAAAACTCGAGGGAGGCGTGATGAATCCTGCAGAGTCATCACCAAACCCCACCCCAAAGTCTCCTCCCATGTGTCCAGCGGAAGGCCGCCGCTACTTGATCCTAACCCTGGGGGTGGTATCGGGGGGAGGATCAGATGAGAGGAGACGGCCATCAAGGGGAAGTGGTAACTCTGCTAGGATGAATGTCAAATCATTCCCAGATACCTAATGGCATGTTATCAATGTACAAGCCCCTCCCATATAACTGCTCAAAGAACCTGTCGTGGGAAATCATCTAGACAGAATAATGTTGATACTTCAGAGGTTCAAGAACCAAAAGTAAAACCCTTGACTCATTCTAATTCCACCTTGAATAAAACTCCTCACTCCAACAAGGAATCAAACTCTTCTCACAACCTCTCCTGTTTTTTTAAAATTCTCAGCACTTAAAACAATCACATTTACCTTAAGGTAAAAGAGAACAATCTAAAATGTCATCTCATATGGACTTGATTAACAATAATGCTTATGGTACTGGGACAAAGGAGGAGAAAAAGAACCCAGAAGTAATGAGGATTCAAAGTACTGTCAGCAGGTGCGGTCTAGTCATTATAGGCTTAGGCATCTTACCGGGATATTTAAATGCCAAGCTGCGGCACAATAGGAGAGTGAGCAGGAAGGAAATGGAGGCAAAGCTGAACGCCATGTAGGAGGCATAGCTGTTGAGGCAGAAGTTGCGGAAAGAAGCTCAGCTGGTTGCAGAGTGTGCGCAGTGGGAAGCAGCATGTCAAGAAGAGGACCAGCTGAAGAGGAGATGTGTTTCTCGTTCAGCACACGGTGTGTCAGTGAGAGAGAGGCTGTGGAAGATCAACTGAGCTGTTGGAGTTCCGGGAGAGCAACACACAACTCACTGAAGGTACGCGGGAGCAGGAGAGCGAGCAGACGGGAAACTGAAGAACCGTTGCAACACCAGACCACAAGACAGAACGGCAGAAGGAAGCCGGTGAGTGTCAATGCTGACCCTGGGGTGCTCCATAAGAGAAAGTTGTTAAAGTTAGATAACCGAGTACCGAACAGTTAATGAAAGAAAGCAGGAGTTACAGAATTTTGAATACTGAACAATTAAAGAAAGAAAGCTGAAACCATATCATTTTGAATACCGAACAATCAATGAAAGAAAGCAGAACTCGCATAATTTAAAATTACAATTAATAAAGCAGAGCAGAAGTGGCAGGAATTTTAGTTCCCACATAGGGGAATACAATATGGGAAGGCTTAAAACCAGCATTGCCATCAGCCAAGAGGGGGGCGACAAGGGTGCAATTCTCCCTTTTTGGGACATCAGCTGCTGGAAACTTGTAACCCAAACAAAAGGTTATCAAGAAGCATTTAAGAGACACTTTGAAGGAGTTCAAAATGTCCGCTGGCACCGAGTAGACGTGCCGACAACTTCTCCTCGATCCTGAGCTGGAAAGGGCGTTCCACCACCCCAGTCCCATCCCAAAAGAAGCCCCAGCGACAGCGGGGGTACTGGTGCGGGAGCGCAGGAAGCAACACATGTCTTCCCCCCTCCAAGGGCTGTTTTGGGCTGGAGCACTACCCTGCCGCGAGCGTGGGCATGAAGGGAGGAGGAGGGAAGGAGAGCAGAGGGAGACCGCCGGCATACACCAAGTGGGAGCAGAGGAGGGAAGCACCCACCCGGCGTCACCGGAGAGGGCCCCCAGCGGTGAGTGTCTGGGCCGCTGCGGGATTGAGGAAGTGGACCAGTATTGGAGGCACGGGTGGCGTTTGGAATCCTGCAGGCACCGGGGCGGGGAGCAGCGGAGCGAGCCCCATTGCCCGCGAAAAGAGAGGAGGAACATGCAGTGAGCAGAGCTGCGCCTAGCGGGGGGCCCTGTGGAAGGGAGCAGCGGCCCGAACACACCATATGGCAGCCAGGAGAGGAGTAGCCCACACAGAGGACCGAGAAGAACTGCGGCAGGAGGAGAGCGCCGCAGGAGCGGACCATGGGACCAGTGGTGGAGAGGTAAAAAGCACGTCGTAGCCATATGAGGGGGCGGGCCCCATCCCACTCATCCCCTGGAGAGGAGTGAAGAGGCGGCAGGGCCGGGGGGGCCTTGAGGGAAAGGAGTGCGAGACCCCTGGGGGGGAGGGCACGAAGAGAGGTCTCCAGGCACGGAAGCGGGTGGCACCGGGGGGGCCCAGGAGAAGCGGGCGCCCCCGCTGCAGGTCTTCCGAGGAGTGTCCTTTTTGGAGGCAACTGCCTGGCCCAGGCCCCTATCAAGAGACCTCCATAGTGGAAAGACCAGGAGGCATGGTGGTGTCTGATTGCCCAGTGGAGTACTACCTGAAAAGCCTGTCACCGCAGTGAGTGTCTGGTCTATCAGGTCCACATTCGTACGCATGCTGAGCCCGAGGCCGCTGGCTTGAATGACTTTGGCAGAGTCCAACCCTAGGTCGACATACAGCAAGCGGCTACCCGCGTTGGACTCACATTCCTCCCCGATCTCGGGCACAGCTGGGATCCGTTCCCCGACAGGCTTCTCCAGAACCGCCTCACCTTGTCCCTGCCTCTTGCTCAAACTTACCCCTCCCGCGTGCAGAGGAGGAGGGTAGACAGAACCGGTAGGAGGCATACAGCGTAACGGAGGGAACGACACGCGAGAACCGGCTAGAGTAGCCCAAAAAAGTAGAGAGGCAGCAGGGCGGCAAAAGATAACTAACGCCCCCACCCCCAGGTGAAAGGGAAGATCGGAGGAAGGCGAGAAAGCCCCAGAGACATCCGGTGGAGTGGCAAAGGAACACCCGGGAATGGAAGCTGGGGGACTATGACCACGAAGGCCAAAGGAAGAGGGGGAAAGTCTGCCCAAGTCCCAGGCGACACCCCAGGCACCCTCCATGCCATGTGGCCCACACAAAACACCAGGGAGGGGGGCAAGTGCTGCCAGGATGAGGCAGTGGAAGGCAACACCCCAGGGGGTACGGAAGGTTTAGCTCTGATGTCAAGACAGGACTTCCTGGGCGAAATGCACGCCTTACAGACCAGCTTGGCAAACACATTCCAAGATCAATTCCAACGTATGCGATCCAACCTGAACGAGGCCATAGGGGAGATCAGACAGGAGATGCGACAGCTAGGGGAGGGGACAGATCTGACTTTACATGCCCTGGGAGACAATAGTCAGTCCCAGGGTATGGAGTCTATACTGGGGGGTCACTATGACACCCCTGTGTCACTGCACTGAGGGTGCTGTGTAACACATCACAAAAACACATGAAGCCCTATGGAGTAAGAGACCCGATAGCCCATTAAACACACCTAGATTCAAAGAAACACACTCAAATCATGCCCAAGAGTGAGGGTAAAAGAGTCTCACTCTTGGCAGGAGAAAAAAAGAAACCCCAAAAATCCAGCAATGCTGCTGGGGGACACACTAGGTAAGGAAATTCAGCCTAAACAGAGAATTCTCCCTAACACATGTCTCGTCCACACTGGCCATTTCGGTAATTTAGTCACTTCGGGGAGATTCCTATTATTCCATAACGGTTGTAGTGGAGTGACTTTGTCCCCCCCAGCCTATAAAAGCACGTGACTCTGCCCAGATACGGGGCGTCTGCAATATGTCTCGAGGGATTGATCTGGGTGTCACAGCATATAACTATGGGGGGTGATGCTCTCACATGTGGTAATGTGGATTCGGCATGTAGTGCGTCATTTATCACCGACATCTGGCTGGCCCAATAGTATGTCTGTAGCCTTGGCAGACCAATGCCTCCTTCCCATATTTGCAGTGTTTGAAGAGCTATTCTCGGATGCCCACCGCCCCCACATGAGTTTCCTGAGTAACCAGTCTATTTCCTGGAACGTCTTCCATCGTATGTGCAGTGGGGCATTCTGTAATATGTATAGGTAGCGGGGAACTGTTAACATTTTAAACAGTGCAGCCCGTCCTAAGAGGGTCAGGGGCAAAGACATCTAGTGCTGTACATCTCTTGTGAATCGTGCTGCGATAGGTCATAGGCTATTGAATATTTAGTCATTAAGATTTCTTGTGATCCGGACGCCCAAATATCGAAAGTGTTCATGGGCAACTCTATATGGGCAAGGCTCAGGGGCCTCATCGCCTAGTTGGTTTAGTGCAAATAGTGTGGATTTGGACCAATTCACCTTCAAGCCACTAAAGGTTCCATATTTTCGTAGCTGCTGTGTTACCACGGGGCATGCTATTTTGGGGTCTCGCAGGTATACCAGTAGGTCGTCTGCGTACAGTGAGACTCTGTCTTCCCACTCTGGCCTGCCAGGGATGCCTTTCCAAGTGCCTGTGTCTCTCAGCAACTGGGCCAATGGCTCCATGACCAGTGCGAAGAGGAGGGCTGATAGTGGCAGCCTTGCCACGTCCCCCTTCCCAGGGCAAAGGATTGTGACGTCCAGCCATTTACTCTGACTTCGGCCATCGGTGCACTATACAACAGTTGGACCCAGGATAAAAATCGTTCGCCGATCCCCATCTTACGCATGATCGCCCAGAGTGCCCCCCAATGGATTGAATCGAACACCTTCTCGAAGTCTATTGCGATTACTCCCATGGGGATGTTCAAGGTCTGGGCGCGTTCAATGGCTAGATGTATTCTTCGTATGTTCATTCTTGTAGATCTACCGGGCATGAAGCCACATTGATCTGGGTGTATTAAGGATGTTATGACTTGTAGGCGTGTTGCTAACAGTTTAGCCAATATTTTCGCCTCGCTGTTGATCAGAGATATTGGTCTGTATGAGTTACATTTACCTGGAGGTTTATCTGCTTTAGGTATTACAATTATTGTTGCTTTCCTTAAATTCACTGGTAGTCTCCCCTTGTCTTTGGCCTGTTGATACATCTTGAATAAATGTGGGGCAAGTTCATTACCAACTATCTTTTTCCAGGTTTCTATGGGAAAGCCATTCGGTCCGGGTGTCTTCCCAGATTGGAGCTGCATCATGGCTAATATTATCTCATCTTCTGTGATTTCCTTTTCTAACCTAGCACCTTGTTTAGGGAGGGAAGGGTGATCTCTTCCAATATGGAGACTTCGGAGGGAGCTTCAGGTGCCCTGTATAGCCTTTCATAGTATTTTGCAAAGTCTTCTGCGATATCTGCGTCCGTTAGTCGCAGTTCTGCATTTTAGGGTGCGATTGCTCTTACTTGATTGTGTCCCTCATCTCTACGCTCGAGCCACACTAGCATCTTCCCCGCTTTATCGCCTGTTTCATAAATTCTGGCTCTCATTGCCCCATGTGCCCGTTTGGCATTATCTAATGCAATGTTTTGTAACTTTTTTTGGGCCAGGACCAAAGCTCTGTTTGTGTCAGGACAATCCTGGATTAGGTGCGTCTCCTCTGCCTGCTTAACGTTTGCCTCTGCCTCTCTTAATGATTCTAGGTGCGCTTTCCTTTGTGCTGAAGTCCAGGAGATCTCTCCGTGAATCACAGGTTTGTAGACTTCCCATAGTGTAATAGGGCAGTCTACCGATCCTTCATTTAACTCGAAATATGTTGTGCTAGCATTTTGTAAACGTTCCATCAGCTCCGGGAACCTAGATGGTAATTATTCAGTCTCCATACTGGTGGCGGGGTTGGTTTATTCATCGCGATTGAGGAGGGGAGAGTGATCCGAGATGTCTCTTGGGAGATACTCTGCCTGTGTCACCGTGTGTATTATTAGTGCTGGCATAAAGAAGTAGTCTAGGCACGACAGTGATGCGTGTACCCCAGAGTGATAGGAGTATTCTTTTTCCCCCAGGATGTAGGTCGCGCCACACATCTCTAATACCAAATGCTTCGACAAATGTGGCTAAGTTAGTTCGGTGATTAGGGTCCCTACTTCGTAGGTGTGTGCGATCGTGTATGTTGTCCATTACATCATTAAAGTCTCCCCCCAGGATTAAAATATCTGAAGTGTCATTAACCATCAAGGGCGTGATGTCTTCTATTAGTGTGGCTTGCAGTGTGGGTGGGGCGTAGACCGCCAACAGGGAGATTTTTTGTTCCAAAGCGAACCTGTGACATACGTGAATCTGCCCCCGGTGTCCTGTGTTGCTTTTGTAAGGGTAAAAGGAAGTATTTTGTTTATCAATATCATTACTCCTCTGGCTCCCATCGTGAAGCCTGCCTGTATTGCTCTGCGATAGTTGGTGTTTGAATAGTGCATTGGCTGTTCCTGCTAGGCGGGTTTCAGTTAGGAAGGCTATGTCTGGGCCATGCCTATTCAGGAACTGTTGCACTAGTCGTCTCTTCAGACTGTTTCCTAGGCCATTCACATTCCAGGTAAGGAGCTTTAAAGCTCGGGTCTTAGCGTCTTGCGGAATCATTTAGGCATTCATGACTGTGGATGACAGCAATGCCCTCCGGGTGGGGGCACTGCTTTCATTCGCCCCGTGGCAGGGAACAATGGTCTGTATGTGACCAACACCTGTTTCTCGAAAGTTTTGGTGTTCCATTGAGTTTCTCCATCCTTTAAACATAAACCCAACTCCCCCCTCCCTATACTTCGCCCCCAACTGAAGCATCTGTCGCTCCATTATAACTCGAGCACAAGTTAAACAAGAACTAATCACTCGCAGCCCTTCGTGAGTAAGTTCCCACTGAGTTGATCAAACGATTGTCTGGCTTGCTGCACTTCCCTGGTGTAGTCTGGAAAAAATGCTATTTTTGATCCATTGTACGCGAGAGTGCCTTTTGCCCATGCCGTCTGGAGCAGTGCGTCACGGTCTCGATAATTCAATAGCTTGGCTATCACTTTGCGTGGTGGGGCACCTGGTGCTGGGCGGCCCGTCGGTACGCGGTGGGCTCGTTCAATTGAAAAGAAGTTGGAAAATGTTATTGCTTCAAACATGTCTGTGAGCCACTGCTCCAGGAATAATTCCATGTTCGGGCCCCCTGCTTTCTCCGGTAATCCCCGGATCCTAACATTATTATGCCTGGATCTTCTCTCACTCTCATCTCCATGGTTTTCAGGCGTGTCGCAACTCTAGCCAACTGTTGTTCTACGTTCCGTAGCCCGTCTTCTGTCCCAGATATGTGTTGCTCTGCCTCTCCAGTACGGGAAGTCAGCTTCTGGAGAACATGCCGGAGGAGGGAGAGAGACATCCATGCTAATGCCATCCATTTTCTGCTCCATGGAGGCGCGCAAGTCTACTATTGCTGCCATAATGTCCTTTAACGATATTGTGCCCTCTGCTTCCGCCGTGATGTCTAGTTGGTCTTGTTCCGGCTGGCTACTACTAGTTGGTCTTGTTCCGGCTGGCTACTTGTTGTCGGCGTTGTAAATTGATCTATCCTGCTCTGCGAGATTCGTTTTTCTGGGCTTGTCCTTGCCCATGTTGGGCACCGATGGTGAGATGCTTCTGTCTGGACTGGCGCGCTGCTTTGATGTTGAGACCAACTTGCGTGATATCACTTTTGCGCTTTCCTGGGTCAGTTGTGTTCGCGAGCCTGGGGTGGTGCGGGTGGCAGGCTGTGCGGTCACTTGTCTCCTTGTCTTGCTCTAGTGTATCAGGAGTAGTATGGGTTACAGGTTTGCAAGGGTAGTGCCTGGCCCCCTTTCAGCGTTCCAGTGCCTTTAACCTGGTGCCGTGGTCTTTTCCCCACCTCTCCTGACTGGATCGTTGGGTGGGTTGTTCTGACCCGGTATGACTGCAATGTGATTGCTATGGGGGGAGGGTACAACTCATCCCCTTACTGCCTGAAGTAGCCCTCCATTTCCAGCAATCTTCCCCGGTTTCCAGTTCTTGTGGCCACCGTTGTCTTAGCTCTGTTCGCTCATGTGGTATGCTCCCTTCTGCATGCGTCGTGGTTCCTGCGTTCATATCTTTGCAGGGATTTCTTTGTATCTACTTTTGCTGCCCCGGCAGTGTTTGGCCTCCTATGTCAGATATTGGTCCGTATCTTTAGTTTCATTAGGTGACTGCCAGATGCGTAGGCTGGCAGATATGTCCCCACTTTAAGATGTCCGTGCTGTTTGTACAACAGATCCGCGGGGGTAGGGATCCCAGCCGCACGCACCCGTAGGCCGCAATCTCGGAGAGGTCTATGGCACTCCCCAGGACAGTTTGTAATGGGCTTTAGCAAACGGAGCATGAACCGCGCACCTACCGGACCGCTCCTCTCTGTGTTATTGGTTCTAAGTGCCGCCGCGTTCCGTCTCCTGCAAGTGAGTGCGGGGGGCTGGAGGGAGGCCTTCCTCCAAGGTGCCTCTGCCAGCCCGCGATTGTCGCCAGATCCGCTCCTTCCAACAAGTCCACGGGTGAGAGTCCTTTACAGGTGCGGGGAACGTCTGGGTGTCGCCTCGTCCCTCTGCTTCCCTCTTGGATCACCGTTGTCTTGACGGCAAGGCGGTGTTCAGGACTCCACACCATGGTGGGATCGCCTCACATCTCATGCGGTTGCAACGCAGTCCCGCTTCTCCCTACAGACACTATGGGTGTGACAGGTTGGTTCCCCTTGTGTGTTTGCGGCGGGTTGCTTCGCCTGCTGTCTGTGGTGCTCAGCGGGTTCCTGCCTGATTCGCCCTGTCGGCCGGAGGTGCTCCACGGCCTGTGTGGTTGCTGCTGTCCTGTTGACTCTTTCTCCCCACCATGCGTGGCTGGCTGTTCACTCATTCTTTGGTTTACTAGCTCAGGTCGCTGGTCCTCTTCAGTACGGCACCCCTTTGCTCAGCTTCGTCCTGACGGGCGTGGCCTTTTTGTCCATGCTACACCGCGGCCGCGTTGTTTACTCTTCGCAGCTCCGAACTCGCCCAAGAGCTTGCTATTTGGGTCAAAATTCGTCTGGTTGCGCCCGATGCGTTTATCTTCTGGGAAATATGTATTGCCTTCAGGATTGCCACTCGTAGCAGGCTTTTTTCACAGGATATTTGCCGCGGCTGCAGGAGCTACAGGGGCTCACGTCCACATAGCTCTGCTGCTGGCCAAGCCCCTTAGTGTCCATCATTCTTGAGTTGGGACGCAAGGAAAGGTGGGTGTGGGGATGGAAATATCCAAAGTCCCTACTTAGGGATCGGGTGATTAGAGGGGAAATGGAAGAGAAGATCAAAAGTTTCTTTGCTATCAACATGAAAGGGGACACGAGGGAAGACCTAAGATGGGATGCGTTTAAAGCCACGCTCAGGGGGGAATTGATAGCGGCGTCCGCTCTGAGCGCAAAGCAATTGAAGGCATTGGAAGCGCAACTCGAAGAAGAGGTGGAGGCAGCAAGGCAAAAGGCGGGAACAACCCCAACTAGGTCTTTCATGAGGGAGTACAGAAGGGAGCTGGGGCAGCTAGAAGTTCTCTACACTAAAAAGGCAGAGGGGGTCTGCTCGCTGTTTGCCAAAATTACTATGCCAAGGCAAATAAAGCAGATGCATTATTAGCGCGCCTACTTAGCGGGGCAAGATCAAGGAATGCGAGTACAGCTCTGAAAACAGGGACTGGGGAGCGGGCAACACGTTTGGGGGATATCCAGGAAACATTGATCGAGTACTACGATACTCTATGCATCAGAAAATCCCCAGGCCCACCTACAGGAAGGGTTCTTAGAAAGGGTACAGCTGCGGAGAATTGGTAGGGAGGCACGGGATGCCCTTAATCGGGAAATTACCGAGGACGAAATATGAAGAGTGATCAGAGCCCTACCACCGAACAAGGCCCCGGGTCCAGACGGTTATACTGCAGCATTCTATAAAATGTTCATAACAGAGCTGATCCCGCACTTAACCTCGCTTTTTAACACTTTCAGGCTGATAGGCAGAATAGCTCCTTCCATGAAGGAGGCTAAGCCCTTATAATTAAGCCCAATAAAGATCCGGAGGAGAGTACATCCTTTAGGACCATCGCGCTGATAAACATTGATGCCAAGATCGTTACGAAGATCTTGGCAAACAGGTTAGAGAACTACCTCCCGGATTTGATCCACCCAGATCAGGCGGGCTTTGTTAGGGGCAGACAAACGGCGGATAACCCACGTAGTGGAAAAGGCACAGAAAACGGACACTCCCGTGGTCCTTTTAGCGGTGGATGCAGAAAAAGCATTTGAGCGCGTGGAGTGGTCCTTTCTGATCTGGGTGTTGCAAAAAATGGGCTTCGGAGGGGAATTCCTGATGATGATCCAACCCAACTATCAGGCCCCGTCCACTAGAATAGCGGTGAATGGAACAACATCGAGACCGGTCAGACTTCAAAGAGGCACAAAACAAGGCTGCCCGCTGTCCCCAATGCTTTATGCGATTTATTTGGAGCCCCTCCTTCAATCCATAAAGGAGGCAGATGGGATACAAGGCATTCCTTACGGGTGGGGGGGGACAGCAGAAGGTGGCAGCGCTTGCCGATGACATGCTGCTCACCGTAGCAGCACCAACCAAATCTATCCAGGCGAGTACAACCCTGTTAGAGGAGTTTGGGGAGATCGGACCTAAAGGTAAACGTCGGCAAATCCGAAATCTTGAACCTAATGCTCAAGGCAGGGGAGCGTGACACCCTGAGGGCAAGCACCCCCTTCCTTTTGAAAAATGTCTCCTATCCAATGACGGGGCTAAGGGGCGAATATCCAGGCTTTATAAGATACTGGACAACACAAATGCTGGCCAACGGTGGTTGTATATGCAGAAGTGGGAACGAATCCTGGGGAGGGAGATCGGAAGGGAAGAATGGGAGAGGTTGTGGAGGAGGATCCCCAAGTTGGCAAAAGTCTCCCAACTACAAGAAACATGGTACAAGATCTTATTCGGCTGGCACTACATAATGGCCCGCCTACACAGAATATATCCGGGAGCCTCAGGGAATTGCTGGAGGGGCTGTGGGATGGCGGGCACGGCGGAACATATTTGGTGGAAATGTCCGAAAATGTTACCATTTTGGAGGCAGGTGCAGAGGGCGCAGGAGCCGGCCTACGGACCTGGGGATGATAGACCACCGGAACAGATGCTCTTGGGAATTAGAAGGGTCACGGGAGTGGGGAAACCCAGAACGAGGGAAAAAGCAAGAGTAATCTTGACGCTAGCGGCTATGATAATAGCACAAAGGTGGAAGCGACCAGAGGTTCCCATGATGCAGGACTGGCTTCGAAAGATTTGGGAAATAGTAGCCCTCGAGTGGGCAACATACGCCATGGACAACAATGTACAGAACTTTGCTAAGGATTGGGGGGAAAAGCTGGCCTTTCTTAAAGATGACTTTAGGGTGATATGGTGTCCGCAGCGCTTAAGGCTGTTAGATCTACAATGAACTTCGGTGGTCGGTCCATGAGAGAATTGGACCTGGGACAGGGTGGAAGTTGTCTCTGGGGGGCGGGTGGTTGGGAGGGAAGGGTTTGTTGGAGGATTGGTTAAACATGTTGTAAAATTTTATAAAAAGTTTAAAAACAAAAGACACTTTGAAAATGATTCTTCTATACTAAGTTATCAGTTTGGGGAAAACCAAAACATGCATTACTAAGAGTTAAGAAATGCTAAGTAAGAGCAGTTAAATGTTTAATTCTCCTTCCAAGAGAGATTGGTGTGGAGAATCATGGAACCAGTATTGACATCAAAGTTGAACACAGTTGCATCAGTTTTCTTCCTACCTAGCGAGTACATCAGGAGAGGGATTGTAGTAGTTAGTCCTGGCAGGCGAGTAACAGGAAACAAGAAGGTGGTTTGATTAAATAAACCTATGGTTATCGTTTATT
Source organism: Ambystoma mexicanum (assembly GCF_040938575.1). Taxonomy (NCBI): domain Eukaryota; kingdom Metazoa; phylum Chordata; class Amphibia; order Caudata; family Ambystomatidae; genus Ambystoma; species Ambystoma mexicanum. The sequence goes on along the minus strand of NC_090931.1, from coordinate 1,289,454,190 downwards.
TGAAAAACTGTGCAATCCTGACAAAAGTAGTTTATTTGAATGTTGGTGTGTCAAGAGAAGTTGTTGCGCAACCCTTACAAAAGTGGTTTATTTAAGGAAGGTGCAACCCGCGAAAAAATGTTAAACATTTTTGTAAATAACAATTGCTTTGATTTTTACCTCATGTTGTGGAAGAACATTTACTTTCCAAAGAAGGCTATTGTGGAAAACTTCAGTTGGTTTGAATTGTGAACCAACATTTGAGGAAAAGACATTTGCAGTGTCACCAAGAAAGACACAGTGGTTGGAGGAGACTTTTTGTGTCACCTTGAACAGAACTTTGTTGAAACAGAACTGTGCTCAAAGCATTCCTGAATTGATCCAGGGGAAGGGAGTGCAACACTGGTCAAAACCTACAAGTTTGAATTGAGAAACTGTTTTGTTTGCCATATCTTCCTTGTATAATTTTGTTGTATGTAATAGTGTGAGGGTCAGAGACCATTTGGACATTAGGTCACTTTTCTTTAGTCTTAGTTTACTGGGCAGGGACCTCCTTATTAGAGTAGGGAAAGATCAGTGTTTATCCAACCTTTTTTGCTTTAATAAATGGCGAACTTTGAGAAAACTTTACCTTTGTGTCCATCTCGCCTTTCTGACCCCTCACAAAGAACAGTTTGCCAACTATAATCTGGGATGCAATGAAATCCTTGGTCAGTGGGGAGCTTATTGCACGTATGGTTGCGTCCAATAAAGACGTAGGGATCAAAGGGAAAGGTTGGAGAGGGAGGTCCAAGCTTGTGAAGCAAAAGCATAAATGCACTGGCCGCCAAAAACTTTCAGGAGCCTTAAGTTAACTTGCAAACAATTATAACACCTCAAATTGTGTTAAAGATGGTAGTTTCCACACCAAAATTGCACAAAATGATCCAGGGATATTCACCTACTTTCTGGCAGGGGTGTGTGTAGTGGGATGGGAGATTACTCTCATATGTGGTAGACTTGACAATGGTGCACAACTTCGAGAGGAGAGTATTGGATGTGATAAAGTCAATAACGGGACTTAAGTTTCTCAGAGAGCCTGCTAGTAGTCCTCTTGGGAGGATCAGATGAAGTGTTGTACCCACGTACTGGCTGTATGGCCAGATTAATCATACACATTATTAGCGACCAGAATCACGGTGGCCAAATGCTGCAAATCCCCAGAGGGTCTCGTGCTACCCCTATGGTGGGTAAGTATTTGGAAAGTCTTTGTGGCGGAAAGATCACAGCAACAATAGAGGACCGCATGAGAAGGTATGCAAGAATATGCTTGCTGCTTATAGAATACTGCTGAGAAAAGCCACTTATGGGGCAGAAACCAAGCCAGTTACTCAATTTCATGCTAACATGACAGGATGTTATCCTGATGGTGACAGTCATTTGCTGTACTCATTTTGGGGAATCAGTGTATAGGTATATGTTATAGTGCATGGAAGTACTGTATGATCCTGTATTGGATTATATAAGGCACTAATTGAAGATATGTGAATCTGCTTTCTAAACTAATGTTGAATATCATAACCATATTTTGTTAAAACCATTTTTTTTTTATAAATGGAGTTTAGGCCTTCAAGGCCAGCCAGCCAGCTATTAGACTATAGGTGTTACTAATCTCTAAGGACCAGCTTGGGGTTTAGGGACGACTGGGCTAGGGATCGAACTGCCCAAGGGAGACGAGAGGGAGGGGTGCCCCTTCTTAATCATTTCAATATGAAAACCTTGAACTGTCTTCGAGAGTGGGAGTCTTCTTGAGGCCATCTGCGACACATGCTGGAGAAATCCTAAATTATAGAAATTAGAGGGAGTGGGAAAAGTTTATGGCACTGCCAGATGAATGAGCACATCATTGGCCTACGCCGATAGATTAACATGCAGATTTTGCCCATGCACTCCTAGGACATCTGCATAAGCCCGTTTTCTCAAGAGCAAAGATTCTAATGCAAGAATAAAGAATATGGGAGATGAAGGGAAGCCTTTCTTTATGCCTCTCTCATGTTTCAAGAAAGGTAACAGCCATTAACTAATACAACGAACCAAGGACAGGAAAATAGTGCTTGTACCACAAACCAATTTTAGGGAAAAAGGATAACAACAAAGTATTTTTGCTCCAGCCGGCTCAAAGGGCTTTTGGTATCAAGGTAGATAACTGCAGCCAGTGATATTTACCTTGATGCAACTTCACAAAGTCAACCCCAATTTGAACTGAAAGCTCTGGCCTGGCGAGCTTATAGCACTTGTGCCCCACACATCACCAGCCCTGATGAACTGAATGGAATGTTGTCTTCAAACCAAGAATCTTTGCACTGTTGCAACGACGTGGGTCTTGAACCTAGGATCGGCCCTAGTGTACAACATGTCTGGCTAAATTCCTGTTATCGTTATTGTCAGATTACTGATGTATTATCATTTCACTGTGACTGCTGCTTTTCGTACAACCCGTCATAAAAACGGTGGTCCCTCTGAACATCCCTGGGTTCACAGTGAAAACACATAACTGCACCTCTCCTGGCAGTATGCCTGCATCTTTAATCTTACTGACTGCTGGGTCTGTGCCCATTTGCCTTACGACTTATCCTCCAAGTTCCCTATTGCACCCATCCCTATCCAGTGAGGGAATGTCTGTTTGGATCGTAGGTTGGACACTGACAAATCTGGACTATTCAACCCTTCTCCCCACAGAGGAGTGACCCCCTTTGAGGTTTGGGTGGTAAGCCTGCTAAACAAGATCCTCCCTAGGGGTCAACCTCACTGGGAGTGACTTCCCTCTTGGAGACAGGGACTCGCATTCCTTTAAGGAACTCCGTGCTCAGAATACATGGTCTGCCTACATGGGAATAGGAAAGGCTGTTACTTCTGTTTTGGACTCTCCAAATAGTGACATTTCTTCAATCCCTTTGGCTTCAGGTAATGCTGGATCTCACCTAAACTCCACAGTCAAAGAGGAACGACACACCCCTTTTGTTTGTGATGACCAACATAAACAAAAGTGGAACTTAGAATAGAGGAGTCACAATCCTACACAGAGGAAAATCTCTGACTGGAGGAAGTCCTTGGTGTTCGGCTAAGCCATGCTAGAAGGCAGAGATGGCAGTAGGCTGGCGTCCTGGACAGCAATGAAGCCGAAGTTGAGAAAGAGAGAGACGGAGAAGAGACCGTCTCCCCTGGTGGTGTGACCACACAGAAGAAGTGGTGAGCATGGGGCCCCGTTAACAGATGCAGAGGCCACATTGCAGCGGAGAGGGTAAATCCCCGATCTAAGCAAGAGAAGTACCCTAGCTGCCGAGCAGGAGCAAGCAAGGGAAGAAAATGCTCACAAAGAGATAATGCCGTTGAGAGGGGAGAAACAGCGTTATCCATGGCTGGAAAAGGCTAAAAGGTTACTGGAGCCAGGAAAACTCAAACAGCTTTTCTGAGGCCCCACTAAAGTAAGCCGACCAGAGGGTCAAAGGGCTTTGGTGAGTCCTGCAAAGAGAAACATTGTTATCGAAGGCTGGGAAAGCCTAAATGGTTCCAGGAGCCAAGAAAACCCAAACGGGCAGACCCCCAACCGAGGCCCTGTTAAAGCAGGCCTAATTGAGGATCAAAGGGCTTTGGGGAGGCCAGGAAAGATACAGCATATAAAGCAAGACTGGGAAGAGTGCACCAGGAGGGTTCACCTGTCTAAACCCAAGAAAGGAACAGTTTCCAACACCAAGTCAAAAATGGTGACATTGCATTAAACAGACCCTTTTTCCAGGTACAGAAGGGAATGTGGTGGAACTGTATAAAGATTCAAGACTGGCCGTTAAAAGCCTGCAGATAGGCTGGGAGACCGCGTGAGAAATTGAAGAAACCATTTCTTGGAACGAGATCACGCTAGCAGGACCTAGCAAAAAGGATAGAGGCTATTGCTCTGGTCCATATTTTTGTTCTGTTTTTCTAGTGGTAGAGCCAGATAGTACACTGGGTTTGGACTAATGACTATTTCCTTTGGACATTTAACGATGACCATTCGTTTTAGTTTTTTAGACCCTCATAGCAGTAGGTCTAGGATGGGAATAGTTTCTTACCTGTAACTCCATTTCTCCAGCATTGGTATCTTTCATGGATTCACATGCTTAGAATATTCCCCGTCAGACTGGGACCCCTCGGTACACATATATAGCCTTTTCCAATAGGAAATTTTCCGACACTTTTGTGTCCTATCTACGTCCTTTTAGGACCCGCCTACGCATGCTCCGTAGGCCGTCCCAGTATAAGAGGCCCGCCCCCGCAGCTCCCCTTCAGATTTCGGCCCCTCCAAAGTAGGAAGGGTTAAACTTATCAATCAAATACATTACATTCGGGGAGGTTGGCAGGCGCATGTGAATCCATGAAAGATACCAATGCTGGAGAAATGAAGTTACAGGTAAGAAACTATTCCCTTCTCCAGCATTGGATCTTTCATGGATTCACATGCTTAGAATAGATTGTATAGCAGTAACACTCGAGACGGCGGTGAGAATGTAACATACCCTCACCATACTACACAATGCATATGTACAGTAGGAATAAGTTAACTCATATAACCTTGCCCACATAAAGTATACTGTCATTAAAAAGGTAGACAACAGAATCTCCACAGCGTGGAGCTTACCTTACTGAAACAGATGGCGCAGGACAGCTCTTCCCATCTGCACCTCGTCCGCATGCTGCCTGGTAAGGCAGTAGTGGCGGGTAAACATGTGGGGCACTGACCATGCCGCAGCTTGGCAAATGTCCGTCAGCGGAATTCCTGCCCATAACGCTGTTGATGAGGACATCGATCTTGTAGAATGGGCTCTAGGATGTCCTTGCAGTGGCCTTTCGGCCTTAGAGTGACAAAACGCAATCGTCGACGAGACCCATCGAGCCAATCCTTGTTTAGAGATTGCTTTTCCTTTCGTCGACGGACCATATGCGACGAACAGTTGTCGAGTAGACCTGAGTTCCTGTGTACAATGTAGGTAAAATTTCAGAGCCCTCTTAACGTCCAGGGTATGAAGAGCTTTTTCTGCTGCCGATGATGGTGTGGCGAAGAAAGTAGGAAGAACAATGGACGAGTGTTTGTGATACACCGTCGGAACTTTTGGGACGAACATAGGATTAGTTTCCAGGACTACTTTGTCCTTAAAGAATCTTAGGTATGGCGGGTCTACGACCAGCACTTGCAGTTCCGAGATTCTTCTAGCTGATGTGATAGCAATCAAGAATGCCAACTTCCACGAAATGAATTTTATGTCGGACGTGGCCATAGGCTCAAAAGGCGGTTTCATTAAGCCTGCCAACACTGTGTTGAGACTCCAAGTCGGGGGGGGAAACGTTTTACCGGGGGAAAAGCTCGAAATAAACCCCTCATGAAGTGTTTTACAAGTCTGTCGCTAAATAGAGGAGACGACTGCCTCTTCCTTGTTAACCTCGAGATGGCCGCCAGGTGCACCTTTATCGATGTGAAGGATAATCCCCTTTCCGCCAAGAGGAGCAGGTAAGGTAGAACTTGTTCCGGCGTCACCAACAACGGTTGTAGGCCCTGTTGTCCTCTACACCATTCACAGAACCTCCGCCACTTATAGGAGTAAGATTTGTTTGTAGAAGGGGCTCTAGCCGCCTGCAGAATTTTTTGGCAATCCTCCAAAATGTCTAAAGCACCGAACTCCGAAAAGTCAGGAGCCAGGCCGTAAGGTTGAGACTGTCCAGGTCGTGATGCCAAACCGTGCCTTTGTCCCGGGATAGAAGGTTCGGGACTTTCAGAAACGCTATGGGATGTTCCAGCGACAGGTGAAGCAGGTCGGAGAACCACGGTTGCCTTGGCCAGTATGGTGTCACTAGAATTACCCGGCAATTGTATCTGCGTATCCATTGTATTGTCCTCCGTATGAGGGGGAACGGGGGAAAGGCATAGAGGAACATGTCCGTCCATGGGAAGGAGAATGCCTCACCCATGGAACCCTCTTGAGGCCATCTGCTTGCGCATTGCTCGCATTTCTTGTTGTCTTTGGTCGCAAAGGCGTCCAGAGGGGGGTGACCCCATTTCTCGAACACTTTCATCAGGTGAACTGTGTCCATTTCCCACTCGTGTATCTGGGCCATGCTTCTGCTGAGGGAGTCTGCTTGGCAGTTCCTCACTCCTGGAAGGTGATGAGCCACGATGGAAATTTCGTGCTTTGATGCCCAATGCCATGTTTTCTGGGCTTCTATGGAAAGAGTTCTTGATCGCGTCCCTCCTTGTTTCCTCAGATAAAACATGGCCGTTGTATTGTCGGTCAGTATTCGTACTCGCGAACCCTTGATGTGTGGTAGGAATGCCTTCAAGGCCCATCGTACTGCTCTGAGCTCTAACACGTTTATGTGTAGGAGTGACTCCGTTGGAGACCAGCGACCTTGCGTTTGGAGAGCACCCATGTGAGCTCCCCATCCGGTTAGGGACGCATCCGTGACTATGGTTCGCTGAAATTCCGGCTCCTGTAGGGGTACACCGTTGTTCAGATTGTGGAAACTCTGCCACCACTGAAGGGTCCGAAGCAGCTTGTCGTCGTCGATGGTTATCCTGTCTGACCACGATCCTTGAGTCTGCGTCCATCGGTCCGCGAGGAATTCCTGGACTGGCCTCATGAATAGGCGACAGTTTTCCACCAGATGGATGCAGGATGCCATGGCCCCTAGGACCGAAACGTATTTTCTCACTGAGATCCTGGTGTTTCGCCGTAGCCGGCACGCTTGTTGAGTCTTGAGGTTCTGTCGAGAGAAGGTTTCACTAGCCCTAACTGGGTGTCGAACTGTGCCCCCAGGAATACCAGCGTTCTCGATGGCCGCAGAGAGGATTTTTCGAAGTTTATGGCGAATCCCAGCTGTTTTAGAAGCTGCATGGTGGCTTGTAAACTTGTGTTGGTCGACGCTGGGGAGGATCCCCTTACCAGCCAGTAGTCGAGGTATGGGTATACATGGTGGCCTTGCTTCCTTAGCCAGGCAGCTACTGGAGCCAGGCATTTCGTGAACGTTCTGGGGGAGGTCTTGAGCCCAAAAGGAAGAACCGTGAATTGGTAGTGAGTCCGCCCTATTACAAATCTTAGGAATTTCCTGTGTTTCCGACACATTGGAATATGGAAATACGCGTCCTGTAAATCCAGGGACGCTAGAAAATCTCCCTCTTGAACGGCGCGGATCACTTCCTGCAGCGTGAGCATCTTGAATTTTAGGCTCTTTAAAGACTTGTTGAGATCGCGTAAGTCTAGAATGGGACGCCATTTGCCGTTCGGCTTTTTTACGACGAAATATCTTGAGTAGACTCCTTGACCTCTCTGTGATGTTGGAACTAATTCTATCACGCCCTTTGCTAACATGAGTGTTACCTCTTGTTGCAGTATCTTCATATGGGAATGAGCGGTGAACGCAGGTGGAATTTGCGGAGGGCTGTGTTTGAATTGTAGAGAGTGTCCGTTTCTTATAGTATCCAGCACCCATTGATCCGTCGTTATTCGATCCCATTCGTCGACATATGCTGAAACTCTTCCCCCCAGAACGGTGTGTGGTATGTCACTGCTGATCTTTATTTTGCTGGTCTCTCGACGACGATGGATATGATGGTCTTTTTCTGGAAGACTGGAAGTTCCGGCGACGGTTAGCCGTTTGTGAGGCACGTCTGTATCCCTGGGAGGGGTAAGCCGATCTGCCAAAGGATCTGTCTCCAGATGCAGAGAATCTTGAATTACCTGAAGCCCCTCTGAAGGGACGAAAAGACTTGTAGCTTCTGCCACTCTGGAGGGCACCCAATGAACGTGCCGTGTCCGAGTCCTCTTTCATTCCCTTTAGGGCTTCGTCCACCTTCTCACCGAAAAGAAGGTCTCCCTCAAAAGGCATGTCTAAAACTTTGTATTGTACTTCTGGCCTGAAGTAGGTACACTTAAGCCATGACTGTCGACGTAATACGACCCCATTATTGACTTGCTTGAAGCCTGACTCAGCGAGGTCCACCGCAATGTTTATTGTGTGATTTGAGGCTTCCTCACCCTCTCGGACAAGTAACATCGCTGCCTTCCTATGCTCTTCCGGAAGATGATCAAGCAACGGAGCTAGCCTGTGCCACATCTCCCTATCGTATCTGGCTACAATTGCCAGAGAGTTTGCGGCCTTTACTGAGGTCGCTCCCACGGATAGCACTTTTTTGCCAAAGGCATCTTGGCGTCTCGCTTCGTTCTCAGGCGGAGTCGTGCACTTGTGTTGGGCCTTCGCCTTCCTCGCCGCTGCCGCTGACACCACCGAGTCTGGCGTTGGTTGGGAGGATAAACACTTGGGGGTAGACTCTGGAGCCTTAAACTTTTTTTCGAGGCGTCCTTTCACTGCCGGCTCTGAAAACGGGTGACGCATTGTCTGCAACCCCTCCTTCCATACATGGTCTAGTATTGGTATCGAGAACACCGCCTTCCTTCTCTTACCACTTGTGGTCGATCAAAAAGCAGTCCTTTTTGTGTTCTTCCTGGGACAAACCAAATTCTTTGCATGCCCTCTCCATCATAGAATGGAATGACGCAATGTCGTCCGGAGGGGAAGGGTGAGCTGGGCTTCTAGGGGTTTCCAACTCCGCCTCTGACTCCCAGGTTGGATCCCTGGAGGGGGATGATGAGATATCCGACATGGCTCCCCAGTCAGACTCCGAATCTGGCAGCTCACCTTCCTCTTGTGCCAGTGTTGAGATTGGTGTGCGTGGGTGCGTCGGTTGACGGGACGGGCCCGGCTCGACGACGGGTGACTGTGGCAGGTTTGCCTGAGGTAGTCTCTGGTCCAACGACTGTAACAAAGACTGAAGCGTGGACAGAATTTCCAACGACAAAACAGATTGAGGATTGAGAAGAGGGGCAGATACTGGTATAACGGATCCCCTCGTCGACGACTTGTCAGCCACTCGTAGCCCTAGGTCTGCTGGGCCAGCTATTCTCTCGTTCTCGTCCTCCGAGGACAGCAACATAGCCTGTTCTTGTAGTAAAGCATCCGGGGGGGATCGGATCAAAAACTTCAGGCCTCCTGTAGGACCCCCGTCGACGAGGCCGTTGTCGGCGGGACGGTGGGTGCCACCTGCGGAAGTTGCAGGGTGGAGGCCGATGACTGGACCGCCGTCGACGACGGTGACTTTGCAGGTGGTTTTGGCGGTCCCGCCTTTTCCACACTTGGCTTGCTTTTACTCGACTCGTGGTCGATCTATGATGATCGCCCGAGGAGGATTTCCTTTCCTTCTCATGCTTTTTTGATGAGGATGATTTCTTTGACGAGGAGTCTCTAGTTGAGTGACTTCCAGACGACTCTTTTTCCGTCGGTTGAGATTTCTTCGCCGGTGGTTCCGACGAGGCAGCGCGGCGTGATGTTTTCGCCGACTGTGTGGAGCCTACCTCCGAAGGGGGGGGTTTGCCCCCGCTCCATCATTCAGCCATGCCACCAGTCGTCGACTCCGGTCTTGGAGGGTTTTTTGAGAAAACCCTTTGCATATGTCGCAGTTATCCGCCGAATGATGAGGGTGGAGGCAATATATACAATCCATATGCCCGTCCCCCTCGTAAACTTTTTTCAAGCCGCACGTCGCGCATGGACGGAACAGCGCTTTTCCTGACACAGAGGACATTTTCTTTACTCAAATTCCAATAATGCAACCTTGTACAAAATAGTAAGACAACGCAAGGAGATCCCACTACTTTGGAGACGGTTGAAATCTGAAGGGGAGCCGCGGGGGCGGGCCTCTTATACTGGGACGGCCTACGGAGCATGCGTAGGCGGGTCCTAAAAGGACGTAGATAGGACACAAAAGTGTCGGAAATTTTCCTATTGGAAAAGGCTATATATGTGTAACGAGGGGTCCCAGTCTGACGACGGGGAATATTCTAAGCATGTGAATCCATGAAAGATCCAATGCTGGAGAAAGGCGTTTTTCTTATATAAAAAAAACATCCTTGAACACATCACCCAATCTCAAGGCTCAGGACCCTAAAGGGATACTCATTCCCACCTGGGTTTCACCGGTCGTCCGAACTTGCCCACCACAGACGAAGTACGCACCAAGCCAGAAGCTCTCCACCTTTCCTCCCTGGCAACTGGCCTTGTATGCCACACCAAACCAGGTCCTCTGTTCATGGAAACTAGCAAATGTCATTATTACTTGTCCGCCAACTCCAGTGTAGTGATCAATAATGTCACATTTGCCTTCAACCCTAATTTTGCATTTTCCCACTGTGCATGCGCCACATATTCCAGGACCTATTTATTTTGTCGGAACAAAGCTCATCCCTGGATTCCAATTAATTGGGGAGGTAGTAGTTATATGGGGTATGTCCTGCCCGCAGTGCATCATACTCCCACCTTTACAGATCAGTTCCACTACAGGAGAAGAACTGCCTGGGAAAACTTTGTTGCTGAGGTAGGCTATCTCATACCAGCCGTTGGGATCAAGATAAATAGGGACCGTCTGGCCCAATTGTCACAGTTAGTAAAAGATATTGAAAATGCCACAGCGTCCTCCTTGACTCGATTATCCCAAGAACAAGTAGCCATCTGTCATGATCTCTGCTTCCAAAAGGTCAGGGTTTTCCCAACTCCCTTGGAAGCAGATCCATAACCCAGGTTCCGAGTGCCAACCAGTCCCAATTGGGACCTTTTGGACCCAGTCCTGGCGCCAGTGGCACCAGGCTCATAAATATGCCCAGTCCCAGCGCTGGAAGCGCCGGGCTCATAATGCTTGGGTGGACTTACCTGCAGCAGACCATGCCGCTTACTTGCCTGCCAGTTGAGCCTCTGATCCTCTTCTGTTTGGAACTACTTTTCCTGTTGGGTGGGGCAGGAGCCACTCCCTAGATTCAGAACACTGGAACTTTTCTGGAAAGCAGGAACTCTTTTCTTACCTAGGCGTGGCTGTGGAAGGAGACACCTAAGCACTACAGGAGGCTATTTAAACCACACCCGATGGATGAATCTTGCTTTGCGTTATTCTGCATCCTCTGCAGCAGAACGCTCATCGTGTCTTCTGCATCTGATCCTGGGCCTAAGGAAAAATGCTTACCATCCTGAATCCAGTCTTCAGCAACACCTATAAAGACAGGAAAGAACAGGTTAGCATTACGGTATTCAGTGACAGCTCTTCACTTACCTGGTCCATCGGCTGTCACCAACGCCTCGCGCTGCATTCCGGCATCTGAAAGACAAAGGCTTACCTACTCTTCGTGCGCTCCGGAGGTCTTCACACTGCATTCCAGCATCTGAAAGACAAAAGCTTACCAACTCTTCGCACGCTCCGGAGGCCTTCGGCGCTGCATCCCGCATCTGAAAGACAAAACAAGGTGCGTTTAAAGACATTGGGGAACTTTAATACTCACGTGCCATTACTCCTTTCCACATCTAACCAAGTGGGTATTCCGGCACCCTGCAGCCGCTCCGAACTTGTACCTGCAAAATAAAAAGACAGTTAGAGCGCATCGTGAAGCAGGCAATAAGCGCTTACTTACGTGCTTCCAGGCGCTTCTATTCATCACACGGGCTCCATCTTCAACTCACTTCAGCCCGTCATCCGCCATCCCCAGAACCCTGCAAAACAAGAAACATCATTACTAAAGACTTTAAAGACATTAGAATTACTCGAAACTTACCGTTCGTGCAGTAAACGACGGACAGCAGTCCTCTGAAGTCAAGAGGCCTGCTCCCCTTATCCAGTGAAGAAACTGGTTACAGCACCCTGCCCCGAGGCAGATGGAGAGCACGGCGTTCACTTACCTAAGGTGAGAGCGTTAACCTTTGGGGTTCTACAGGAGAAGAGAAAGGGAAGAAGAGAGAGACATTCAATAACCCAGTTCCTTAATCCCATATTTTCTATCTGCAGACATCTTACCCTTCGAGTCAGACATACAGTGCACAGAGGTCCAGCCCAAAGAGCCAGCCGTGTGTTACACATCACCTTTGAAGATACGGTATACGCCCAGTCAAGACCGGCGCCTCTACGGGAATCAGGTGAGCGTTACACCATCCGAACCATCGTACTTCTGAACCGTATGTCCTTAGACATCATCCTAGCCTCACAAGGAGGCGTGTGTGCAATATTGATAAGCGAGTGCTGTACTTTTGTACCCAGCTATGCAAGTAATATCACTGACATTGTCACTCATTCACCACACTGTAAGCCTCCTTCACACCAGTCCAGAGGATTCCTGGACATTTGGGTCCTGGATTGAAGGGTTACTGGATCCTCTGGATGCGTCTATTGGTCAGATTTTACTCATATCGCTAGTCATAATTCCAAGTTTGTCCCGTCTAATTATGATGTCTTGTAAGTATCTCTATTATCAAGCATCCGCCACCTGCTCTGAAGTCTCTCTGGCTGCCCAAGTGCTTTACTGTCATACTGTCAAAGAAAAAATATGTTATGATATGCTTGGATTTGATGTTTGTTCCCATATAGATGTATGTGATGAGACTGGAGTCAAGGTCTTATAGGAGGGAATTGTGGGGGAAAAGTCTGGAATTGAAGATTTGATGTACTCCCCTAACACACTGCTGCATTATAAAATTAAGTAGGTACTGGAAACTAACAACAACTGTTTATTGCGTGTGCTAGCTGAGGCCTTAGGCTTCACTGTGCATGTCTTTGCAATGAAGGCTGTTTGCCTAGTGTGTAGCTATGCTCACCTACACATCTCTCGCTGTTGACGTGTTTCCTTTCTGGCATATGTAAGGGAGATTTAGGCTCCCGCTTTCTTAGGAAAAGCATCTCTAGGAGAAGGAAGTCATACTGTAAGCGTGCTCGCCTGCCTCAGACCGTGTGTGAACATCTCGGGAGTATATCAGCTCAACTAGATGAATCATACTTTTATGCTGTCCTTCCTGATAACACTGTCTCCACGTGTGAGAGCGCAGCTGAAATCAAAGACTTATATGCAGGAGCTTTGTTCCCTGCTTGTAGCATTGTTTCTGTATGATTCCCTGCCCGGACCTCCCCTTCCGTTGAAATGAATGTGTTCCTTTCGGTATAAGAGGATGGTGCTCGGAGGGAGGGGAGTTTGGACTTGCAGCAAAGTCTCGTACTGTTGTTGGTTTGTTGTTGTTCTGTTGCTTGATTTTTACTAATACATTATTCACCAATCCACCGGAATAATCTGTGGTCATTTTTCCGCAACAAGGTTGTCACCGTCCCAACTTGGACCACTTGTTTTCCTTTCTCTCTTTTTTTGTCAATACGTTTTTATTGGCATAAACAGAAATGGTCAGCAGAGGGTGATAAGACAACGCAGTAAAAGTGTACCATGTCTACCAACAAAGGGGAGTGGAGGTAATAGCAGAAAGTCGAACATATGGTGTCCAGAGTAGGACTTGCATGAAAAATATGCCAGTTGTTAATCTTGTCCTTCGTCGAAAAGCAAAACGCTGCCCTGCAAACAATTGGAGCAATGTACTGGGGGAAACTGCACACTAACGTAGCTACTAAAACAAAGAAGTCGGTGGGGGGGTTCTAGCAGCAAGAGAGAAAGAGTATGTCGAGACAGTTGGGGGTTCAGAGACTGAAAGCTTAAGAAATGAATACATTGGTTGGGAAGAGTGTTATAAAATGTAATACTAATAGCATAAATTATATTAAATGAGACAGTACAATTCTATTCAAATCGTTATTCTATTATAGACAACATGAATCAAATGGTAATAGCAAGGCATACCACAACTTGTGGTATAATAAAAGCATGCATTACTAGGCTGGCTGTCATTATCGATCAAAGGTCATTCTATACCTCATGGGGTCGTGACTGACTAGATTTCTATACAACGCAGTGGCCCTAGTTGGGCACGTCCAACAATACCATGGTGAAGATTCATGAGACGGTCCCGAGGCTTAGTTTAGACAAAACCAGGATTCTATGCAGTGAGTGAAGGTAACCTGATTCCATCACATGGTGAGAATGGCATTCGATACATTCTTCCAGTTAGATGACATATCTTTGAAGGCTATGGCTAGCAGGGTATCAAAATGTTTACCTTAAATCAAATTGACTTAAAAGTTGGAAGAAACACTACCACAAATCACTGTAGCGATTGAGAAAGGGATTGAGAGGTCACAATATGTTTGATGTAGAGCCAAATGGATTCCCAGAACAGCACAGTATATTGACAAAGAGCATATGTTCAAGGGACATAGTCACGGTTCGGCACCACCACCATAAACTAGCAACAGCATTATTAATGAGATTCTTCAGCTTGGAGGGGTTAGAAAAATATTATAAAGCATGTATAAGTACTGGGCAATGGAGGCTGACTGACGATTTGCGAAATTTCTTCCAGATGGGATGCCAGACCTCTTCTGGAATGGAAGAGTCACATTCTTCATTCCAGGAGGCCTCCATCTTGCAGTTAGGATGTAGCCCTGCGGCGAGAGAGACAGTCTATTAAAAATAGCTTTGACCGTTGAAGGCGCGACGGTTCCATGAAGTTCCAAAGAAGAGTTAAGCACTAAGGGATCATACCCACTATCTGCTAATTAAAAATATTGGAAATACTGCACGGTTGGTACAGCATATAATGACTGCAATGTAGAGAAGTAAACCATTCCTATTGTTAGTCGGGACCTGGCAGTCAAGTACAGGAGCACCACCACCATCCAGATGGGCCAACAGAGTGCCTTCCCTTCGATCTTTAAGCTGTTATTGAACCAGAGAGGAAGCAATGGGGAGAGACAGTTTCTCAAACCCACAGGGGCAGGTGAAAAATTATGCAGCTATTTACATGTGGTATAGATTGTCTGTAGGCTATAATGTGATGGTTTGGAAAGAATGAGAGGAATATCTCCGGTATTGAATGAGGACACCAGACTGGATTCTAAATTGTACGAGGTGAGGGATTTAATAGGGTCTTGTCTGTTAAAACAAGGTCTGCCTTGCTTAACCCTGAAAGATATTAAGTACATTTTGAAATGCAGGATGCCAACTCCACACTGGGAATAATGAAGATGTAGCCTATTTATCGTGATCCAGGTCTCTTCGTTTTCTACAGGAAACTGCCAAGCTTTCTATTAATATGCCTGAAGGAGGAAGCGGGCCAGTACAACAGAAGCATGCAAAATATATGTTGAATAGAAGTACAGGGGAAATTTCCATCTTAATGGTTTCAAGAAAGCCACACCATGAGAGTGAAAGTGGAGACTACCTGTTTACCAGACTCTGGATTTTGACCTGGATCACTTTAGTATTTAGCAGCAGCGTTCCACACGTTTCTTCTGTGAAAAGCATGCCTAAGTACTTAATATGGAAGGGTAACCAGATCAAGCCAAAGTCATCAACATTCGATTTGAGACAGACTTTTAAGGGGCATAATCTCAGATGTTTCCACATTTAACCTATAGTCCGATACTAGACTATACTGTTCATTTTCCTGGAGGAAAACCGCCAACGATTGGTGGAGCTGCACCAGATGTGCAAGAATATCATCCGCATAGGCAGAGATTTTGGCTTGGAATTTATATGATCTCACTCCCCTAATGAGTTTATTAGTACGCATATGTTGAAGGAGAGGCTCTAAAGCTAGTATGACAGGAGAGGGCAGCGTGTGCAGCCCCGTCTGGTTACACAGTTAAGGTTGAAGTAAGGGGAGAACAATCCATTGACAAAAATATAAGCTCTAGAGTTGCTAGAGAGTCAAGATTAAGGAGATGAATCTTTGATCAAACGTGTGCCAGCAGTGCGCCTAAATCAATGACCAGCTGTCTCTGTAAATGGCCTTCAGTGTCTAGCGTAATTGCAACCTATGGCATATGCTCCCCTTTAGCTAAATCTAGACAGTTGCAGAAAAGCTGGGTGTTATCTGGAGATTGGCAACCCTTGACAAAGCTAGTCTGGTCCTTAAAAATTAACTTAGGCATCAGCGATGGGAACCGTATTGCCAGAATTGTGTCACAGATTATTGCATCAGCGTTGACCAGAGCTATAGGTCTATAACTCTTTACATTAAGGGGTCCTTACCGGAATTAGGAATGACATTCACACCATTGAAAAAGAACCCCTGGCGACTAACATTTGCTTGCGAACAGCCGAACAATGTTTGTAAATTTGTGGCAAGTAAGTCAAGCAACATACAGAAGAAATCCATTGGAAATCCGCCTGGGCCATGGCCCTTAACATTTTTAAAGCATGGCATCAAATTTGATCCAGGGAGATTTGAAAGTTGTGCCGGGGAGATAGATTGTCACCGATGGTGTTGGGGTATTCTGCAAGTACTCGCCAATAAAGTTCAAGGAGGTATTGGATTCAGGTGTATATAAATGCTGGCAGTAATCAGCAAATGTTTGGGCAATCTCCTTGTCCTGGAGGTAAGTAATGAGCTGGCTTTGTTTGCACCCCTCAAGAACTTCAACTGGCATTTCAGTAGAACCTCAGACGCTGCACTAGAACTTTGCTTATTATATTCCATTTTAGCACTCAGAAGGGCCTTTAACTTTATATCAGTCAGGATAAGTGAAGTACTCTTGATCCATATTTTTTATAACCTGGAGAACATGCAGGGTGTTCATTCAGTCACTTCTCCCCAGAGGGGAGCCCTTCCTTGTGAGGCTTGGGAGGTGAGTCCACTACGCAACATTCCCCCTAGGGTTGGCGGTAAGCGGGACCTCACATGGAGAGACTCCCCTCTTGGGAATAAGGAATCCTGTTCCGTCCAAGAACTCCCCAAGAACCTCTCTTATACACAACCAGTACCATCCAGACTTCAGAGAAACCCACTGGATCAAGCTAATGTTTGTTATTGTAATGTTAGCCCCAACATCCAGCTTGAAGAGAAGTGTATCACACAGACTGAGACAAAGAAGAGAGGTGAGTGAAAAATATTGATCGATCCATGTTTGACAAACACTTAGACTGTGATGAAGAAGAATGGGCGAGCAGGAGAGATTTCCTATACAACAGAGAGAAGGGACTTTAAGATTCGGCTGGGGAGGACCGAGGACTTGAATATAGAAATGTAAGCAGGACTAAGTAAAATGAGTGAAGCCCGGGAAGTTTGAATCTGGGGAAGGCTGGAAGATACAGAGGACTGGGAGACCCTCAGTGTGGAGGAACCGATGAGTAGCTGTAATCCAGAGGCCCGAAAGAAGCAGACGACCGTGCCATGCACGGGACTGAAACCCCAAGTAGCCAGGAGAAGAGAGACAGTGGCGTGACCTGGAAAAATTGGACTGGTCAGTCCAACAACAATGCTGATACTGTTATCGCAGTGGCCCCGCAGGACCATGCGGAAGAAGCCAAAAGAAGCAGTACGAACGCTGCAGCCGTTCCGACTCAGAGTCGACCCGACCCTGGAGGAAACCCCGCTGACATTAGCCTGTGGATACAGAGGTAACTGGAGAGGCGGGAGACCCGCAAAGGGGTACGTGGTAGAGGGACACTCTTACTCGTCCCAGTGGAACTACAACTAGTTACAAGAGTGAGAATAACTACGGGACTCGGTCTACTCGTCCCATTGAAAAGGGCAGGATTCGCAAGAGTGAAAAGAAGCAAGGCGTGCAGCCTACTCATCCTAGTGAATGGGCAAGAGACGTTAATAGAGGGACTATCCCCAAGGGAAAGGGAGAAACTGGAGCCAGTCAACGGTTATATAATAAGCAGCACCTGCATGTAAAAGAGATTGGGAATACCAGCCCAATCTTACAGAGGAAGTAAGAGTAACATACCAAGACAAAGCTGTGATAAAACATTTTGCTTATGAAGGAATAAGTAACCAGAGGAACATACAGAAACAAGGACAAGAAAAGGAACAGAGGAGTTCCACCAAAATGTTGGTTAATCCAAACTTTAAAATGACAGTGCAAGAAATCATAGCCCAACAGGAGGATAAACCCAAATATTGGGAGGAGATGAAGTCCACTGTTAAAAGGAAAGGGGACGTCAACAGCCTGGAGAAGTCCCAGAGAAGAACTAATGGAATTGGTCAAAGAAATAACCAAGACCATTTTGAAAATCGTTAATTAGGGTAGAAAATCTGATCCAGGAGAAGCGAGTGATACTCCTGGTTTTTCTTTTGTCGTTTTCTCTTCGTGGTAGGGCCAGAACAGGTTAGCTTTTTGAACTTCACTACTGAGGTCAAACACACTACTTTTTTTCTTTATTCGGTTTTTATAATGCACCTATACAATGCGTTACAAGGTGCAACAAGAAAAATGTGTGGTGAACAGGGATGACAAAACAACAACGGTCCTACTAGGCCTTGTGACATTCGGATCGTGCACGTGCAGAAAAAGAAGTGCAGGGTGGAGGGAGGGGGAGAGGGGTGAGTGCCGGAGGGTTAAGCGAGTACCAGGGAGAAGAGAATGCAGGGGCAGAAGGTCCACGTGCTAAGTGCGAGGAACAGGACCGGAAGGGCTCAGGGGGTGCAGGCCCAGGCAGGCTAGTGAAGGGGAGGGTGCCCAGAAGGGCACATGCAGGGTGGAGGGGGGTCAGGAGACCAAGTGTAGGGGTAGACTGGTCAGGGAGGGCCTGGTGCCCTGTAGGAATCTGAAGGAACCAGGCACCCAGTCAAGAGGCAGAGGGGGGAACATTAGCAGGGGAGAGGGAAGGAGGAAGAGAAAAGGAAGGTCTTGAGAACCCTCCAGAACTTAAGGAGATCGAGCAAAAATCTGAGCAGGGCAGGGAGGCCATTCCAGAGGGAGGCAACCTGCAGAGGAGAGAGATCTACCCCCTACTCTCTGCTTGGAGAAGCGTCGGATCAGCAGAGAGTTGGAGCTAGAAGACCAAAGGGCTCGAGCAGGGAGGTATTTAGGGAGAGAGAGTTGGAGGTAGCGGGGTCTCGAGCACAAGAAAGTCTTGTGGATGATGCAGAGGGTTTTGAATTTGATCCTTGCAGCAATTGGAAGCCAGTGGAGAGATTTTAGGGCTGAGAGAGTCGGTCCCTGGGCTTGAGGACAAGGATAAGTCTTGCAGTCCTATTCTGGATAAGTTGATGGGGCGAAGGGAGGAGTTAGGCAGGTTGTGGAAGAGGCTGTTGCAGTAGTACAGCCTGGAAAGGACCAGAGCTCTGGATACATTGAGTTCCTGGGGGAAGGAGAGGAAAGGGAGAATGCCTCTGAGGAGGTGCAGCTGAAAGTGGGCCTTCTTGGCAAGATCCAGGATGTAAGGAGAGAAGGAGGGAGAGGAGTCGAAGTTGACACCAAGTTGTTTTGCCTCACAGGAGGGTGAGAGGGCCCATGGAGGGCAGTCAGAGTGTAGGAGGGAAGGAGGGAGCTGGGGTCCCAATGAGAAGGATCACAGTCTTACTGGCGTTAAGTCATAGATCATTAGCAGTGCACCCTACCTGAATAGCAGACAGACAGTCAGGAATGTGAGAGGAAAAGGAGGCCGAGGAGGGAAGCTTGAAGGAGAGATAACATTGGAAGTTAGGAGAGAAGGCAGAGATCAAATGGGCTATGAGGGGGACAAGGTAGATGTTGAAAAGCCAAGGCAAGAGAATAGAGCCCTGTGGGACACCACAGGTAGAGAGTGAGATGGAAGAGAGGAAAGGGCCCAGTTAAACCTGGGAAGGTCGTTCAGACAGGAAGGAGGTCAGCTAGTCCAGTGCCAGGTCTGCGATGCCAAGGGTATTGCAAAGCCGATTTATAAGAGTGGCATGACTGACCGTATCAAAGGCAGAGGAGAGGTCAAGAAGGATGAGAACGGAAGGAGAGTTTTAATCAAGATTAGAGCGCAAGTCTTCACAGGACACAGACAACCAACAGATTCAGTGTGGTGGATAAGCTGGGAGATGGCCAGCTTCTCCAAGAGTTTGTCCAGGAAGGGGGTAATGGAGATAGGGCGGTAGTTAGCCGGACAGGAAAAGTCGGCAGAAGGCTTTTTGAGCAGAGGGTGCACAAGGGAGTGCTTGAGGAGTGACGGGAAGAGACCAGTGGCAAAAGAGTGATAGTTTATTAGGTAGAGAAGCCCATAGAGTAGGGCTAGGTAGGCCATTGTTCTTATTGTTTAATAAATCATCTGTTGAAAATGACCGAACTAGTCTGCCTCCTTCTTCTGACCTATCACACTTGCTGTTCTTTGCTCCCAAGCCACAAAGGTAATAATATGCTTTCTGAGGGCATCTTTGAGAGTATCCCATACTGGTATGAAAGGCATAATAGTGCTATTATTAAGTCGGCAAAACTAATGTGTTAAGTGTTCAATTGATGTTTGGAATTCGGTTGAGACACCATCTAGTACTCATTGGTTAAAGGCTTTCCCAAATCCAATGTCATGACAGCCGGGGTATGTCGGATAAAACCAAGAGTGAGATATCCGCCCTGCAAACTCGGACCAAAAATCTCTTGCAGAGAAATAATGAATTCGAGAGTAAGAGGAGCGGTTGAGGAAATAATGTATACTCTGTTTGCTCTGGCTTACAGACACCAGCTAAACTATTGTCCCGAACAAAAAGGCTCAAAGGCTTTGTGCATCTTAGAGAGGCAGAATCTGCATCAATATTTCCTGTCTAAAATAGGATCCAACAGGAGGTTGCAGTTTCCATCCTTTATGAAGGAGGTGGTGTTCAGACCCCAAACCATATGACGTAATGTAGCCCAGAACACGGGGTCGCCTTGATTAGGCCCGTGAACATTCAAGATCGTTATGGGGTTATCATAAGCTGTGCTATGGCCCATCTCCCTTTATTTTCTGCTTTCGGGTTGAGGATGCTAGGAGTTTCTTATGGTAAAGAATAGCAATGCCACACTTCAGAATAGACAACTTTGACAAACCACTGTGTTTCAAACCTTGCAGATTTTTTACCTGAGGGATGTGTTTTTTTAATTAGGGCAATATGAGAGTCTAACTTCTTCAAAAGTGAAAAAACCATTGGGTTGTCATACTATTTCCACCCATCAGATATACAATAGTCTTATAAAGAGTATGAACATAAGAAGTGGGGGAGGATAGATGGGAAGAAACATTGAATGCACAGCAAAGACCTAACACAGAATAGCATACTGGTCTTCACCTCACAGCGAGTAACCATAGAGCAACCCCATGAGGCTTTAGCTACACTTATGACAAACCGAATCCTCACCAAAACTAGCTCTGTAAGGCCGAGGGTGATGCTGGAAACTGGGGCTGGGGAGAAGCAGAAACCACAAAGACCACTACAGCCCTGGTTAGATCGCCAAACTGACAAGAAAAACTATCAAACCTGTGAAGGAATCCTCAATGAGCAATCACGGGAAGTTATCTATAAGGTTTGCATCAAACTCCGGGATTTGTTGAAAAGTAGGCATTATTCTTGAGGGAAGATCTTGATGTGTCCCTCTACTCTCTAGACTTCGAAAGGCGAAGTAGGTTTGTGCAGTGACGTGTGGCAATTTTTTTAATCTGAATTGGGATAGCCTGTCCCCCATCCTCATCAGGGGGTTCGGCCTTTGTGCAGACTATATGGATCAAGAAGAAGATTCCAGGTTTGCCCTGGGGAGTGAAGGGAGTCCATAGATTCTTCTGGTGAGGCCTCTGACTACTGCACCACACCCCCAGGCTCGAAGAATTTGGAATAGCCAGCCAGGGTTGTGATTACTCATCTTGCCGGCGCCAGCAGACCATACCAGAGGCCTCTACGACACAGCTCAGGTCGAAGGTTCCGAAATTGCTTTCTTCTCACCATGATAGGTTTTGAAAAATCTTGGAAGAACTATATTGAGTGCCCTTCAGCTTTAATTTGCTAGCTTTCTTGAAGTGGTCGAGATTTTGGGATACCACGTGGACTGCAAAAAGCATGGTAGGAGTGGCCTGGGCTTTGATTTGTGATTACCGGTCTGCTTTTGGGCACAGTGAGCACGCTGGATCTCCAAAGAAGTGGAGAAGGGTATCTGTAAGATAGATGGAATCCATTCTTCTAGCCATGTCACCGGGTGAGGCCCCTCCATTTCCTCTAGTATTCCCAAAAAACTGTAGGTTATTGCACCAATTTCTATCTTTCAACTCAACAACGCTGGTCTAAAGTTCACACTTTCTACATTTAAGTTGCTCTAGGC
This sequence comes from Ambystoma mexicanum, assembly GCF_040938575.1. Classification (NCBI taxonomy): domain Eukaryota; kingdom Metazoa; phylum Chordata; class Amphibia; order Caudata; family Ambystomatidae; genus Ambystoma; species Ambystoma mexicanum. The sequence continues at coordinate 1,289,432,199 of NC_090931.1, read as the reverse complement.
GCTCAAGTCTTTCTTCCATAGATCTTTCTTCTGTGTGGCTGAGGCGCCCTGTGAATTGGCCAATATCTGCTTGTAGCGATTTCATCTCGTCTTGGACCATAGGAGTGCGTTCATCTACAGATGTCATTGTTGGATAACTAACAGTTTGGCAAAAAATGCACTAAGATCATTCTGAGAGGCTGACTTCATGCTTAAACCAGAGGCCTGTTCCAGATTGTGATGGTGCCCCTTTTCCTTCAGGAAAGTGTTGAAGGCATTGAGTTGCAAAGAACTCCTTGTGTGTGTTGGAAGAACAGATATAGGTATATTCTACCTCTTATTTAGTAATACATTTGTGGATCAGACCGGAATGTGATGCAACCCTTGAAACAACTACTGTGTGAATGGGGTGAAGCCTGCAAGAAGAACTCCAACTAATCCTATAGTGTCCAAGCCAGTGTATAGACACTACAAGATGGCTGCCGTTTTGAGGACAGAGCATGCTATGTAGATGTGTCTGTGTTTCCAGGCTCGTATAATGAAGTTCCTCGCCGGTGTGGTGGAGGGAGAGAGCGCAAGAGTCAAGAGGAGCCTGCATTAACAGTTGTCCTCAGCATGTCGGTGAAACCCTCCCCCCCCCCAAAGTTTCTCCCATCCCACGCACCCCACAACGCTGATCCAGTTGAAGTTGGAATCAAAACTTACCCTCTACCCAGGCAGTGAGCCCAAGCGGGGAGTTCTCTCCACCGTCCATCAGGCAACGAGCACACTGGCGCTGAGCTGAGGGCTTCCTCTGCTTCAAGATCTGTGTCGGCAGTTCCCCTCCGATGCGGGGCGATTTAGGTCCTTGCGTAAAGATCCTGTTGGAAGCACCGCAGGGAGGGTGCCAAGTCTCACAAAGAGGCTGCTCATTTCTTTGAAGTCGGGACCTAGAGTGCAGGCGAACAGGTCTGAAGCAGCTATATTGGGGGTGGTTGGCTACGACCACATACTGTTTTATCTTGTCCTATTCACTATCTTCCAGCTTTCACACTTATCCAAGTTTTAGTACCCTAGGCAATTTGTATCTATGTATATTGTTCCCATCCATTCAGTTCAACTAATTTAGCAATTGTTTTAAAGCTGAACTTCCCTTGTTCTGGTGTATTATTGAGGGGGAATGGGTCCCTTTACACCAACCACCATCTTTTTCCACCCACCACTACTACCAATCTGTAAGTGTTATCCCTTTTTGATATAAATTAAATCCAATTTTCGGTCCAAAAGAGTTTTTGCAATTATTTAGTCAAAAATATTTTCGATAAACTCAGCAATTCAGCCAATCAAGTACCCAGCTAAATATTAGTAAACAAACTGAAATTGAAACTGGGCACACTTTGCTGGGCAGACCAAGCATGCAACCTCAGATCCCTGAACATGCTACACTTGTTAAATGAATACCAGTTATTTTTCCATGTACAGACTTACAAAATGCACAGAACACATCTTAAATTAAGCTCTGCAGGCAAACGCTTTACAGTATTTAAAAGCCAAATCTATGCTTGTATCTTTCAAGAACAGTGCTGCTCTTCATTAAAAGCCATTACTACCACCAGCAGTACACCCAATTCTCCCTGTTCATCCATAAAAGACTTAGTCCTGCAAAGATAACTAGAAACCCACCAATCAAAAAATAAATTAACATCCTGGATTGTTGCAGCGTAACTTTTCTTGGTCCTTTCCCACCTGGTTTTGTCTTCACCCTTCTGCACTTTTGAATGCCTAAGGTCCATTAAGCTATGTTATATGTTTGGTGTTTAAAATAGGTTAAGTGTTACCTTTGGCATTCCAAACGTTAATGGGCTTCAAACTTGTACAGCTGTTTTGTTTTTCAATGTATACCAGGACAGACAATAGGACTGTCATACATTGCTTTCCATGGTGCGAGCACGAGTCTCACACATTTGAGGCAATCCACTACTTCTAAGGCCTGCTTCAACCATCCTCTCTCTTATTTGCATGGTGCCCATTATCATTTTTGTGGCTCAATGGTATGGTACAGTTCGAAAGTGTTGATCTTAAATTCTTTGCATCAAATAATCCAATCATGAGGTAATCTTAATAGATTATTCCACCATTTCACCACAGTATCTGTCATATTAACATGCCTCAAGAGGATATGTTCTCTGAGCCTATCCGTCCTAATGCGCCCGTTTTAGCCTGAGGTGAAAAGTGGTATGTAAGAACACTTTCTGCCCATTTTCAAACAGGTTCAAGTCATAGCTTTCCATTTTAATAGACCTATGCACTCTGAGGAACATTTTCCAGATGGCACACTCAGTTCCCCTTCAAATCGTCTGCCACATCCTACTTAAAGATGTATGTATTATAAATAATTAAACTCAATTCTAGCTCACAATTGAACATATCCCAGACAAAGAAATAAAAGATGAATTCAATAGGAGCAAATGTCATGTGAGCAATACCCTTCTGTTTACGTATTTATCACGCTACACACCCTGTTCCTGGAACAAGTTACTGCAGGACAGACTAGCCATCTACAGAGTGTGCTCGTCAAAGAAAATCTTGTTAATCACTGCTTGCTCCACCTAAATTCTCAATTTCCAGAGCTCTGCCCCTCTTCCTCCCCCTACAGCAACCTCTACTACTCTTGTACCTACATCCCTTTGAAAGCCATCATGAATGATTCAGCACGATCACAGGACTAAGAAAATTCTACTAAACCACCACCACTATCGAGGAGCAGCACTAAGACAGGAGATCCCCATAAAGGGATACAAGATACTCTCCCTTATCTCAAGATCCCAATATCTTTGTTGGCTATATGGGAGTTAAAACTGTATTAGAACTTGAAACTCCCTGTCCGAATGACTGGTATGGTTTCCAACCCGCGGTATTCACCGTCCTCGTCTGGAACGAGGGATCAATGGATAGTCCCACCCCCTAGTATTAGGAGAGAAAAAGAGCCAATCCGATCTGAAGAGGCGGAGAAGAGAAGCCCGTGGAAATGCAGAAGCCAGAGGACCAACCGAGAAGTGGACAACTAGCGTGCCAAAGAGCCGACGCTAAAGAGCCGCCGGAAGGCCGCAGGAAGAGAAGGGAAGCTCCGCCTGAAGCAGAACACAGCAGAGAAGCTGAAGAAGCTGTGTCATGGCAGCTGAACTTACTGTCTCTCTCGAGGAGCACCCCCAGGAGACCAGAGGAACCTGGTGGCTCCGGGGAACTAGGAAGGAGGCGCAGAGGCCCAACAAGACCCCAAGGCGGGGTCAGAGAAACCAGACCCCCAAGGCGGGGTCAGAGGCACCAGACCCCCAAGGCAGGGTCAGAGGCACCAGACCCCCAAGGCAGGGTCAGAGGCACCAGACCCCCAAGGCAGGGTCAGAGGCACCAGACCCCCAAGGTGGGGTAAGAGAAAGGAGACCACCCAAGGCAGGGTGAGACAATAGAGACCCCCAAGGCGGGGTAAAATCCAGCAACTGCCCAGGTGGAGAGAACACAAAGAGTTTCCATGGTAGGGAATGCAAGAACACTAAAGAGTGCGGACAGGAGCCAGGTTCCCCAAATGCGAAAGAGGACAAGAGACATGTACTCTGCTTACTTGAACTGTGCAGAGGGGAGAATGATTGATGCAACACTCAGTGTACTTGCTTGGACTGTGACTTGAGGCGAGCAGATCCACCAGGGTGGGGGTCAGAAACGAGCCACTGTTCTTTTGCTTGTGCCAGGGCCCCAAGTGTACTTTTGTTAACTTTATGTTTTCTGTTGTAGTGGTAGGGACAGATCTCAGGTCTGCATAGGGTTCGGTACAGAGGAATTTCCTTGTTTTTTTAAGACATCCTGACAGGCACACTTTTCTTTTCCTTCATCGTGTAGAGCAGAGAATTAAGGCTTAGGGACAGCTAAGGCATTGTGATTCTTAAGAAACCATCTGCATAAATGTCAACCTGTTTGTCTCCTAATTCTGATCTACCACAATCAGTAATCATTTGATTGGATGTTATGTGGATATTCTTAGATCTATGGGAGAAGATATAATCGACTAGCAGAATGGACAAACACATTTCCAAATCCCATTTTATGGGAGAGGGGCATCAGAGGTTTCCATTTTGTTTAAAACAGCCCAAAAAGTATTCAAATAATCTAATTACAACCATTTCTTCAGGGGCCTATTTTTTGGTACGCAGTACTTCCTTTATTTTGTTTCAATTGGGTAACCATAAAACATACAAAGCTAACCACAATTTAATTGCCTGTATTAAACATTTAAATGCAAGTGACAGGCATTTTGTATGTAGCCGTTTTATAAATGATAGGTGAAGCAAGACAATGCACAATACCTGATACTCTTGGGGCAAATGCTTTGAAAACCTCTGCAGGTTGCATACAGCTACTGCTTTTTGGTCCTGTCTGCATGTTAACTGCAAGGGATTGCTCCGGAGGGTGTCACAATATGGAGTCACCAGCTGCTTCCTTAAAAGAAAAGTGTCAACAAAAAACATCTCTGCATGAAAATTCTGTAGAGATTTTATCCAAATAAACATTTTGTCATAATATAGGCCTGGTATGTCAGTAGAAAAAAATTTAAAATTAGTGATTAGTTACGCTCCCAAAATTAAACAATGTTTGACAACCTGTCATTAATTCTATTTTACAAATGTTATGCTTTTTTATGCATTTGTATGTTTTCACTTACTTTCTGCCAACAAAAATATTTTGTTTAAAAGCATAACCGAGATTAAAAAAGTCTTGGTTGAAATTCTCAAAGACTGGAAAGAATGAGGAGACGCTTATAATTTTGGATCATATTGCTGTATTCTCCAGTTAGTAGAAAGTCGTCCAGATAAGGGTACACATGTATATTCTGGTGGGCCAGATGTGCTACCCCCACTATAAGTATCTTCATGAGCACACAATGTGGTGATGCAATCGTAAAAGGTAGCCCCTTGAACTAGAATTGTCGATTTTCTACACTTGCAGTACCCTGAGAACATTGAAAGTACTTTGTATCTATTGGTTTGAATGTATAAGATTTTGTCTAAAAAGTTTAAGTACTTATATACACATGAATTAAATAAAAAGAAATATGAAAGAATGCATTTTCCAGATTTAACGCTGCCTTGTAATCCCCCATTTTAGGAGCGCAATAACCTCTTGGAGAGTTGTCATTCTGAACGTTTGAGGCTTTGCTGACTGGTTTGTGGGCGAGTATGTGCCTCTTTGTTTTGTCCTTTTTGGGCACGAAGAACTACAGAGAGTAAAATACCTGTGTTTACCTGGTTGGCTGGTTGAAGAGTGATAGCAGCTTTTATGTAACAGTAGAAGATGATCCTGTGACATTTTCTTGCTTCTTGGTTAGAGAATAGAAGTAAAGCACAATGCCCTTCCCTTATTGTGCAGTGTGTGCCCACTTTTTGGATGTTGTCCCCCCCCATGCGTGGGTAAATGATGTTAATCTTCCCCCTATGGGGAGTGGGGGGGACTGTATTTTTAAGTCACTGCTTGGAGGCAGAGGCCGCCCCCTCTCGAGATTTGGCCTCTACTTCATGCACGACCACGGTGCTGCAGGCACTGTGCTGGTAAACCACCCACTGCTTGCTTGATGGCTAAATTGGCCTAAGGCTTGCCCATACGATAGTGCATGAAAGGAGCGATGGCTGGAGGCTGCAACATGCAGCTGGAATGGCCTTCCTGCGATTTGGCCTAAGGTCTTCAGCATGTCATGTCCTTTTTTTGCTTCCTCTAAAGCTTGTTTTGGGGCTTTGCCAAACTGTAGAGAGTCCTCTACTGGCTTGCACAATAAGGTTGCTTGTGTCTCAGGTTAAAACCCTGTGCATGCCTCTTGATTAGAATAGCCATTGCAACCGGACACCCTTCCGTTTCTGTGGCATTGCAGGCATTCTTGATGACTGTTTGCAGTCTGCGTCCCTTCCTGGAGAATCTTTTAGAAGGTTGGCTGCAGTGCATCTGGAATATTTATGGCTAAGGCCTCTATTTTGTCCCACTGGGCCCGAATGTACCATGCCATGTACCATTCCATTAATTCTGTGGCAATGGTAATGCAGACACCTATAGCTGCTGGAGTAGCCATCTTCCTCCCAAAGGAATACATCCTTTTACTTCTATCTGCAGAGTGCTCAGTTTTTGAGTGGAACTGGACGAATCTGGAATGGGTTAGCCCTGTATGTACAAGAGATCTGATGTAGACTGCTTTTATTTCTTTCTCTATTCTCGGATTTGCAGCCTTCGTGGCTACAGGCTTAAGTAACGAGGGAGTAATCCATTTTTGATGGATTTCAACAAGGGGATACAATGCGAGAACAGCTTCATCTCCTCTAGGACTTCTTCAATAAAGCCCATGCCCTCGGCCTCCTACACCCCAATACTGAATCTACCTGACGCTCTCATCAGAAAGGCTGTTTACGGAAACTGATCCTCTGTAGGAGAGAGTGTAACTGGGGGATTCTCATCATCTGGGGAAACCATAGGGTACTTCTAGTATTGAGAATGTCCTCTTCCGGAGCAGGGGCCTGCAACCAGAGGTCTCTCAGATGATTGACTACAACTCCCATCAGTCCTAGCCAGCATAGTCAAGGATAAGGGATCAAATGAATATCTTCAAATACATATGGAAAGGCACAGGTTGCAGACCTCTGCTTTGAAGGATATTCATACTGATCATACTCATCTGCTGGCTCTTGCACATCACCATGCTGTGCCTTTGGACTGGGGTGAGCCTGTGTTCTTGTGCATCACCAGCCATTGGGTCTTGACGTCTTTTCTGTACCCTGCACTCATTGACCTCTAAAAGGAGAAATCTTTAGCCATAGTGTCATTACAACCTTCAAGCTTGTAAACCTGCTGTGACTGGCTTGCTGGTTTAGAAATAAAAAAAGGGGAATTGAGAGTGGCTTCACCACCACCACTTCCCCTTCCTCCTCCCAATCTTCAGATGCTGAGAACTCCAGGAGACCACCTTTTGCGCCTGGAAAAGACAAGGGACTACCCTGTTCCAATGGTTTCACTTATTGCGCCGTTTATGCTTTGCACGCAGTGGGACAGGGTCGGGATGCTGACCCTGTCAAGAGGGGAGGGGGACCCCCCTCAGCCTGGGGAGGGAGGCCTTACAGGTGTTTTCACCCGTGTTAGCCCAGCCCTAGAGACGGGTTGTGGGATTGCGAAGGGCCCAAGTCCCTATTCCTTCCATTTGTGCCTGCTTGCATGAAATGAGTACCACTTTTTCTTGCTCCATTCCTGTACTGCACACTTTTTTGCCCCAGAGCAACACTACTTGACACGGACCAGAATTGGGACACCAGCGTTAGCAAACCATTTAGCTCTCCAGCAATTTCAACACGCTCAGCAAAATTCACAGACACAAGAACGTTATCTACAATGGGCCCGCAGAGTTGTCTGACTGCCAAACCGGCATCTGAAAAATGCCAGCCAAATCTCACATGAACTGGGACGTGGCCTGTGATTACACAGCAGGCCATATCTGTCATGATCTCTGCTTCCAAAAGATCAGGACTTGCCCGACTCCCTTGGAAGCAGACCTATAACCCCAGTTCCGAGTGCCAGCCAGTCCCAATTGGGGCCTTTTGGATCCTGTCCTGGCGCCAGTGGCACCAGGCTCATAAAGATGCCCAGTCCCAGCGCTGGAAGCGCCAGGCTCATAATGCTTGGGTGGACTTACCTGCAGCAGACCATGCTGCTTACTTACCTGCCAGTTGAACCCCTGATCCTCTTCTGTTTGGGACTACTTTTCCTGTTGGGTGGGATAGGAGCCACTCCCTAGGTTCAGAACACTGGAACTCTTCTGGAAAGCAGGAACTCTTTTCTTACCTAGGCGTGGCTGTGGAAGGAGACACCTAAGCACTACAGGAGGCTATTTAAACCACACTCGATGGATGAATCTTGCTTTGCGTTATTCTGCATTCTCTGCAGCAGAACGCTCATCGTGTCTTCTGCTTCTGATCCTGGGCCTAAGGGAACAAAGGCTTACCATCCTGGAATCCAGTCTTCAGCAGCACCTGTAAAGACAAAGAAAGAACAGGTTAGCACTACGGTCTTCAGTGGCAGCGCATCTCTTACCTGGTCCATCGGCTGTCACCAACGCCTTGCGCTGCATTCTGGCATCTGAAAGACAAAGGCTTACCTACTCTTCGCATGCTCTGGAGGTCTTCGCACTGCATTCCGGCATCTGAAAGACAAAAGCTTACCAGCTCTTCGCACGCTCCGGAGGCCTTCGGCGCTGCATCCCGCATCTGAAAGACAAAAGAAGGTGCGTTTAAAGACATTGGGCAACTTTATTACTCACGTGCCATTACTCCTTCCCACGCCGAATCCAGTGGGTATTCCAGCACCCTTCAGCTTCTCTAAAGCTCCGAACTTGTACCTGCAAGATAAAAGGGACAGTTAGTGCGCATCGTGAAGCAGGCTACAAGCGCTTACTTACGTGCTTCCAGGCGCTTCTATTCCTCACGCGAGTTCGATCCTCAACTCTCATCAGCCCGCCATCGCCGGAACCCTGCAAAACAAGAGATATCATTACAAAAGACTTTTAAGACATTTGAAGTGCCCAGAACTTACCGTTCGTGCAGTTAACGACGGACAGCAGTCCTCTGAGGTCAAGAGGCCTGCACCCTTATCAGTGAAGCAACTGGTTACGGCACCCTCCCCCGAGGCAGATGGAGAGCTTGGCGTTCACTTACCTAAGGTGAGGGCGTTAACCTTTGGGGTTCTACAGGAGAAGAGAAAGGGAAGAGGAGAGAGGCACCCAATAACCCCAGTTCATTAATCCCATATTTTCTATCTGCAGACATCTTACTCTTCGAGTCAGACATACAGTGCACAGAGGTCCAGCCCAAAGAGCCAACCGTGTGTTACACATCACCTTTGAAGATACGGCATTCACCCAGTCAAGACCGGCGCCTCTGCGGGAATCAGGTGAGCGTTACAATATCCAAAAAAAAAGAGATCAACCCACTGTTATTTGAAGACAGGGACCTGTGGGGCCAAAGAAAAAACACAAAAAGAAGGGAGCCGCTGTACTGTTTCACAAAGTAGAATGGCTAGAAATTCATTTTTGAATTCAGTTAGACGTCAAACACTATAATTTTGAACACAGTTTTAATCAGAAACTTATTTATGGAATCAAAGAATCAAAAAGATTGGCAAACATACATACACAACAAAGGGGGACATGGCATTGCATGGACAAAAATAACATTTTTTTCTTCCCCCTATCCCTCGCAAGATTTAATGTTTACCTAGCTAGAGGTACTGCAACCATCCAACCACACTCATTCATACCAACACATGCTACCACAAAGAACAAATGTAGGAGACAAAAAGTGGTCAAATAACAGTATATAAAAGCAGAAAAAAAAAACATTAGGGCTCCCCCATCCCCACAGTACTCCAATTACCACTCTTTGCCTCTTGGAGATAGCCTTCCCCTTTAGTGACTTACTGTGGGATCATTCTCTGCAGCCTTGTGCTCAGGCTCTCTCTCCCTGTGCCTGGTGGAGGCTTATGGTTGTATTGAGAGATGTGCTGGCTGTTGATACAAGGTTGGGAGACTATCCCAGCCAGTGTGGGGGATGCCTGTTGGCGGTCTGTTTACGTGGAATGTTGGAGTGAGGGGACCACAGGGCACTGGTGTTTTAAGGTGGCCCGCTGTACGTCATGCAGAATGCAGGTGCCGCGTAGAACCCCCTGGGCAGTTGCAACTGAGGGAAGAAACCGGCCGCCGTAGACTCAGTTGCCCTCGAGGAGGGACATCGCTCTGTCCAGTCGTGTGTCGAGTCGGTGAGGCATCGCGGCGGGACAGCCCAGAGCGCCCCAGGACTCAGCGCCCACACCCCCAAAGGTGATTACAAAGCACCTCTCGCCTCGGCGGGTGTCCGCTCAATTCACTTTTACCCGCCTCTTACCGGGTGCTCCGCCTGGATCGGATGCAGTGACCTCGCTCCCGCCCGACGATCCTCGGAGTGTGCCCTGCAGAGTGAGGAGAGAGAGAGAGACAGAGAGAGAGAGAGAGACTGCAGACAAGGCATTCGAAAGAGGAGTAGGCCTGCGTAGGAATGACAGAGGCAGGGATCCACCCAGGGAAGATCAGAGCTACACCCCCTCCAGGGCGATTGGACCTGGGCGCGGAGAGGATCTTGTAGTCATCAGGGAGGAGAGTGTCAAAGCTTGTGACAGAGCTGGCAGAAAGTCATGTCTCGGTGAGACAGAGGACATTGAGGTCAAGTTCGTCAAGGAGGCGGTAGATGTCAGTGGAGTCTTTGACAGCTGAGCGAGCATTGAGAGTAGCAATATGGAGAAGGTTGCCGTCCTTGAAAGACTTCCGGGGAGGAGTACAAATAAGAGGTACGCCCTACGGAGGTGTAGTAGAAGCCCGAGGGGGGCCAGGAGAGGAAGGAGGAGAGGGCAAGGTAGCCAAGGAGGGGACTGCAGGGGGAGGCAAGGAAGCCGTGGAGGGAAGAGATGGGACAGCAGGAGAAGAAAGGAAATTGATGAGGCACGGGAAGCATCTATCAAAGAGGAGAAGGTTGGCCTGAGAGCCTTGGACCAAGACGGTACCATTCAAGTAAACATTAATGATGACCTTAGAGGAGTGGAAGGAGGCCAGAAGATCCTCCCACCGAGTGCCACCATTAATGGGAGAAGAAGAGAAAAGAGAAAGCACAGAGACCATATGAAAAGTCCATAGGTCTGGCGAGGGAACGACAGAGGCTGTAGGTGAGGTTTCGCCTGGAGGAAGCACTGGTATAGGCGTCAGCGATACGGAGACCTTGGTTGGAGACCAGGATGTCCTTTTTAAACGTCTTCCTACCAGATTTAGTGAGGAGAGCAGGATAGTTGATAGAGAAGCAGTTAGAAAAGATAGGAGAGACCAGGCCTCAAGATAAGGTGCATACCAGGCCTTTTTACACATTAAAATCTTGTAAATACAGCAGCTTTATTATTTTCCTGTGTACATTTACACACAAGCTTAGAGCAGAGGGCAGTGCAACGGTCAGGTTACTTGACAGAAACCAGAAGGTTTCTTTTGATTTCTATCTACATGGATGTAATTGCAAGCCATGATGAAAAGCCCCTGAAACAGAATATGTTTCTCTGAAGAGTTTCAAAAAAAAGAATGGGCACACTGTGATAAAATGAATGGTTTATTTCCATTCAGCCTCTGCTGTGTTGCTGCTCATGGAGCAAGCAGAAGCACTGTGCATATTTATTTTCCTAGCATTTTAGGATTGTAAAATTAATAAGATGGAAAACTAAGTTGCAATTGAGAATTAATATTTTGTAACATTTTTTTTTCTCCAGTGAAAGCAAACCAGTATTGCAGAATTGTATTTTTCAGAGTTCCTGTGTGTCTGCATAATCATGCTGAGGCAGATCTTTTTTACACTTATAATTTAAATTACACTAATTATAAAAACTGTGTAAAATTATGACTATGCACAGTCTAGTTTACATCCATTTAAGCTTGCAGTCAATGGGGTACATTACTATAAATGGTCAGTGGCAGCAGAGTCTTTGCTCAAGGGCGAGTGATTGTTATTACACCAATCACAGTTGTTCTAGCCTCTCAAATCTTCAAGACTACAATTAAAACATCCAAAACCTGACTCTCCAGGTAGTGCAAGCACTGTTCAAAAACAAACAAATGAAAGTTACATTTGTAATTGAAATAGAAACTCAGGAAAACATGTCCCTGTGATAATCCAGATAAGTATTTAACTTTATGTAGCGCTTCATACATGGTTCGTCAACATCTAGGCACTGTGATTATTATACCTCAGTCGATACTCAGTTAACCAACCTCTGAAGGATGTTAGCCAATAAGATAGCACACCTGGTTGAGCACTTGTTTCTGCGATCTGTGCGTGATCTGTAGGTTGCAGGTTCGAATCCCGGCAAGGCCAATTTAACCTTTCATCCTTTCAAGGTCCATAAAGGAGTACTGACTTCGGTTTGGTGATAATTGTGTTAAGTATGTACTATGTACAGCGCTATACCAAAAGCGCTATATAAATAACCATTTGATCTTGAGAATAGGTATAGAATTTAGCATGGAGCCCTTGCCTCTCTGCACTGTTGTATCATAATATTGGTATACCAATAGGTAGTAATAGCTCCAGGACTTTCATTAAACATCAAAAGACAATTCTGCTATCAAACCTCAAAATACAAAATTCAAATCATGCGTGCTTTACTCTGTAATTGGCTAGGTTTTTGTGTTTTCAACCTTTAAATATATACTGGAGAGATGGAATGGCCAGAGCTTCAAGAAATAAGGAAAGGTGTATTCTGTCACAATGCAGAGATTTCCATACAGTTTTTGCACACGTCAGTTAGATGTCACATAGATTTTACGCTCTTGCAAAGGAGAAAAGTAATTTTTACTCTCTAAAAATCGCATTTACTCTCAAAGTTTAAAAATGGGGAGTAAAATACTCCCACCTCAAAATCTTATCTGTAGCACTGGGAGAGACAACGAGCACCATGGAGTGGGTGGGGAGAGAAGAGGAAAGAGGGTTGGAGGGGGGTGGAGGCGGGGAGAACACTAGGGAAGGACACAATACAAAACGACAAGAGCTCAGACAATAGTAGAACAGTTTGCTAGATGAACACTTTCCTAAGAAGACAAAACCAAAGACAGCACTACTTTCACAATGCAGTAGAGGTACGGGAGAAAAACACACCTAGGTCTGAGAGTCAAGTATAGTTGGAGAAAGGGCTAGGTTTCACAATGCGGTTTAAATACTTTCCCAATGTAATTTTTTTTAAACATATTTTTATTGTTTTCTTAAAACATATCAGAACATCAATTCCACAAACTTACCCCCCCCCTCTGTACCCCCCAGAAGAGTAGGATCACATGCCGTTCTATTTTCTAGAAAATAGATGTGCCAAAAATGTCTGAGATTTTGATATTGTGCGGGCACCATTGTTCCATATAGTCCGACCTTAAATACTCCAACACCGCCCCCCACTCCTTCGTGAAGGAGTTCTTCTGAACCTGGAGGTGGTGTGTTCTCTTTTCCATTGTCATTTGTGACCAAACTTTTTGTAGCCAAGTAAACACTAAAGGCTGGTCCTGTTTTTTCCAGTTTTGGGCGATTGTGGCCCATGCTGCAATAACTAAGCCCACGAAACTTCTCCATTGTGCTTTGTGGAGTCTTTTGGCCTGTGGGTCTGTTAATCCGCACAATCACACCCGTTCCCCCATTTGTGCTGCAACAGGAAATATTTTTGCCATTTCCGTTTGGACTTCCCTCCAGAAACCCTTCACACCCTGACATTCCCACCAGATATGCTCCATGTGCCCCTTTCCGTGCACCCTCTCCAGCAGCTATCCAACATTTCCGGATATATAGATTTGATCTGTTCTAGAGTGTAGTGCCACTGCGTGATGATTTTGAGCCACATTTCCCTTGTTTAGACGGCCCGGGTGAGTTTTGGGATACTGACCCACAGTTCCTCCCACTGCTGTCTTGAAATGTCCGCCCCCAGCGTGCCCTCCCATCTTTTCATGTATGTCCATTTTATTTCTTCTTCTGGCGCATTAATGAAGTGGTATAGTGTTGACACCAGTTTTCTGTCACCCGGATTGGATATTGGAGACCCTAAGTGGAGACCATCTGTCTAGGTCCTTCTTTACACTGTCCAGCAGTTTAGGATAATTGTTTTTATAGATCTGGTCTACCCGGCTCTCGAGTGTCACCCCTAGGTACTTAATGCCTTATTCTGTTATTTTTAGATTCAGCTTTCCCGCCACTTTGCCCAGAGACCCCCTATCTCCCGCCAAGAGCAAGATTTCTGTTTATTTTTAGACCGGATATCCCCCCCGAATTCTTCCAGTTCTTTTAGGGTCAGTACTAGGGAGTTCTCGGGATCTTCCAGAGCTAGCAGCATATAGTCTGCGTATGCAATAACTTTATGTTGTCTGCCCGCCATCTCTATCCCCTTTACCCCTGCCATTTCCCTTATTTTAATTAGAAGGGGTTCTAAGAAGATAGCATAGAGGAGAGGGGAGGGGAGAGGGGACAACCTTGTTTCGTACCTCTTGATATCTCGACCTTGTCCGTTACTTCCCCGTTTATTGCTATTCTTATCGATGGGGAGTTGTAGTTGGCCTTTACTATATTGATAAATTGGTCCCCAAACCCCATGTGTCAGCATTCTAAAAAGAGGAAGGACCATTCCACCCGGTCAAAAGCCTTTTCGGCATCTAGAGAGAGCAATACTGATGATGTGTGGGTGAAGCCTATTTTTTCTACCAAGTGGATAATCCTTCTCAAGTTATCATGAGTTTGTCTACCGGGAATAAGACCTGATTGATCAGTGTTGATTAGGGATGGGAGGAGGGGTGACAGCCTGGCGGCGAGTATTTGTGTATATTTTTGCATCTATATTAATCGGGGCAATGGGGCGATAAGAGCCTGGAAGGGCGGGGTCTTTGCCTGTTTTGTGGAACACTAGAACTTTCGCCTCGTTCATAGATGGGGTTATATTACTGCTATCCTTGAATGTATTGAGCAGCCTTGTTAGTATCGGGATTAGAATGTCCGCATATTTTTTGTAGAAGGGGGCCGTGAAGCCATCTGGACCTGGTGCCTTATTGTTCGGGAGGCCCTTTATTGCCCTATGAACAACTTCTTCTGTAATCCTGGCGTCCAGGAGCTTTTTGTCCTCTTCCGATATTAGAAACCTATCTTGTTCATGTTCGTTCGGGTGCTCCGCCGCATAAAGGTCTCGGTAGAAGGCTTTGAAGGCCTCCCCTATGCCCCTGTTGCATGTTCGAGTCTCTCCTTTAGCATCCTTCACTTTCAATATTGCCAATGTATTTTGTTTCCCTTTCAGTTGTCTTGCAAGGTACCTGTCCGCCTTTTTGGCCTTGATATAGTAACGTTGCTTTATGTACAGTAGGGATTTCTCTGCTTTTTGGTTTCGGAGCATATCTAATTGACCCTGCACGTGCCTCAACGCCTTCTTGAGGCTTCTAGTGGGATGAGCTATCAATTCCTCATGAATGTCTGCTATTTTCTTTTCCAATGTCCTCTCCCACTCATAGGTCTGCTTGTCCTTGATGGCTTTTAGGGCTATTATGTGCCCTCGTATTACTGCCTTAAAGGCTTCCCAAACAGACGCCAGCGGTACCTCTCCATTGTCATTTAGGTCAAAGTATTTGTTAATTTTTTCCCCCACGGTCCCACCCAACACAATGTCCACCAGAATGTCTGGAGGCATTCTCCATCTCCAGAGACCCCCTCCTCTGCCTGGGATCTGGAAGTCCAGGCATAATGAAGCATGATCTGAAATAGTAATAGCGCCCAAATCTATTCCCTGGATCTTCCCCAGCAGACCCACCGACACCCAGAAGTAGTCAATCCTTGACATCGTGTTATGCATGTATGAATAAAACGTGAACCCGCTGGCCTGACCCTTCTTTTCCCTCAAGACATCATGTAGTGCCAAATCGTCCATCTTTTGTTTTAGTTGTTTGGATGGGGCTCCCTGAACATGACTTCCCCCTGCACTCCTATCCAGCTTAGGTTGCCAGGCTAGGTTTAGGTCACCTCCCAGTATTATCTCCCCCTTCGCGAATCCCTCTAGTTTCCCTAGGGTGTCTCTCAGAAAACCATCTTGTCCCGTATTTAGCGCATAAATAGTCGCTAGGGTAATCCAGAAGCCATCTATTGTGAGGTTTGCAAATGCAAACCTCCCCCCTCCTTGTCCACCTGTGTATCTACGAGGATTGCCCCAATGCCCCCCTCACTGCAATCATCACCCCTGCTCTTTTTTCCCCCGCATTCGCCTGCGCCCATATCTTGTACCCTTTCAGAAATATCTTTTTATCTTGTGCTTTAACATGAGTCTCCTGGAGGAGCAGAAAATCCACCTTCTCCCTTCTAGCCAGTCCCTCCATTTTTTCCCTCTTCACCGGCGAATTCAGCCCCCTTACATTTAGTGAGAAGATTCTAAACTTCACCATCTCGTCTACTCTGTTGCTAAAATCTGCCTTCCCGCTATTTGTGATCCCACCCCTCCCCCCCTGAGTCTCTCCCACCCCCAATCCCCCTAACCTGTTTAACTTACAACTGAAACTCAACTTTGATCCCGAGGAGGGCCCAGGCACCTAAGGTTGCTAGGGCGTTACGCCTATCGCTCCTTGCCCTCTCATGACTCAGGACTAATTGTGCAGGGAATCCTAAACCCCACATCTCCCGCAGACCCAGATAGTGTCCTCTCCAGAACCTCTGCCTGGCCGCCACGTAGATAATATTCCGTGATTCATTCGAAACCGTCCACACCCGCCTTCTCCATTCTGAAGACCATCCGCTCTATGTTCCTTTTAAAGATTTCTATTTCTAACCCGCAGGGTGTCTTGCTTTTCCCTCACCATTTTGTTTTTTCATGTGCCTTACCACCTCCCATCCCCGAGGCCTCTTGTGCGGATCTCCCCTAGTCCTGTCCCCCCTTACGCCGCCCTCCTCCGCTTGCAGGCCCATTGTTTGGAGTCCTTCCTCACAGGTAGTCACTCTTCTCCGTTTACCCTCCCACTCAAACATAAGGCCAAATGGAAACATCCACTTGTATCTGATTTCTTTCGCCACCAGTTCTTTCACTAAAGGGGCCATCTCCCTTCTTTTTAAAAGTGTCGCCGAGGCCAGGTCTTGATATAATTGGATTTCCACCCCATTCATCCTTATGTGGTCCAGCTGCCTTGCCGTCCTTAGTATCAGTTCCTTTTGCGGATACAATGATAGGGCAGCCAGCACATCCCTTGGCCTCTCTCCTGGGGCCCCCGATCTTTTTGGACCCACGCTGAGGACCCAATTCTCTCCGCGTCTTGCTCCTCTATTATGTCCCCAAAGACTTCTTGCACCGCACTCTTCAGGTCTTTGTCCAACACAGATTCCGGCATGAATTTTATGCGGATATTGGACCTGCGGGAGTGGTTTTCGAGATCCTCACATTCAATTTCCAGGTTGTGGGTCAGCCTGACCAGGTGTTCCTGTGTTTCACTGCACTGTTTCGCTACCTCTTCCGCATTTTGTACAATTCTTTCAAGGGTGTCCGTCCGTTCCTCCAATTTGGCCACATCTAACCTTAGCTCTTGGACCGCCTGCTTCATGTCACTCCTCATTGAGGTAAACTGTTTCTGGACCGTGGACATGAACTTGTCCTGAAGCTCCAGAAACCAGGCCCGCATTTCATCTTTTGTCAGCTGCAGAGAGCTCTGGTAAGGGGAGGTGATATCTGGTACGGGTTCTTCACCCGGCCGGTCCTTTGTGTCAGTGATGCTTCTGTGGACCACATTTGTAACAGGTTAGGATCCTGTCGGAGGGCTTGCGATGCGGTCTGTGACGCTCCCCCCTTCCCTTTAACCCTTGACATCTTTGCCAGTTCGTGGGCTGGGGCCTGTTCAGTCTTCCCTGTGCTGGATGTGGGAGCTATCGTATTGTCTTCTGTTGGAGAGCGACTTCACCCTGCTCTGTGTTTTCTCCCCGGAGAGCACGGCCCCTGGGGCGCCGTGTTTAGTGCCACCTCAGTGCAGAGTTTCAGTGCTGCCCCCCCAGTGCTGTCCACAGAGAGGCCCTTTTTCCAGCAAAGACTTACTCCCCACCCTTGAAGCGGCTACCCCCCCCCTTGCACAGCGCCTCTCCGATGGCAATGAGGGCGGTGAAGGGGTGCCGCTGCGCTTCTGGTACTGGAGCGGTGCTTGAGGGCCGATCAGGCCTGCCCAGGTCCACGCACGATGGGGAGAGGTGGAGTGCTTATATCTGCACACTCACCTCTGTCTCCAGTATTCTCCGTCTCTGCTGCCTCAGCTCCTCCGTGCCGATTCTCCGTCTGGCACTTCCCCCTCGCGGCCATCACCGCCGCTGTGGATTCTGCAGGGGAGGGATGACACCCCAGCCCCCGACGGCGTCCCTCTGTTGTGTGTCCCCCCCGTGGGGGGGGGCGATCTTCCCACTGTCACCCGCTCCTCCCCGGCTGCCCGCACGCAGGCCCCTGCTGTCCCTGCCAGTGGGAGAGAGAGAGACAACGCGCTCCTCCGCTCTGCCCGTACCCCGGGACACGGCCTCCAGCCGGCAATCGTGAGTCCGCTGCCTACGGATCAAGTATGTTTATTTGATGCACCTGACGGCACGCGATATGTGCCTTTAGTCGGCTCAGACCCCTGTGTGCCGTTCTCATCTCCCAGCGCCGCCCACAGTCGCCGCAACCTGGTGGGATTTTCCTCGGTGGGGGAGGGGCCGCCACTTCTCACGGGTGTTTCTTTCGCCAAACTCGCGTTTCCCCGCTGATACAAAGACGGCTCTGCTCACATCGCTTCGCGGGATGTTCCGGCGTATAGATGTGTAAAAGCCGCACAGAAATCTTCACATTGTAGTGATTTTTTGTTGGCGGCCAGGCGAGAGCGTGACTCAAACGAGACTTCTCCTGCCGGCGGCCATCTTGGGAATCCCCCAAATGTAATTTAAACACCGGAGCGGAGAGCCCACATGCAACTCAGAGGTAATTGGGCTGTTGGTAAGAGCCTGAGAGGTTCGGGTAATAAGGAAGATAGGGTCTGGGAACCCCAAGGAAAGAGACAAGGCTCAGGAGTACTTACAGGAGTCTGAGACCCCAACAAATAGGGGGCGCCTCCCTAACATTTTTCCTTGTCGCAGTACCTGATGAGAGGAAACCAAGTCTGCCAACCAGGGCCAGGGACCCACCACAGCTTGGGGAGTGCCACCAGGTTGTTCTTTGTCGCAGTGCCTGGTGGGAGGAAACCAGGTCTGTCAACCACGGTCAAGGACCCACTTGAGTTTGGAAACACGTCCAAACTCCTTTTGTGTGTGCAACTGTATCTGGTGAGAAGGAACCAGGTCAGTCAATCAGGGTCCAGTACCTAAGGACAGAAAAAAAAAGCCTGAGAAGGCTAACCATGGGACGGAATTTCCACCAACAGTTGTTGAACTTTACGAGAAGCTTGAACAAGGCCGGGGAAGGGAAACGTTCCTCAATTCTTCAAGGTCTGAAGATTCCAGAACTGTCTTTTGTCCAGGGGAAGGGTACTACTTCCTTTGGGTTGGAAAGATCAAACTTCCATTTTAGTTTAAACTTCGATGTGAAGGACAGAGATAGGATTCTGACATTGGACATTTGTACATTTTGCTTTGGAAATTCTGACACTAGTTATTTCAGTTGAGGCAGGGAATCCCCCTTTAGAGTTAGGGCAAGATAAGCTTTACTTTTTCGTTTTACCATTGAATAACATTTTATGCCAATCATCATGTACCCCACGCCCCAGTGTCAGAGTCTTACTTCTGCACCCTTACACAGGACCATGGAATGATTTACTGGTGTTTTTTTTAAATAAAACTTGTTTTTTATTTGTTTTTGATACAATGAACCAAACCTCCCACTCCAGGGCCACATGGCCCATCCACCCACAACCGTCCCACCCACAACCCCAGGCGGTGCATTCCGTGAGCTACAACTGAGGGCATACATACGAGTACAATCGATACCTAGCATTTGTTACATCGATGGATCAGTCAAAATGGGAGGCCCAGTACAGTAAATAACATAATTCAGACATTACCATAGGTTAGTGCTCTGTTAGGTCTGACTGTTCAAAAGCATTCAAGGAGTGTCGGTGTCCACCATACTCTTAGACATGTATCTGAGAGGGCTCAATAGTCCAGGGGTCTACCACAGGCTGGTAGAGATTTTGCATATGCTCCTCCTCTCAACAATTTAGCCATGCCTGGACACTCGGGGTATTTCCCTTACCCCATGTTGTATCAATTAGCGATCTGGCGACCACTGATGCCATGCCAAGAAACTTCCTCTCAGCCCTGGGGCCATCCTCTATCAGGGCCAGTAGCCACAACTCATCCGAGTACTCCTGTGGTGTAGGGAGCATTTCAACTACAGCCTTTTCCACCGCCTCCCAGACCTGCTGTACGCGGGGGTATGCCTAAACCATATTAAAATAATCAGCTCCTTCCCTACGGCATCTGTTGCATGAGGAGGACCTGCCTGGGTAGAAATGGTGTAGTCTTGCTGGGGAGTAGTGTGCATGTAGGAATTTAAAGTGTGACAAGCGTAGACGGTTGTTCAAGGAAAGAGCTTGAGTTTCCATTGGGGGTCTGCAAGCTTCTTACCTAGTGCTTCTTCCCATTGAACTCTGTAGTTGTGTACATGGGGGGGGGACTTCAGGGATCTAATAATTCTGTATATAGAAGAGACCAACTTCCCGTCATGAATAGGTTGAGAAACATATTGAAGCAATGGCGAGGGGGTGGGGGTAGTGGTGGTGCTCGTGGAGTCAGGCCATTTATATTGAAGCACAGCACGCAACCAGTATTATAACAGTATTGTGACTGAGTTCCAGTCACCCCTCACCCTCAGGGCATCCCTGGTGATGAATTGCCCTTCCTCCACGAGATCTCCCAATGTGTAAACCCCTAGTCTCTCAAAGTGATGGCTGAAGAGCTTCTCATGAGTAATCGGGACTCCCCTCACTGCATACATTGGGAGTCCCGGGGAGTGGCAGACCGCTGTGACCACCAGACGACCCAGGTGTTTCCAGGCTTTGCCAGTAACTTCCACTGGCTGTATCTCCGATTGTTCCACTGAGCGCGGCCCCTCCCATACCAAACCTCTCACGTCATTTAGTTGCATCATCACCTTCTCTCTATTGTAGTGTGAGGTAGTGCAGGGGATGGGGACCACCACCATGCTGAATATTGAATCTGGGCGGCCAGAAAGTAGTGCAATATGTCTGGATACTCTAGGCCATATGTTAAGGTCAGGGTGGCGTATGAGATTCTGGCCTTTCTGCCGGCCCACACTAAAGGAATCATCAAGGAACATAGTCTAGACAAGACCAGGGCCAGGTGGGGACTTTGTTGAAAATGTATAGTAATTTAGGGAGGAGGACCACTTTTGCCAGCGAGATTCCTGGCCGCCTGGGACAGTGGAAGTAGGAGCATCCCTCGATTCTATGTTGCAGAAATTCAAGGGTATTCAGATAGCTCTCTGTGTAGAGTGTAACAGGGAATAGGGTCACTTGGGCCCCTAGATACCGTATCCCATGGGGGCAACACTAGAAGTCCCTGGATATATCACGTTGGCATACTCCCGGGGTCAGTGGCATTCCTTCGGACGAGTTTATTCTGAGACCTGAAAGGTCGCCAAAGTGTGAGATTGCTTGTACTAATGCTTGTAGGTTATCGCATGGATGTTTTATATAAAGCAACATGTCATCCGCGTACAGGGAGACGATGGAGACATATGACTGAAACTTAATGCCACGATGGCCATGGTATTCCCTGAGGATACAGGTGACCGGTTCCAGGGCCAAAGAGAACAGAATGGGCGAGAGAGGGCATCCTTGTCGTCGACCATGTGATGGAAAAATGTATTCCGACTGCTGTCGGTTGGTGTATATTGCCGCTCTTGGGGCCGTATAAAGCAGTCTGATACGTTATAGATACACCAGACCCAGTCCGGATCTGCAAAGCACCTCAAATAGGAAGGGCCTCTCTATTGAGTTGAAAGCCTTTTCAGCATCTAGTGCAGCTATGGCCATGGGAACTTCGGTATTCACATTGTGCAACAGCATAAAAAATAGTCTGAGATTGTTTTGAGTGGACCTGCCAGGGATGAAGCCGCCTGGTCGGGAAGGAGCAGTGCCGGTGTTGGGGAGAATTCTCATTCTATGGCTAATTTCCCTTACCTAGCGAGTCCCTCAGCAGCTTTGCTGGATTTCTGGGGTTTATTTTTTCCACTTGGTAAGAGTGTGAACCTTTTTCCCACTCTTACATGTGTTTTGCCATGTGTATTTCTACTGTTTGTGTGATATGGGGCTCTAGAGCCACACCACTCCATGAGCCAGACTTTTTTTGTGTGTTACACAGCACCTTCAGTGCAATGACACAGGGTTGTCTTTTAGACTTCCCAATGACTCCATTTTTCTGGGGTGACTACTGTCCCCCAGAAACATGTAAAGTTGCCATTAACTTTATATAGTCATATTTACCACAGATCCAGTACCCCCATCTTACATGGAGTATTGGAAAGGGTTAATTCCCATCCCTTCTTATCTGTACCTCTTGGAGCTTTGTTTCGCTCCCTCAACATTATGACTTGGCTGGTCACAGTGGTATCTACCCTAACTTTTCTATCGCGGTTATATTACATAACGTGGTCATGTTTTAGGCTAATATAGTAGCCTCGAACATGAAAGCCGCTTGACCATATTGGTTTTAATTTGGCTCCGGTTGGGTTTCGTCGCCATTTCTTCTTGTTAAAATCTTTCTTGTGTTTTACTTTGCGCGGCAAACCAGGTTTGCCTTCTTTGTTCACCGTCATTTGGCGGGCTTCTCCAGAGAAGCCCTCCTTCTGGCGCCTGGGTGTCTAGGTGGGCTGAATGTGAGGGAGGGGTGTAGTCACCCCCTGCACAGGGTCTCCTTGGAGACCCAAGTCGCACTTTGTGTTCATTGGCTGAGGTGGTTGTCCGGGCTGGACAACCCCCTTGCTGAGTGACTGACAGCCAGGCTGTGTGAATGGGGGATTTTGGCATAAAAGGGGGCTAGAAGTCAGAGTCGCCACTGGAACTGCAAGGAACCGAAGAGAAGCGGAGAAGACGATGGCTGCTGCACTCCCGAGTCCCGGTGAGGCCCTGCTGCAGTCCTGAGCCATCTACCCTTCAATGACAAGAGAAGATCCAGTCTGGAGTCTTCTTCCCTTGAGCCTGGTGGCATTGGCATTGCTAGGGGGGGGGGCTAAGGGGGCTATAGCCCCTGATCTTTTGGTTGTAGCCCCGGATAGAATCTCAGGAGCTACAGCCAAAAGACTAGCTAGCCCCCAGTCCCAATAGTTCCGACATCAGCTTAGCCCCGGGTCTTTTCCAGACCTAGCAACTCCCCTGCCTGGTGGGATCAACCAGCTCACCTTCCACAGAAAGAGGATCCTCTTCTTGGTCGAAATCGCTGCACACAGCTCTAGTGGTCCGGTTAGCCATCTGAAGAGCCTCTCCTGTTTTAAAGGAGCGCACCTTTTATTCACCGTTGCTTTGCTGCTGCTGGCATCATCCATGGGTAGTGCAGATCGCTCCAGACGTCGTCCTTGTCCCCACGACTGAAGCTCCAGGAACCGTGAGTAGGAACTACCAGGAACAACTGCCGTGGCACCAGCTTTTCTTCAAACGAATAAGGTACTGTGTCCGACCTTGAGGAACTAGGGTGAACCCCTTTTCTCCTTCCCTCTTATAACTTTTGCTTCCCTTTTGACAATATCCAAGTACTCCTGGCAATCTCGAATCGTGAAATGTTCTAACCTTGTGATCCTCGACAACAAGACCCCTGTTCCATTGACACTGGTGCAGGGCTATTGACTTATCTACGTTTTAGAAAGTGTCCTCTAATTCTATGTGCCTTGACAACAGTATTGCCTATGATTTGTATCCCCAACTCTCGTGTTAATTAATGTGCTAAGTGTGTTTGACTTCGGTAACATTTCTTCTCGCGGGTATGCCTTTCTTTAGTAAGACCGAACTGTCATTACCGTCAAAAAGTGATTGCGTATTAAGCCCTGGTAACGGCTTGGTTTCACAATACCTGTCTGTCAAATCTCAATGTACTTACCCTTGAATTGATCTGCACGAAGGAAATTGGTTTTATGTAGTGTATTTGAAGTGTGGTTTTAATTTAATAGAAGTGAAGTGTTTTATGAACAGATGGTTTAAAAATAAATGTATTAAACTTATTAACCAGAAACCTTGAGTCAGTGTTTGCTTGAGTCACAGTAATTGTAGTCCTTTGTGTAATCTCTACTACTGCTCATTTGCTCTTGAGATTAGTCTGACTACCCAGCCACTGCTACCACTTTTTCTGTGTAGTAGAGGCTTGTACCAAAGGTGAAATTGTACTACCACTTGTAGTCTTAATTGTGTGTAGTGGTCCCTAAGGGCACTGCACAGGATTCTGCCTAACAGCCGGCATATGTGGTAGCAGTCGGTCGGCTAGGATTTTCGCAAGGATCTTATTATCTGTGTTAATTAGCGATATGTTAACTGTTTTGTAAAGACAACAAAATTGTTCCGAAAAGAAACAAAAAACCACCTACCTGGGGATATATAGGGTGAACAGATGTCTGAAGAAACCCTGGTGGATATTCGAAGAGTAAGAGAAATCCCCCTGAGAACTCCTCAAAGGACCTGCAAGAGCTTGTCCTTCGTGAAACTCGGAGGGAAACCCTCGTGGGGAATAAAACCCTGGAAGAGCTGCTGGTGGGCGTTGTCTTCCTGCGGAGACCCGGTGAGAAAGCTGGTCTGGGTATTCTTCTGGCTGTTAAGACGAGAGGCCTTTGAAACTGAGCTAAATATAGTGGGTAAAATGAGCACAGTTATTCCTGAAAGTAAGGAAAGGAGAAGTTCCTATAGAAGGTTCTAAGAGCTTACCATGTGTTAAACATGAAGAGTGCGGAGAGGTAAGGAATCTCCGTCGTGTTGCAAAAGTAAGATGGCACTATGATGAGGGAAAGAAAAGACCCGTAAGATTTAGGGTGGATGTATCTAGTTCTATAAGAGTAGGATGAACTAGGAGAAAGCCTACCCTTTCACTTCCAAGTCCTTTTGAGCCAGCCTGAGTGGATGAGGAAAATCTGGAGGTTCCCAACAAGGTATTGCTATAGAGGAAGGATGAGGAGTTAGAAACAGAAGTCCGATAGCCGGGAGTGATTGAAGAAGTAAGATTAAAAATAGATTAGTACCTAGAGACTCCCTAGAGGGAGGTATGGAGGAGATTCCGGGTCTAAGAGTGCTTAGAAGTAGAATCGATCCCGGAAATGCCGGAAATGAAAATGAAAGGTTCCGTAATGCCTTCTGAAATAAAAGGGAGGAATGGAGAACAAGAAGGTGAGTAAAGTAGACAAAAATGGTTGAGAGAAAATGTCTTTGTAATCCTAGTGAGGCGAACTTACGAAGCGTGTGCCGGCTCCTGAGAGAGTAGCAACGCATCTTCCTTCTGTTGTCGCTGGATTATAAGAGAGTGAACAGGAAGTGATGGTGGAAGGTTGAGAGGCTTCCTGGGAATTAACAACTAGCCTGCACTGTACGCTAGCGATGGTAACCGCTGCGGTGGCCCCATCTTGGAATCCGTCTCAACTAGACTGTGGAGTGGGCAATTTCCTAGTGCAGAAGTGGCGGCCATGTTGGAAATAGGTCGGAAGGCGAAATGCACATTAGAAACCATCACAGTATGCCCCTTTTTAGACCTGCTTCCTCCTGGTTTAGACAGGTGTTTGAGGTGAAATTTCTTAATAAGGCGGGGAGCATGAATCTCAGTCTCAGGTTCCCATGTGCGGTCGGCAGGAGAATACCCCTTCCAGTCCACAAGATACTGTAACCGACCCCGATGGTACCGAGAGTCACAAATTTCTTTGACTTCGTATTCTGGTCCGGTTTCACACATCTCTGGGGGAGGACGAACCGAGACCACAGGGTGAAAAATACTTCTATTGTCTGGTTTCAATTGTGATATGTGAAAAACAGGATGAATCCGGGACGAGGAGGTCGGGAGTCGGAGTTTAAAAGCTGCGGTACCAATCGTTGAAATAACCTGAAAAGGTCCAAAAAATCGAGGAGAAAGCTTAGATGGTACTAAATGGCGAGGGAGAAATCTAGAGGATAGCCAAACCCAGATCCCTTTCTTGATCACAGGGGCTGGGGTTCTGTGGCGATCTGCAAAATATTTCCTTTTGACTTGTGAATTTTGTAATGCGGTCAAGGCGGAACTATGTCCGTGACGTATCTGGAGCATTAGAGAGTCCACATCTGGAAATCTGGTTTCGGATTTTTTCATTATCGGGAAAGAAGTGGGATTGAATCCATATGTACAATGAAAAGGAGTTGTGTTAATGGCAGAATGGTATGAGTTATTGTATGTGAATTCGGCCATGGGCAGGAGTTCCTTCCAGTTATCTTGGGTTGCAGAAACATAGCCCCGGAGATATCCTTCCGAAGTTTGATTGAGTCTCTCAGTCTCGCCATTCGATTGAGGGTGATAGCCTGAACTGAGAGCCCGAGAAATACCGAGGTGTGAACAGAAAAGCTTCCAATATCGTGAGGTATACTGTGAACCCCTGTCAGAGATGAGTCTCGGGTTAACCATGTAATAATAATAATAATAATAATAATAATAATAATAATAATAATAATAATAATAATAATAATAATTAGGCTTTTATATAGCGCTACAAACCCTCAGGTATCCGAGCGCTGCTTATTATTACCCACGGTGTGTGGTGCTCATTTATCGACCTCGGAAGGATGAAAGGCTGAGTTTGGCCCCGCCGGGATTCGAACCTGCGTTAACAGGCTCTGCACGGGTGTCAAAGCGAGCACTCTACTCGCTGTGCCACTTGACCGGCTTAAGGTGTAAGGTGAAGATGTTACTGATAAAGATGAGGGCCATTTGTGCTGCCGATGGTACTCCTATCAGTGGAGTGAAGTGAGCCATTTTGGTAAGGGTATTGATGGTTACCATTATAGTGGAACAACCCCCTGAAGGTGGAAGATCAACAATAAAATCTGTTGATATTATCTGCCAAGGGCGAGAGGGTAATGGCATCTTTACCAATTCCCCAAGAGGTGCTTTTCGAGGAACCTTGATTTGTAGGCAGACGGGGCAGGACCCAACGTATTCCTTGACGTAGGCCAGAACGTAGGCCACCAGAAAAAACTTGAGATCAATTCCAGAGTTGACAGGACTCCACGGTGTCCAGCTATCTGTGAAGAGTGACACATGTCCAAGACTTCTTTCTGGAGTGGTCGAGGGGGAATGAATGCCTTATTTCCATGAAAATAACAATTGTCTTCCTTGATCAAAGCCGTTTTATTGGTAAGTGATAGTTGGTCCTTGGTAATGTGCCTTGATTGGACCTTAAGTCGCGACAGAAAATCTGATGTGGTTTGTAAACCTGAAGCCATCAGGGGAAAGATGGGTTCTGTCTTGAAAAGTTTGTTGGGAAGGTGTTCCTTCCGTGAAAGAGCATCCGCCTTCGAATTATCCCTTCCGGGAATAAATGAGAAAGTGATCCTGTATGGAGCGAAGAAATGAGCCCAGCGAGCCTGGCGGCTATTACAGGTTTGTGCGTACTGCAGAATCCGGAGGTTGTGATGATCTGTCCTGACTTCAACAGGATGTTTGGCTCCTAAGAGTAAATGACGCCACTCCTCAAAGGCTCACTTGATGGCTAAGAGTTCTTTTTCTAGAACAGTATAGTTTAGTTCGGCAGGAGCAAGTGTCTTGGATAAATACGCTACAGAGCGTTCTTGATTAGAATCGTCTAGTTGAAGTAGAACTGCTCCTAGAGCGTACTGTGAGACATTGGTTTCAACAATAAACCTGCGGGATTGATCAGGTGTTAACAGGATAGGAGCTGAGGTAAACAACTCCTTAAGCTTATTGAATGCTTGGTCTGTGATCGGGGACCATAAAAACTTTTTCCCCTTTTTAAGTAGATTTGTCAAAGGTTGAGTAAGTCTTGAGAATTCGGGAATAAACCTTCGATAGAAATTAGCGAATCCAACAAAGCGTTGAATGTCCTTGCCGGAAGAGGGAGTGGGCCAGTTTTGGACAGCAGAGACCTTTCCAGGGTCCATTGCTATTCCTTCGGCCGAAAGAACATATCCTAGATCGGTAACCTGAGTTTGGTGGAAGGAGCATTTCTCTATCTTACAATACAAATGGTTTTGTTGGAGCCGCCGTAACACCTTTCAACAGGTTTCTGATGTTCTTGGATATTGAAAGAGAATATCAAAATATCATCTAAATAGACGACCATATTATGAAGTAGAAGATCTGCAAAGATGTGATCCATAAACCTTTGGAAAATAGCCGGGGCGTTGGACAATCCAAAAGGCATCACTCTGTATTGAAAATGTCCAAACAGAGTTTTAAATGCTGTCTTCCATTCGTCACTCGGTTTTATTCGAATAAGATAAGCTCCCTTGAGATCCAATTTGGTATAAATGTTGGCCCCTTTGGCCGCTTCAAGAATGTCGGGTATTAATGGCATAGGGTATTTGTCAGGAACTGTGATTTTATTCAGCCGACGGAAATCTATGCACGGGCGGAGTTCCGTAGAGTTTCTTTTAGAAACAAAAAACAAAGAGGCAGCCGCAGGTGAAGTGTATTCGGTGATCAGTCCATTCTTAAGATGGGTTCTAAGATACTCACGTAGGACCTCCTTTTCGTTTTCAGACAAGATATACATTCGCCCAAATGGTAATGGCTGGTCAGGAACCAGCTCTATAGAGCAGTCATCCCTACGGTGAGGGGGAAGTTGAGCGTATTCTGAGACAGAAAAAACTTCCTGGAATTTATGATAGAGTTCTGGAAGCCCAGATACATGGTTAAGGGAGGTTAGCCACTGGTGATTCAAGGGAACTGGAGCAGAGTCAACCATCACCTTTTGTTGATTTTTGACACAATGGGTGATGCAGTATTCAGACCCCAGAAAGAAAGAAACAGCTGTCCAGTTAATGAACGGGTTGTGTTTCCTTAACCACGGTAATCCTAGAATTACTGGATGATGGGCTGCCCGAATGATATCCAACGTGAGAATCTCTTGATGGCCAGAGATGTTCATCAAGATTGGATTGGTTTGATCCTTGATGGGTCCGGAAACCAAAGGGCTACCATCCACACTTTCCACTGGAATAGGTTCTACCTTAGTGGACCTGGGAATTCTGTGTGAAATGGCTCATTGATCATCAATGAAATTTCCGGCCACTCCACTGTCCACTAGTGCCGGTATGTTCTGTAGCAGACGATCACCGAAGGAGAAAGAGACCATGAGTACCACCATATGAGAATTGGTCTGACTAGTAAGAGGTTTGTGAGGAACACTGTTTAGGTGTTGGTTCCCGTACCGTGGTTCCCCTTACGGCCGGGAGCTGGCGTTTCCCGAACGCCGAGGTGGTGTAATTGGGCAATCTTGTACCGTGTGGTTATTCGAACCACAGTACATACAAAGACCCAAGGTCCTCCTCCGGTTTCTCTCTTCGGGAGTCAAGGAGCCTCGAGCTGTTGTACCCAATTGCATCGGTTCATCATTGGACTGTGGACGAGAAGAAGAAGGAGAGAACGTAGTTCGTGTATTCCTTCCCTTTTTTCTCTCCATTACTCTTTCCTTCATACGGTAATCTATTTGCATTACCAATGCGATGAATTCAGTTAGTGTAGAGGGGCGAGGGACCCGAGACACCTCGTCTTTGAGGTCTTAAGATAAACCTCTTCTGAAGAGTGTGACCTGAGCGTCATCTGACCAAGTGGTTTCACTTGCCATCTGTTTGAATTTGGTTATGTAAGCCAAAATATCTAAACTTCCTTGTTTTAGATCAAGGAGGTGTTCTTGTGACGCCACACAAATCTCTTGGCGGCCAAACATGGTACGGATGCTATTGCAAAATGCTGTATGAGAGTCTAAAATAGGGGTATTGTTTGTGATTAAAGGTGTTGCCCAAGCCAATGCTGGTCCAGTCATTTGTGAGACCATATATCCCACACGATCTCTATCAGTATGAAAATAAGCTGCTTTAAAGGCAAATTGCACAGAGCAGGAGTCCAAGAACTCCTTAACCTTATGCGGGTTACCATCAAACTGTCCTCCTGGTAAGGGTCCTGGAGGAACGTCTGAGCAGTGTGGGATACGAGGGGCTGCAGCCTGTTGGGCCGTTTGCTGTTGGAGCTGTCTTAAGGAGGCATTCTCATGCTTTAACTGCTGTACTTCAGTAGTTAGGGATTGAACAGCAGCAATCAGCTGTTGAATTTGTTGCTGCTGTTGCTGATCCATGACTTGTGATTCCTATGTTTCTACCCAGAGTACTAGGAACAAAAGATAACACAGGCGTTGCTAACTATTAACTGTTTTGTAAAGACAACAAAATTGTCCCGAAATACACTGGGAATAAACAAAAAAACACCTACCTGGGGATATATAGGGTGAACAGATGTCTGAAGAAACCCTGGTGGATATTCGAAGAGTAAGAGAAATCCCCCTGAGAACTCCTCAAAGGACCTGCAAGAGCTTGTCCTTTGTGAAACTCGGAGGGAAACCCTCGTGGGGAATAAAACCCTGGAAGAGCTGCTGGTGGGCGTTGTCTTCCTGCGGAGACCCGGTGAGAAAGCTGGTCTGGGTTTTCTTCTGGCTGTTAAGACGAGAGGCCTTTGAAACTGAGCTAAATATAGTGGGTAAAATGAACACAGTTATTCCTGAAAGTAAGGAAAGGAGAAGTTCCTATAGAAGGTTCTAAGAGCTTACCATGTGTTAAACATGAAGAGTGCGGAGAGGTAAGGAATCTCCGTCGTGTTGCAAAAGTAAGATGGCACTATGATGAGGGAAAGAAAAGACCCGTAAGATTTAGGGTGGATGTATCTAGTTCTATAAGAGTAGGATGAACTAGGAGAAAGCCTACCCTTTCACTTCCAAGTCCTTTTGAGCCAGCCTGAGTGGATGAGGAAAATCTAGAGGTTCCCAACAAGGTATTGCTATAGAGGAAGGATGAGGAGTTAGAAACAGAAGTCCAATAGCCGGGAGTGATTGAAGAAGTAAGATGAAAAATAGATTAGTACCTAGAGACTCCCTAGAGGGAGGTATGGAGGAGATTCCAGGTTTAAGCGTGCTTAGAAGTAGAATCGATCCCGGAAATTAAAATTAAAGGTTCCGCAATGCCTTCTGAAATAAAAGGGAGGAATGGAGAACAAGAAGGTGAGTAAAGTAGACAAAAATGGTTGAGAGAAAATGTCTTCGTAATCCTAGTGAGGCGAACTTACGAAGCGTGTGCCGGCTCCTGAGAGAGTGCCAACGCATCTTCCTTCTGTTGTCGCTGGATTATAAGAGTGAACAGGAAGTGATGGTGGAAGGTTGAGAGGCTTCCTGGGAATTAACAACTAGCCTGCACTGTACGCTAGCGACGGTAACCGCTGCGGCGGCCATCTTGGAATCCGTCTCAACTAGACTGTGGAGTGGACGATTTCCTAGTGCAGAAGTGGCGGCCATGTTGGAAATAGGTCGGAAGGCGAAATGCACATTAGAAACCATCACACGATAGGAGAACGAGTTACTTACCTTATCTGGTAACATTCTTTTGATGGGATGTTCCTCCGACGTATTCCACATCTATGACCGGTAATGTCCACAGCTGTGCTGCTTTGGAAAATTTTCGGCAGAGGGCGTCCTGCATCGATGGCGTCGATCCGTTGTCCCTCGAGGGCCTCCGTCGAGGGTCGATGTCACTGGATGTTATATATATAGAACGCACGGCGCCCGTATCCTCAGTTGTCGTTTTTTCCCCAAAACGTGTGGCACCATTCTCTTGCCAGTATGACTGCAGAGGGCCTTGCGGAAACGTAAGCTGCAATCGCATAGGAAATTCAGTAGAGGGGCAGGCTGGGAGGGCGATGTGGAATATGTCGGAGAAACATCCCATCGAAAGAATGTTATCAGATAAAGTAACTCGTTCTTCGAGGGGATTGTGTCCTCCGATGTATTACACATCTATGACAGACTCCCAAAGCAGTACCAACTTATGGAGGTGGGAAAAGAATTTACTAATTTGAATTTTAGAATGCCCAATCGAATGGATGAATAGAGGACTGCCTTACCAAAGTCCAAATCCTGCCCATAGATGGAGTCCAAGGAATAGTGTCTCAAAAGTATGGACAGAGGCCCATGTGGCTGCTTCGCAATTATTGCAAATAGGAACACCCCTCTGTAGAGCAGTGGAGGCAGCCACACCCCTAGTAGAGTGAGCCCGTAAGCCTACTGGAGGGTCCTTTCCCGCCAAACGGTAACAACTCAGATCGTCAAAATGATCCATCTGGACAAGGTCTGCTTGGAAACAGCCTGACCCAAGCGCCTTCCAGCATAACCAACAAAGAGCTGATCGTCCACTCTGACCAGGGACATCTGTGAGAGATAGAAACTCAAAGCTCTCCTAGGATTTCCTATGGAGCCTCTCCTCTTCCTTACCAGGATATGGAGGAGGATAAAACGCTGGAAGAATCACCTTCTGGCTCAAATGGAATTCCGACAACCTTCGGAAGAAAAGAAGGCCGCACCCACAGGACAACCCTGTCCTTATGGAAAACAGTAAAGGGTGGCTTGGCGGAAAGTGCCTCCAATTTACTCACTCTGCGTGAGGAAGTAACCGCAACTAAAAACACAGTTTTAAAGGACAACAGTCGCAACGGACAAGAAGGTAAGGGCTCAAACAGAGCTCCCATTAGGAACTTTAAAACCAAATTCAAATCCCATCACAGCACCTGCAAAGGCGACAGTGGAAACACATTAGTTAGCCCTTTTAGAAATTGAGAAATCAAAGGAATCTTAAAATAAGAAAATTCCTCAGAGGAGCGCTTAAATATAGACAGCGCCGCCAGGTAACCCTTAATGGTACCCACTTGCAGGCCCTTGTGGGCTAAAGAAAGCAAAAAAGACAAAACCAAAAGGAATGGAACATTGGAAAGGATCCACATTCTGTACCCTACATCAGTCACAGAACATTCTCCAACGGCAACGGTACAGGGATTTTGCTGCGGGCCTTCTGGCCAAAATCAACACCTCCATCACGTCTTCGGGGAGGTCCCAAACCTTATACCTGAACCTTTCAGATAACAAGCATGAAGGCTGAGAGACTTGACCTCTGGATGGAGAACCCGACCCCCCCTCCTGTGAGAGCAGATCGTCTCGGCAGGGAAGACGGCGTGGAGGGCAGATGGACATGTCTAGAAGGTCTGGATACCACGCTCTCCTGGCCCATGCCGGAGCAATGAGGATCATTCGGGAACCGAACCTCTGTAACCTTCGCAACACTTGCGGAATGACGAGGACTGGAAGAAAGGCGTACAGCAGTGGGAATACTACTCCACTACGAACACGTCCCCTAAGGCTCCTCTTGGGGGAAATTCCTGCGAGCAGAATCTCTCGCACTTCCGATTGACACTGGTGGCGAAGAGATGCACTTGTGGAGTTCCCCAAAGGGCGAAGATCTCCAAAAGAACTTCCTGAGCCAGTTCCCAATCGTGAGAGACCGTGCTCTGCCTGCTCAGAGCGTCGGCCGCCGCCGAGTTTTCATCTCCGGCCAGATGAACTGCTGAGATCGAAATTTCCTGCTGGATGGCCTAGAACCAGAGCTGCATCGCCTCCCTGCACAACGGGAGTGACCCTGCCCCCCCCTTTTTTGTTGAGGGTGTGCATGGCCACTGCATTGTCCGTCATAATCAGGACATTCTTCCCTGCACAGACGGCAGAAAA
The DNA here is from genome assembly GCF_040938575.1 of Ambystoma mexicanum. Classification (NCBI taxonomy): domain Eukaryota; kingdom Metazoa; phylum Chordata; class Amphibia; order Caudata; family Ambystomatidae; genus Ambystoma; species Ambystoma mexicanum. The sequence continues at coordinate 1,289,398,881 of NC_090931.1, read as the reverse complement.
GCCTTCAGGGCTAGCCTGACGGCCCTCAGCACTAACAGATTGATGTGGAGTCTGGACTCCGATGGAGACCAACGTCCGGTGGCTGTCAACTCGTTGGCATGAGCTCCCCAACCTATGAGCAATGTGTCCGTCACGATTGTCACCTTCGGCCATGCTTGCACAGAAGATCCTGGGCGACCGAGGTCGGAATCTGAATGGGGTCCAACATCCTGTCAGAGAACTGCGACCACTACATCTTGAGAGCCCACGTCAGAGATCTCATCCACAGCCTGGCTTCTGGCACCAGAAAAATGCAGGATACCATGAGGCCGAGCAACCTCAAGAACTCGAACGCTGGGAGACTCTGGGCACGTTGAAACTTGTCTACCATCTGCAGAATGTGAGGAGCCCTCACCTGGGGAGGCGAACAATGCCCCAGGGATGTGTCGCGCACTGCTCCGATGTATTGGAGCCGCTGGGTAGGTGTCAAATGTGACTTTTTTAAATTGAGGGAGAAGCCCAGCTTGTGAAGGGAGTGGCAGGTGACGGACAGATGATCCAAGGCTTTCTCGGGAGAGCGCGCCCTGATCAACCAATCATCTAGGTAGGGGTAGACGTGAATCCCCCCTTTCCTGAGATACGCTGCCACCACCACCATCAGCTTGGTGAAGACCCTCGGGGCGGACCTCAGGTACTTCCTGTGCTTGGGATGAATCGGCACATGAAAGTAAGCATCCTTGAGGTCCAGGGACACCAACCAATCCTGAAGTTGAAGGGACTGGAGGACTTGAGAAAGAGTTACCATCTTGAACTTGTCCTTCCTGAGGCTCTTGTTTAACCAACGCAAGTCCATGATGGGTCTCAATCCCCCTTCTTTTTTCGGGATAAAAAAAATAAGGGGAATACCATCCCTTGTTCCTCTCCGATACAGGCACCAGTTCTATGGCGCCTTTCTCTGGCAGGGATAGGATTTCCTGCGCAAGGAAAAGATCCGGACGCTTCAAAGAGAGCCTCCCTGGTGGATTGTTGTGAGGCCGCTGCCGGAAGGGAAGACAGTAGCCGTGGGCTATGATCTCCAGAACCCACATATCTGAAGTAATGGCCTGCCAATCTCCAAGATACTGCACAAGTCTGCCCCCAACCGGCGAACCATGGAACATGGCCTCATGACTGAGCGGACGCGGCTGCGGCAGTGCCTGAGGGCAAAGAGGCAACTGCCCGAGCGTCTTTGGCACTCTGAGTAGCTTGCTTTCGACCTCAGGTACTCCTATGGTGGCCCCTTTCACTGGGAGCTTCTCTAGATCTACCAAAGGAAGAGTAGTACCGAAAGGAACCTCCCCTCCATTGCTGTCCCCTAGGATGAAAAGGCAGAGGTTGACGTACTGCAGTGCTCAAAGACTTTGCTGCAGCTTTGGAGGTCTGCAACCTCTCAAGGCTCTCGTCAGCCTTGCTGCCAAACAGATGAACCCCATCAAAGGGCATGTTCAGAAGCCGGGATTGCACATCAGGAGCAAACCCTGACTTCCGCAACCACACAAATCTGCGTATCACGGTGCTCGCCGCCATGGACCGGCTGACACAGTCTGCAGTGTCCAAACCCGACTGAAGAGATTCGCACATGGCATCCTTGCCGTCTTGCACAAGGGCTAGAAAACCATCCCTTTCTTCCCCTTCGGGAATATGCTCAGCCGCCAAAGACGCACAGTTCGACAGAGTGTGTGTAAATCTCGCTAAGGCACAAGTGGAGTTGGGCGACTTCAATGCCATACCCTAGCCGAAAATACCTTCTTCGCCCAACCATCAAAGCGCTTATCGTCCCCATCAGGAGGGATGGTAGGGTACGCAGCCTGCTTCGAGGAGGCCGTATCCGCCTGCACCACCAAACTCTCCAGAGTAGGGTGTGTCGATAAGTAGCAGGGGTCACTACTGGATGGGCGGTATTTCTTTGGAAGTGACCTATTAACTGCTGGTAGACTCTCCGGAGCAGTCCAAGCCGCCGCCACCCTCCTTTGCAAAGCCATATGAAATGGCAAAACCGGCTCAGTGGGTGGACCTTGGTCCAGGATGTCCGTCAAATCATCCTAACAGGTGGAGCAGACCACCCCAAGTATTCTGTCACCCTGGCCATGAGACACCGATAGGAGGAATCCGCATGTGGCTCAGGTCGACCAAACTCCACCTCCAGAGAGGTGTCAAGGCCACTAGCATCATGCAATGATTGACAGAGTTCCTCCATCTGACTATGCTCAGACAAAAGGTCATCAAGGACATCAGGAGGCACAGGCAAGGCCACCTCCTCATCAGACAGTTCCTCAACCTCTGAAATCTCCTGTAAAGGTTGGAAAAACTCCAATCTAGGAGGAGGAACAGAAGGCGGCTAGAAAATAGGCCACATAGATCTACAGGCAACCTTCCTCGGAGGTTCCACAGCCCTCAGGGGCACCTCCGGCAAATCCTCCACAAACGGCGTCGAGGGCACCGAAGGAATCGGCATTGAGCGAGGCTCCGACGGCATCAACAACTTCTTCGAGGCCAGAGCCTCGAGAGAGCCCCTTGATAGACACGGCATCAATGGTGTCGACGCCTTCTTGGAAGGCTTCACAGGTGCAGACGGTCTCAATGGCATCGAGGACCTGGACCTGGCACGGCTATGGCGATCTCCCTTGTCCTATCGGGACCTTGACGGCTCCCGATGATCGCGCCGACTGGCCGAGCCCGAAGGCGTGCGAGTGGTGGACCGAGCCTGTTCCTTGCCGGCTTCTTTCAAAGGTGCGGACGGATCTGTGCCTTGTGACTCGAAAATCGCTAACATTGGTTGCAAAATGTATCCCATTTGGCCGGCGACGAAGACTTGGTGGGACAAGTCAACCGTCTGGTGGAGTCCGCCTCCGACGAGGACGGGGAAGGCGACCAGTGACGGCGCTTCCTAGAATGCCTCGACGAGGCAGACGAATGGCGGGAACCACTCAGAGACCGAGACCCCCTGGATTTTCGCCGACGCAGAGTGTCGCCCCTCGAGTCATCGGTCGAAAGCCCAGGAGACTTCGATTTACGGGGTTTAGACACCCTACCTACCCTCAATTTCCCCTTCTCTTCCCACAAGGCCTTAGACATCAGGGATTGGCAACCCTTGCAGTCGTCGGTGGAGTGGCTTTCGCCGAGGCACCAGAGGCAGATGTCGTGCGGGTCCCTGATGGACATCTTCGAACCGCAGTCCCGACATTTTTTAAAGCCTGACTTCGGGGTAGTAGAAGAAGCTGAGGACATCGTACATGAAGAAACAATCGAGCGCGCCGAGATTCCGAAGCAAACACGTTTGCGGAAAAAACTGAACTGAGGCTATGGGCGCCGTGCGTCCTATATATAACATCTGGTGACGTCGACCCTCGACAGAGGCCCTCGAGGGACAATGGATTGATGCCATCGACGCAGGACGCCCTCTGTCGAAAATTCTCCGAAGCAGCACAGCTGTGGACATTACCTGTCATAGATGTGGAATACGTCAGAGGACACAATCCCCTCGAAACAGCATTTACTGGGGTCTTTCCCTGCTTTCAGTAAGACCATGACCAACGCGGTTCTAGTAGACTCGGGTAGAATCCCCTGTCGAGAATGAGGATTCAAACATACTGCAGAGATGTTTAACCACGAGGTTGCTATATTCTCTACACAATTCCGCAGTAATACCGTCCAGACCGGGGACTTTACCCCTGGGAGGGAACAGATCACAGCTAGGATTTCCACGTTCAGACTGCCGCCAATGTTGACGTCGAGCCAGCCCAAGAACACCTGGTCTAAATATTGTGAGATGGCGTTGCATCCGGTTCGGAATTTTGAGGTGTAAAGCTTCTCGTAGTATTCCCGAAAGGCCTTGCTTATCGGCCTGGAGTCTTGAGTTGTGGTTCCAGGCGGGGCCTCAATCTCATTGATGTCCTCTAACTGAGGTTCTCGCCTGATGGCCCATGCCAGTGTACGGCTAGGGCGGTCCCCTTCCCCATATACAGCGGCTGCAATGGGGTCCCCAAGAAACCTCTCCCCCCTCTCCATAAAAGTGTGCATTTCTGCTCTCCTTTCCTTTCCTTTTCCCCCAAGTTAGTATTGAAGCGTGGCTGAGTCATTAGACCCTTGTCGTCGCTCAATATCGTTGATTTCACTTTCGAGGGAGGACATGGAGGTATGCAGTCCTCTTAACACACCAGCCTCTTGTGATACACAGCAACCCATGATATATCCCTTAAAGGTTTCCCATATCACATCACTATCTGGGACAGACCCTATGTTTGCTTGGAAGAAGGGGTCTATATCTTGGGTGATTCCTTCCCGAAATAGGGCATCCTGAAGCACACAGGTTCGAAACCGCCAGCATAATTGCCTGGGGTTTCGGGGGGGTGGGGGTTGTCAACAATACCCAAACAGGGGAGTAATCAGCAAGGGTCCAGGGGAGGATCTTGATCTCACCAACCCTGTGAAGCAATTCAAATGACATCACGTAGTCTATTCTAGATGAGCTACTGGGAACCCCAGAGTGGAATGTGTGTTCTTGTTTATTTGGGTGCATTGATCCGCAAACGTTGTGAAGCACATGATAGTTCCCAATGTCCAGCCAGGTCTGCGCGGCCTTAAGAAGTGTTGTTTGAGCTGCTGTACACCTATCCATGTCTAGAGTGCAATATTAAAAACTCCCATCCATATTAATTAATGCTGAGGAAATGTATGCAGGTAGGAGGCGCATTTCTGAAAAAATTTGGGGCTGTCTATATCAGGAACATACACATTTATAAGGAGCAGTCTCAATCCCCGGGTCTCCCCAGCCAACAATAGAAACCGGCCCTCTGTGTCCCCAACTTGGTTGTGTAACTTAAATTCCAATTAACAATGTATATAAGTGGCCACCCCTCTGGAGTGTGATGTAAAGGAGGATCCGTACCTGTGCACCCCCAATCCTGCTAATGTTGGAGGGTTACCATCTTTGGTTAAGTGTGTCTCTTGAAGACACAGAACATTAACACAGTGATTCCTCACATAATTAGCAATAAGCCTTGTTTTTTCTCATTGGTGAACCCACGTATAGTCCATGTCATTACTGATAGGTCATCCTTTGTTCCCATGGTAAACACTTCCGTAGAGGTGCGACCGTGAAGACACGGTCTGAGGTACAGCGCCCACAGGAGGGAGTCCCACCATCCCAATCATATTAAACACCCAATCCACACGGATATACACTCATAAGTGAGCCCATATGCGTGCACCTACAACCAGCCACATTAAACACCCTGTTGGCCACCCCCACTCATGCCAGAAACCTAAACATACCGGCAGTGTCCCACCCCCACAGATTCCCCAGAAACAACTAGGAACACAACAACAACCGCAGTGGCTGCCCACGGGGAGCCGCTGGCAGCAGATGGGCTCCAGAGGCTCGGGCCCATTTCTTGACGATAGGTTGCCTCCCTGGCCGATGCCAGTGTGACCCATATCATGAGTCATGTACCCGCATTCAACATGTTAGGAGGTGCATGATGGGCTATGGATCATGCACCGGAGAACGGCATGAGTCAGGCAATTCCTGTGCGAATCTCTCTGCTGCTTCAGGTGCTGTGAAGAAGGTTACTCTCCCCATGCGAGTCACCTGGAGCTTGGCTAGGAACATTAGTGCAGATCAGATGTTTTTCAGGCGGAGGATATTCTTGGCCGATTGGAAGGTTCTCCTTTGTTCCTGAACTTGAGGACTGAAATCTGGAAACAGGCGAATCCTTGCAGTTTGCCACTGCAAGTCTCCCTTTTCTCTAGCTGCTTTAAGTAGAACATCCCTATTACGGTAGTTGAAAATCCGGGCGATTATGGGCCCTTCAGGAGCCCCCAGCGGAGGCCTGGCCGCCAGGGAACGGTGTACTCTTTTCCACAAGAAACATCTTGGAGACCGGAGGATGAGCCAGCACTTCCATTAGTAACATTTCAACAAATTGTTCCATGTTTCCAATGGGGGTAGACTCGGGTACGCAAAGGATACAGACATTATTCCGTTGAGAACGCCCCTCCAGATCATCATTTTTAGCTGCAATTTTCTTAATAGTGTTGTAAGAGGGAGACTTCTCGCTGCACGACCAACACTTTGTCTTCTCCCACACTAATTCTGGTCTCCGCTTCAGTGATACGCCTACACAGTTTATCAATTTGGATTGCTGATATTTCAACTTTGCTCGTTAGAGCATCAATCTTCATACCCAGGGAGTCAGCGCTTGTTTGAAGGGGCAGTAGAGTGTGGTCAAGGGCCGCAAGACAAGCTGTGAGGGTCCAGGATTCACCAGTTAGGATGGCGCACATGCCCCCATCCTGCCAAATTGGTCTAATTTATATTGTTATGGTGCTTCGGTTCGCCCTGTGTTATCGGCTGGGCGCCACCTTGTGTCGTGTAGGGCACATCAGAGGAGGGGGCGCAGGTGCCCATCTCACCGTAGGACTAGTAGATCTTCAACCAGGTACATAGCTGTAAGGCAGTGAGGGCCTGTGGTACTCCAATAAGTGTCGGGGGTCTTGGGATCCAGGCAGCCCACCATTACCCTCCACAGGGCGCTGAGCGATCGCAGGAGGGGGGGTCTTTGTTCTCTAGAGCCCCTATCACTCTGCAGAGACGTGCTTGTTATTGTGATGAAATGTTATTGTGCACCAAACCCTGGACGCACGTGGAGAGAGGTCCTCCCAGGAGGTGTGAACCGGCACCCCTCGTGTCCCACCACTCTGTTCCAGTGGCAGGAGCTATGCGAGAAGGCACACGTGCCACCACCGGCTATGTTTGAGGGAGTAATCGTCTCTCCCCAGCTCCACCACCAGCTGCCCACACCACTGTGTGCTTCGGAGCCGGCCGGTGGGAAGAGCCGCAGGAGCAAGGACCAGCAGCGTTGAATATCCAGGCAGGAAGACACTGGCCTTCCCGGTCCCCCTCCCGCTAAAGAGATTGTCTTAGAATGGGGATTGCGGGGGCTGTGGGCTCTCACCCTCTACTTTGACGGCATAGGCAGCGCGAGAACCACCAAATCCGGCTGATGTCAGCCCCACCAGCACTCGCAGGGGGGCCATCCCCCAAGTTGAGCAGTGGCCAGCGGGCTGCCCCTGGGCCAGACCGCTGTGCGGCCGGAGATCTGCCCCAACTGGGCAAGAAACTAGAGCGGCAGATCGTAAAGCCGCGAGACTGGGCCGGCACAGGGAACCTCAGCAGTGCAGCCACCAGCGCAGCCACCTCACTCCTCCCCACACCCCCTGGTCATGAAGGGGGATCCCCGATTCTCAATGCCAGGCGGGGGGATTGGGGAGGGCAGAGAGGGTGCACATGTCGGTCCGGGGTCGACTCCAACAAGCAGCAGCTGCAGGGTATTCTCTGTCCCTCACCAAACACCGAAGACTGCAGCCAGACAGCTAAGGCAGCTCCAGTATCTCCACTCTATGAGGTCTTGCACCAAGTCGGGGCTCCGACAAGCACTACGGCCCACAGGGGCTCCGATTTCCAGCACAGCCTGCAGCGCCGAGTCCGAGGGACAAAAGCCAGAACAATGATGCAGTTTTCGTTACTGGAGTCAAGGATATGGTTAGAGGATGTGTGATCCAAGGCCGAAGCTCTCTCAGGCTGCGGCTATCTTGTCGCTGCACAACAGCGCCCCCTTTACCGTTTTTTTTTTTAGCAAAGCTGGCCTGTGCGTGCATCGGTCTGCACGGTGCACGTGCAGGTCAGTCTACATGGCATGCGCATCAATCTGTGTCCGTGTGTCTCTGTGCGATAAAAAATGTGTGTTTCCTCATGTGAATTGTAAACCTGAAGACTTAAAAAATGTGCAAGGACTGGCCACCAGGGGGCGCACAAATGGGCACTCTCCTCATGTGAGCTTCGTTGAGCGGTTCCGAGAAAAAAAATTGAGCCCCCCACATCGGGACCCCCACATCGACAGAACCAGGTGACCTGACTATCTAAAGGTGCCCCCAACACCCTGGGAAAATGTCTGACGCGAAACGGACAAGATTTCATGGAGAAAGACCCGAAGGCGAATTGCAACGACGGCTGCTGCGCAGTGAGTACGTAACCCACGCTGTGATAAGCTTGCGTCTTCCTGGAGGGCCCCATGCTGAGTGACAAGGTCTCCTTTGCATCGAAGTATCCCGCAGACATGTGCACTTCCCAAGCTGAGGACGCTTAGTCTTGTCCCAGAATACGCTTCCTCTCCTGCCGGCAAAGTGGATGGCACCGGCGAACCAGTGTAATACGGTCTGAGGGCCGTATATTTGGCGAAAGTCCATACGCCTCACATGGTACGAGCGGTCACGCTCTCCCTGTCTGCTGATGAAGCACGCGGTCCTTCGAGGCCGCAGCGACTCCCTCAGGGTGTGACACAGAACCCCCCGGTCGGCAGCCCTGCGTAAGACGGCCCGACGGGGGTATTCACAGTGCAACGAGTCGTGTGATATCGAAGACCAAGGAGGCCATCCGCCTTCACACGGCCGCTGAGACGGCTCAGGCCTCTGGCCGCTTTTCTTGCTTAAGCGCTGTGACCACCTTGAAAAACTGTTGCTTTGCTGAACTGTCGGAAACACTCGAGAATCTCGAGGTGGAGCCCTGGGCCGATTATGCGATTAAAGAGAGTTTGGAGCACATGGACATTGCAAGAACAGAGGAGTGCACGTTTGGAAGAGCAGGGAACAGGACATCCCCGCACTGCTTCATGGGATATGCGCATGCCATCTTCAGATGCTCCTTCCTGCGAGGATCCCTGGAAGGAGCCCTTGTCAGCAGTACTGAGCGTGTACATGGGCCCGAGCTGACTGTTTAGCTGCAAAATTGTAAGAAACTCGAGCCCACTGCTCCCCTTTGGATGAGACCCAAGTGGGGCAATGGATTTCCCTGCATGCGCGGACCCCGGCATTAGGGGAGACCCAACAGTAGTATATGACTGGAGGAGGGCGAAGGAGGGGGACTGAATATTGACTCGTAGGGGGTTGAATCTCCCGAACCGAGGTGTGAACTATATCTGAAAGGTCTCTGCTTCCTGGAACCATTCTGAGGACATCTGAGCACAGGGTGACGTATTGAGGTGAAGGGCATTTGCAGTGGAGATGCGCAGATAGCCCAGGAACATTGAAGGACCCGGTGAACAACAGCGAGGATACACCCAACGATTGTCTGACTCCATTGAAGGCACTCCCCCTAACATTATCCTGTCAAGCATGCTCACCCAAGCAAGAGGACACTCCTTCCCCTGTAATGCGTTGAGAGGCCCTCACACCTAAGGTGGCTTCTAGTACACCCTGACCCAATCGAACTGCAGTGCAATTGTTCATCCAGACCTGAGACCGGCCCATTTTGCACATATGGTCTCATTTTGTCCTAAACTACGGAAAATAACCGGCGAACCGGGGCCTAGTCACCCATGACGTCCATCCTCAAACCGTAACTGAACTGTCTCCATCACTCTGACTGTACTCGAGTCCACCTGGTACACTGCCTGCCCAAACGAAACGGCCATACCAGGGATACATAACACATGAAGTCTTGGGTTTGTTTCCGCAGAGAGGAAGACATTTTTACGCTGACAGACAAAACCAATCAAATGAATCTGGAGATACCTTGGCACTAGAAACATTGTAGGCCTCGTGAAACTTGTAAAGCAAGAAGTGCAAACCCAGGTGGCAAGAGTAACACTGTGGTGTCCCCCTTAGCGACATTGTTTTACTCTCTCCACCTCCACGTCTTCAATTTAAAGCCGGAACAGTTGCTGTGAATTCCACCTAGGCCTATATGAATGAAGCAAAAACTAGCTAACTTCGCCTACTCCCCAGCACCTCCATGTACTGACAACCTTCACACGCTGTAACGCTCACCTGATTCCCGTAGAGGCGCCGGTCTTGACTGGGCGTATACCGTATCTTCAAAGGTGATGTGTAACACACGGCTGGCTCTTTGGGCTGGACCTCTGTGCACTGTATGTCTGACTCGAAGGGTAAGATGTCTGCAGATAGAAAATATGGGATTAAGGAACTGGGTTATTGAATGTCTCTCTCTTCTTCCCTTTCTCTTCTCCTGTAGAACCCCAAAGGTTAACGCTCTCACCTTAGGTAAGTGAACGCCGTGCTCTCCATTTGCCTCGGGGCAGGGTGCTGTAACCAGTTTCTTCACTGGATAAGGGGAGCAGGCCTCTTGACTTCAGAGGACTGCTGTCCGTCGTTTACTGCACGAACGGTAAGTTTCGAGTAACTCTAATGTCTTTGAAGTCTTTAGTATCGATGTTTCTTATTTTGCAGGGTTCTGGCGATGGCGGATGACGGGCTGAAGTGAGTTGAAGATGGAGCCCGTGTGATGAATAGAAGCGCCTGGAAGCACGTAAGTAAGCGCTTGTTGCCTGCTTCACGATGCGCTCTAACTGTCTTTTTATTTTGCAGGTACAAGTTCGGAGCGGCTGCAGGGTGCCGGAATACCCACTGGGTTAGATGTGGAAAGGAGTAATGGCACGTGAGTATTAAAGTTCCCCAATGTCTTTAAACGCACCTTGTTTTGTCTTTCAGATGCGGGATGCAGCGCCGAAGGCCTCCGGAGCGTGCGAAGAGTTGGTAAGCTTTTGTCTTTCAGATGCCGGAATGCAGTGTGAAGACCTCCGGAGCGCACGAAGAGTAGGTAAGCCTTTGTCTTTCCGATGCCGGAATGCAGTGCGAGGCGTTGGTGACAGCCGATGGACCAGGTAAGTGAAGAGCTGTCACTGAAGACCGTAATGCTAACCTGTTCTTTCTTGTCTTTATAGGTGTTGCTGAAGACTGGATTCAGGATGGTAAGCCTTTTTCCTTAGGCCCAGGATCAGATGCAGAAGACACGATGAGCGTTCTGCTGCAGAGGATGCAGAATAACGCAAAGCAAGATTCATCCATCGGGTGTGGTTTAAATAGTCTCCTGTAGTGCTTAGGTGTCTCCTTCCACAGCCACGCCTAGGTAAGAAAAGAGTTCCTGCTTTCCAGAAGAGTTCCAGTGTTCTGAATCTAGGGAGTGGCTCCTGCCCCACCCAACAGGAAAAGTAGTTCCAAACATAAGAGGATCAGAGGCTCAACTGGCAGGCAAGTAAGCAGCATGGTCTGCTGCAGGTAAGTCCACCCAAGCATTATGAGCCCGGCGCTTCCAGCGCTGGGACTGGGCATATTTATGAGCCTGGTGCCACTGGCGCCAGGACTGGGTCCAAAAGGTCCCAATTGGGACTGGTTGGCACTCGGAACCTGGGTTATGGATCTGCTTCCAAGGGAGTTGGGAAAACCCTGACCTTTTGGAAGCAGAGATCATGACACACGCCGGCTATTGAAGCAGCAGGAACTGAATCTGCTACCACGAAAGGAGACATTGCGGCCCTCTTAAGTGAAATCAAGAATATGGGAGCCAGCATAGGCGGAAAGATTGACAAAATTACGCAGCGCATGGACAACATAGAAGAGAGGCTCGAAGGAGTGGAGAACAACCAACCTTCTATGGACACCCTCGAGACACAGTTCGAGCACAGGAGGACTGACTTGGAACAGAGGGAGGAGGACCTCAAGCTTAAAATGGATGATTTGGAAAACCAGGAGAGACGGAATAACCTGTGCTTCTTTGGTATTCCGGAACAAGAAGGAGAAACGGAGAGTGACCTCAGGAAAACGCTGCATGATATCATTAGATACAGGTGGGGCTAGCCTTTCTCCCTCTCCTTTGAACATGGAGGAACGAAAATACGGCTGAGGTCTGAAAAAGAAATTCGAGCATGCACTTCCGAGGTCACAGACCGCAAGATGAGAGGGGAGATCGAGAGGAGCCAAAACAAGACGGAAGGCAATGTCTCTCCTTAGGGGGATAACTAACCCTGGTTAGACTCAATAGATTTATGGATCTACTATTGCAAAATGTGATGTTCAACCATCCGATTAGTTCAGTTGTTATTGTTTTGTCATGAGATGGATGGGTGGGGTGGGGGTGGAGGTAATGGGGGCTCAATTGACATTGTGGTTTTTCTACGAAGAGGACCGTGAAGAAACAGTCTCTACTGGTGGTCAAATGCTGGGCTGGTACCTTCGACTGGGCTTGATCGTACGCCATAATTCGGGAAAGCAGATGGGAGGTGGTGGGACAGGGGATAAGGGTGGGGGAGGGCGAAACAGTGAGAGCAATATCCTCATTAGTTGAAAAGGAGAGACATAGTATGCTGCACAATGAGCTATCAAATTGCTGGTCATGGTTGGAAGGCCATTACACTAGCATTTGAAAATGGCAATGATTCCTGATTCACGAGCCGGGGAATCCCTTAAGGTGGGAAAACTTAATGTTAAGGGTCTCAACTCACCAACAAAGATCCCTGGTATCTAGAGAATTTCGTAGGGCAAAGATTGACATCATCCTCTTGCAGGAGACCAAATATGTTAAAGGGGAAGAGCGGCAAATCCTTGGGAAGCGCATGGGGATAGAGTTCTGGGGTTCCGGGCTGCTGAAGAAGGGAGGAGATGGAATTCTCATTAGGAAAGGAATAGAGTTCAGGGTTTCAAAACTATGGTCAGATGTAGAGGGTCGTGCCCTGTTGGTGACAGGCTCAATTGGGAAAGTAGAGTAACGATCGCCACTATATACTCCCCCAACTCTGGTCAGGTCCGGTTTCTTGGCAAAACAATCCCTAAAATCATGCTTGATGCCACGAGTCACATTATTTTGGGAGGCGATTTCAATTTATGGGGCGATCCCAAACTAGATCAGAAGTCAGGCAACCCTGATACGAGAGACCGGGCCGAGGGTGGACGTACTGAGTTTGCAGATATGATGGATGTGTATGGCATGAGGGATGCGTGGCGGGGGATACACCCAGATGAGCGAGGTTACACTTTCCATTCTGCCCCGCACAATACCTTTACTCGAATTGACGACATATACCTGTCTAAGGATATTTATGATACCGCAAAAAGATCTGACATTATTCCGGTCACATCGTCTGACCATGATATGGTCATAGTCGACGCCCAATGGGAAAACTTACCTGTGAAAGGAGGTTGATGGAGGTGTAACAAAGCTCTCTGGAAGGACCCTATCTTTAAGGCAGAGATGGAGACAGAGATTAGCGGGTATTTTAAAGTGAATAACACTGGGGAGATTTCTAAGCTGGTAGTATAGAAGCAGGGAAAGCAACATGGCGGGGTGTCCTGATGAGAGAAGGGTCCCGTAAAAAGAGAGAGAGAACGCTAATTGAAAATAGACTCAGAAAGTAGATCTGCCACCTTGATGGGGAAGTGAGGAGGGATGATAGCGTAGACCCCAGTGAGATTAATGAGGCGAGACAGAAAAGAGAGGAACTTCGCTTACTGGAACATGAGCAAACAGTGCATAAGCTGCGACTCCTGAAGCAGAAATTTTATGAAAAAGGGGACAAAGCCGATGCACTGTTTGCCCCTAGACTCAGGGAACAAAGGGCTGAGCGAAAAGTACTAGAAATAGCAAATGGAGGGTACTCCCCAGCCACGACTATTCCCACCATTCCAGAGGCTTTCGCCACCTTTTATGAGACGCTGTACAGCGTGGAGATGGACCCCGACCTACCGGGCAATGAAAGTTATCTGTCATCTGTTAATATGCCAAAGATATCAAGAGTGGACTCACAGCTTCTAGAGAGCACCATAACGGAGCAGGAAACTCAGAATAAAGTCAAAAGGTCGACTCTTGGTAAATCCCCAGGAGAAGACGGCTATACAGCGGGTTGTATAACACCTTCATTACCCATTTCCTACCCTTCATGGTTGAACTCTCTAATGAGATCCTAGACACAGGGAAGGCCCCAGACTCCTTTGTTCGTGCCCTAGTCTCAGTGAATCCCAAGGAAGGAAGGGACCCCAAACAGTGTGGTTCCTATCGTCCCATATCTTTGCTCAATATAGACGCCAAAATCTATACCCGGGTCCTGGCCTCCAGATTAGAGACACTCATTCCCCAACTCATACACGCAGACCAAGTGGGCTGGGAAGACAGGGAGCTGATACAAGGCGAAAGACCGTAAATCTCATTAATGAATCCCAGAAAATGGCCAACGATCCTGTCCTGCTCTCGGTTGACGCAGAGAAGGCCTTCGACAGAGTTGAATGGGGCTTTCTAAAGGCGGTCCTCCGAAAGGTGGAATAGGTCCAAGGTTTAGGAGAGGAATACAGGCGGTAAACACATCCCCCAAAGCTTCTGTGTTTGTAAATGGAGAGTACTAAATTGGTTCGAGCTACGCCGGGCTACTAGGCAGGGATGCCCTCTCAGCTATTCTCTTCGCCCTCTCTTCGGAACCCTTGGCCAACAAAATGAGAGCGGACACTCAGGTAGAAGGATTATGGTTGGGCAGTGCTGAATATAAGGTAGCTCTGTATGTCGACGACATACTTCTTCATGTGGCTTACCCGACAACGTGAATTCCCAGAGCTCTTCAACTAATCGAAGGTTACGGAGAACTCTTGGGCTTTAAAATAAACAAGGCAAAGTCCATCTTGTTCCCCCCTTGCAAGACACCGCAAAGATGAATCTAGACAGATTTGCCACGCTGGCTCTTCACGTTGAACAATGCAAGTTGAAATATCCGGGCATACAAATCACAAGGGACTTAAAGGATTTATATGAAGCTAACTTCCCTCCTCTTCTCCAAAGGTTCCATGCCGATCTTACCAAGTGGGACAGATTGTTAGGGAGACTCTGGTCTGTCTTCCCAGATTTCTCTACCCCTTTCAAATGCTCCCCATCAAGATGCCGGGAAGCTTTTTCAACGAGGTCAAAAGGGCTATTGTCCGATTTCTTTGGCAGGGGAAAAAGGCTAGGGTTGCATACGACACCCTGACGTTACCCAAGGACAAGGGAGAGGTAGGCCTCCCGGACCTGAGGAAATATTATGAGGCTGCCCAGCTACGAATTCTGATTCCCCATTTGCGTAACCATAAGGAACCCCAATGGATTGCCAGGGCCAACTATTATTTGTCCCCGGCAACAGTCTTTGAATGGTTATGGGTACCAAGAAATAAACTTTTAAATAGATTGAGGGACCACCCGATATTGGGAGATTTGGAAGGAGAGAACTGAGATGCGGAGAGTCTCTTTGTGGCAGTTCTCCATTGAGTCACCTATGTTCCCGGGTATTAGAGAATACATCCCCAACGTGAAGAGATTCCAATCGTGGTATGAGGCAGGACTGGAGAGGGTGGGTCAACTATGGAAAAATGGTTCCTTCATTACAATCCCGAGTTGGAGGAGGCACTGGGCCTCGGCACCTTGCCTACATTTCAATTTTTACAGATTAAGGGCACTTTGATGCAAGCTGAGTGGAGGGATAAGATACTGAGAGACCTTACCCCCTTTGAAATGCTTTTGAACTCTAGAACGGAAATGAAGGGTCCGATATCCGCAATGTACAGAGAATTGATAGAGGCAGCGAAAGGGACCACTGTGTTACTAAAAGGTAGATGGGAGAGGGATCTTGGAGAACACATCTAACCAGGCATGTGGGGGAGAATGGGAAAAGTCGTTTTGAAGATTTTCAGTTCAAAGTTGCTAGAATATATGTGGTTTACATATATGTCAATGGGATTCATCTTCAGTTCTGTAATGCCTTGTTTTCGTTAATTTCTGACTTGTATTTATGAGAACTCAATAAAACTGAATGAAAAAAAATGTGCAGGATCCCCCCCCCCATAACCCAAGCCACAGGGACACCTTTTCTCTAATCTTAACCATAGTACTCTTGCTTGCAGAGGTAGTAAATTAATTTGTGCCATAAGCAATAGCCTATGGCTATCATGAGCATGTAGTCCGACTATTGATGGTGAGGATTTCGGGAGCACTAGGGCCGGATCGTAAAATCTCAAAGAGGGAAGCATAAGCGCTCGTTCTAGAAAAGATCCCACTTCAATCTTGGCTGCCCTTTTTTGGAAGATTTGCAAAAAGATTTGAAATGCACATCCCGTACTTCCTCAACCGTCAATCTACAACAGCACATTAGGCTCTGCCCACTCATGAACCAATTTTCATTGACTTTACTTGGATATTTGCTGAGTTCTGATACTGCTGCAGAAAGATAAGTGTTTGGTAAAGGAGTATATAAACATTTTCTTTTTTTAAAAGTCCCAAAAGCTCTGATCTGCTAAAAGGGTGATGTTCACCACACCCAATTCATAGCGTAGGGCATCTGCTGGAGTATTTGGAGGTAAACCTACTAGCCTGCAGAGGCCCTTATTTTGTACCTTTTCTAGAGAGGTACACGATGCAGCCCCCATATTTCCACCCCATAGAGAATCGCCGTATTGATCTTGGCCTGCATTACCTGTAGGCATTTATCCAGGCGCTTCCTGCAAATTGATAGTAAAAACGCATATGTCTGCCAGAGCCACTAGAACCGGCTTAGAAATTGTGCCTATGTGATTTTCCAAAACCTGTTATTGGGAAAAAGCAGGCCCAGATATTTGTATTCATGCACTACCTTTAGCCGTTGATTCTCAATTGACCAAGGTCAACCCGTGATCTTTAAAGTATGTGCTGGCATAATCCAAACTTAACTGTAAACTTAAATCTAGGAGCACTATCATCTGCATATAACAATACACTTAGCTGAACCCCGTTTAAGGAGGGGGGAATTAGAGGTGTCTGTACGGCCATAGGATTAGAGTGGCACAAAAATAATGAGAAAAAAAGGGGGTCCAAAGGGCAGCCCGGTTTCCCCCCTTTATTACTAATAAATTCCCTCGATTATCTGTGCTGCCCATCACATCTGACAGATATATTGGCGTCTCTGTATAAAGCCTTAGTCGCTGCCAAAAGTCCAGAAGGAACCCCAACAGATTTGAGCTTCTTCCACAATAACACTCGGCTTACAGAATCAAATGCCTTAGACAAGTCAAGAAATGGTGCATAAAGCCGAGACTTCCACCTCCTTGCATATTTTGTGACAGTCGCGTGTAAAATAAAACGATGATCTATTGTCGAATGTCCTTTGTGAAAGCCTGCCTGCGTGTTTGGGACCACGTGATTCTCATTAACCCAGTCTTACAGTGTCTCTACCAGGCAGACCACATAAATCTTATAAGACGCATCCACCAATGCTATGGGACGATAACAGCGAGGGTCTGAAAAGTCACCTTTTTTGAATAAAGGAACAATAAAACTTCTTTGCCACGCAATGTGAGGGGCATTTAAACTGACTAGCAAATTAAATTCCTGAACCAAAAGCGGTGCCCACCAATCACATGCTGCTTCCCTGTAAATTTCAGGTCTAAGGCCACCTGTGCCCAGGGCTTTTCCCTTTTTTTTGGTAAAACTTTATTTATTGTGGATCGTTATCAGCACATGACATAGCTTAGTCCCAAACAGCAATCTTTCAATAAAAACTGATCATGCTCTTTGCCAGTCTCTCTTCTTCTGGTAACAATGTATTTTAAGTAAGTATAACAAACCCCCCCAATCCCTTCCCCAACATCAAACATAAAATAGTCGGAATGACAACCACAGATCTGCGGGACACTCATCGCTCGTACCCATATTATTCTCATACAGCGTCAAATCAGAGATTACAGTACGGACAGGCTCTTAAGTAAACTAGGCTTATGAAACTGATGTTCCCTATTGTGTACAAATTTGTGGAAAGGGAGCCACACCTTGAGGTATTTCTGGTAGTTCCCCGTTGCCAGAGCACCTACCTTTTCCATGGCCAAAACTCCCCACACCTTCACCCACCACCATGCTACCATTGGGCCCTCTTCTGTTTTCTGTGCTTGGGCTAGTGTCATTCGGGCTGCAGCCAATTACTGTGTGCTCTGGTTCCACTGGCCGCATATGAATTTTCTGCTGTCGCCCCCAACAATATCACCACCGGCAAGTTAAGGAGTTCCGGCCCTGTAATATCCTTTTTTTGTTGTTGTTGAAAAATACGTTGTCTTTTTTCAGGCATTGTTACTATCGCATTTACAACAGTGTAGGCGCAATACAATTATATGCTTGTACAATGAGGTTGCCGATCCGTACTGTAAAGTTTGTCCCAACACTACCCACAACTTTCGCTCTCTTTCCCCTCTTTAACTTCGTTAGCGCTAACTCTGGGGCTGTGACAAAGCATAGGTTCCTCCCAAGGTGTTTGTGGTGTTCTACTCATACGAGTGCTTACACATTCTGGCATACCAGTTCAGGGTGAGTTGTCTTCAGAGGCAAACAAGGTCTATGTAAGTGTATTCCAAGATGCAATGTCCCCTTCAGTTGCTGACCAGTCAGCGTGTACTGCTCACCGCCATACTACTGTTTCTGCTAAAGCCCATTTGTGTAAGTCGCGCCCCTCTAATATCCTTAATATGTCCCAGTATTTATTTCCAGTAGAGCTTGGCTTTTGGGCACTACCAACACATATGGAATATATCTCCCAAAGCTCCACATTTCCTCCAGCAAAGAGGAGAAAGATGCGGTTTCATTTTGTTTAGATGCTTGGGGGTTAAGTACCCTCTATAGCAGATTTTGTATAAAGACTTTTTTTTTTAGCTGTACATTTGGAGGCCTTGTGTGCTCAATCCCAAATCTGTCCCCAGTCCTCCTCTGAAATGTCCATGTCCAAATCCCTCTCCCATCGATCCATATATCCTTTTTTTGCCCCAACTTCTTTCAACACCAGTTCTATTCCCATTGGTGGTTGCCTACCAGCCTCTTTTACCTCCCTTTGAGAGATCCAATGCCTAATCTGTATGTACTTGTAGCGTTCCGTTTCTCCCACATGGAATATTTCTTTTCAATCCTCAAAACAGAGCGGCTCCTCATTGCGGTAAACATGTATCAACCTTAAGGCAGTACGGACCCCCAAATTTTACCAAAACGTGTTATTCCATCCTGGGGAAAACTCCCTATTAAAACCCATCAAACTATAAAGGACCAAGTTCCAGGGTCACCCCTTTTGTTCTCAGAGCTTGATCCCAGCGTCTTAAAGTATTTTGGGTCGCTTCACATAGTTGTCCTCCTGACTTTCAGGCCTTTTGTCCCAAACATTGAAGCATTCCAAGGGAATTGTGGTGGCCCCCTGTTCTATTTTACGCTGAGCCGTGTTGTTATAACTTTACTACGGCAACATGGCTCTGATGCAACAGATGCGCCGGCTGACCGCGAACCGGCACCTAGAGTCTTGATCAGACTTTGGGCCCCCTCTACCCCATATACTAAACACAGGATTTATGTATGTTCTTTTATACTTGACTATTGGTTCTATGTATTCCACAAGTGCAAACCATACCATTGTTTATTTCATTGCCTTTTAAATAATGAAGTATATGATGGTTGATGGGAGCGAAAGAATCTTTCACAACCTTCATGAATATGCTTTTTTGCCACTATGTATAGAAACATGTGGAAGTAGTAGGTCTTTAAAAGTTTGAAAAAATGAAATAACAATGAACTAAAGATAATGGAAGAGGTGAGCAAATGAATTCCCACTCCCATATCCAATTTTACAAAAGATAAAAGGGCTTTTTTTCCTTTCTTTTTTGATGTTTAAATGGGAACTTAGTAAATATTTATTTGTGAACCCCTATCAGAAAATTATTGTACATTGTATGGATAAATAACTGAACGGTTAGGACACCTTTTTGTTATAATATATTGCTAAACCCTAGGTCCTAATCTAGAGGGCTTTTCCCTTCAGTTACAATTTTGTTAATGTTATGCCAGGGTAATCTATACCATTATTTTCCTAAACCAGCAGGAATTTTGTCCCTAGCTCAACTATATTATCAGGTCGACCATGTTACGCTGACTTGGTATCCACAGGGACGCCACTCAGCCGGGTTACTCGCTGGTATGCTTCTCAGCTTTGCCCTGATGTGGTCTGCGGGGAAGGTTCTGCCTGAAAATACAGGAGGACTGTGTTCAAGACTGCGACTGGGGTAAGTATCCTCCCTCCACCCCCGTATGCTTTCAGTCCCTCTGGCGCCCTCTCCTCACCTTGTGGTAGAATTAGGCGTGCTCTCCGTCCTGCCTTCTTTGCAGGGGCGCGTTGTCTTTCATGGGCAAGTGCGGTCCAGTTACTTCACTGACGCCGGCCCATTTGATATTGTTCAGGTAGGACTTATTGCTGTTCTTTAGTTTTGTTGCTATCCTGCATGCCTTTCTTTGTTTAAAATGTCTCTTTTTTCTCCCTTAGGTATGCGGAGCTTCAGCGCGGCGAACTGGCTTGGGTGAGCCTTGCTGGTAAATGATGGCGCATTAAGAGCGCTATGATGCGGTAAGTAAGCGCTATGCGCAACGCTGCGAAGTCTTGCCTTTGCTAACCTGTTTTCTCCTTCCTTGTAGGTCGCAGTGTACTTCAGCGCAAGTGGAATGTCCGGAGTGGTGCCAGCCGAGAGGCGACCAGCCAGGTAAGCCTTTTGAGCAGTTCGTAATTTGTAAATGTCTCTACAGCTTTCTTTAATGTTACCTCTATCTTCCTCTTTCAGGTTGTTCTGTCCGGGAGGCGTGCAGATTCGAGGAAGCTGTTCTCACTAGCTGCAAGTGTTTAAAGATGAAGACTGCAGGTAAGATGCTGCTGCTAATGATGTTCCTTTTGTCTCCTTGCAGGTTCTGCTTCTCCGAGGTTCGAGGGAATAGCTGGACATGGTGAGCGTCACGTTGCAAGCTGCAAAGTAACACGAAGCATGTTCTGCAGTCAGGGTGTGGTTTATATAGCCCAGGTAAAGTAGTACCAGAGAAAGTAGTTCCAGGCCTGCCACACCCAAATCACTAGACCGCACAGCTTGGTTCTTAGGGAACCAAGCTATGTGGATGCCTCCATGTTGGCTGACAATACAATAAAGTAGTTCCCAAGCACATTGTTGTTCATGGTGTATGAGCCTGGCGCCATAGGCACCAGGACTGGCCCCATGAGGGCTTTTGAAGAGGATGCCAGGCTCTAGAGGCCAGAGTCCTGACTCCACCTGGCCAATGGGTTTGCCAGAGGGGGTTTTGGGAGAGGGTCGTGACAGACCAGTTATGTTCAGGGCTTTAGATTTAGCATAATTAATAGTGAATCCAGAAAGCTCCACGAATTCTTGCAATCTCATCATTACTATCAGCATTGTCTGTTTCGTATCCCTCATGAATAGTAAGACATTGTCAGCATATAGATCGATTGTATGCTCTTCCTGCTTAAATATTACACCTGCAATCTCTTGGGCCCGTCTAATCCTTAGATCAGCGGGGATAGCTGGCATCCTTGTCTCGTGCCCCGACAAATGTCTACTGGTGTCATATCTCCTGTTAACTAGGAATTTTGTGGAGGGAATCTGGAAGTTTGCTAGGACAATTCATATGAATACAGGTCTGCATCCAAATGCAGTCAGCGTCTGTTTAAGGAAGTTCCAATCCATGCTATCAAACGCATGACTTGCATCTAGGGGCGCTACCGAGACGTTTTGCCCCGTCTTAACCCCTATATCAATAACGTCCACAGGCTCGCTTAATATTATCCTGCGCCTGTCTTCCCAGAATGAAACCTGATTGGTCCTCGTGAATTATGGTTGGTAAGATTCTCGCTAGCCTCCCGACAATATTTTGGCATATATTTTGGCGTCTCCATTCAGTAGGTAGATGGTGCGGTAATTGGAGCAGTCCGTAACTACTACCTTTTCTATAATTCTATTAAAAAGCTGTAACCTGAATGTTTTGTAATAACCATTCCAGAAGTCATCGGGCCCCGGCACTTTATTAGCCGGCAAGGAGCTTATGGCATTGCCACCTCTTTCCTCCGTAATGAGTTCTTCTAGACATTCCCTAGCTTCGTCAGAAATTTTGGGAAAATGTACCTCTGGGATATATTCATTTTGGTGAGATGTATCCAGTCTTCCTTTTTTAATAGGTTCCTATGAAATGATTCAACTCTTGCCAGTTTGTCTTTCTCGCAACGCACATTTCCCCAGCCTCATCTTTTAGTTGTGTTATATAATTGTGTGCCCATTGTGTCCACAATTTGGCAGCTAGGAAATGGTTGGCCTTACCTCCCTCGTCTGTTTTAGTCTCAACAATGCTTGGGTTGAGCGATCCGCCATATGGGCCTCAAGCTGTGCTCCGACTTTCTGCAGGACTCATAGTGCTTTAAGGGATTACCTAGCCTTGTGTTGGCTTTCTAACTCTTTCACCTCCTTTTCTAGTTCTGTGCGTCAGAGTTCGTGTTCTCTAAAAAAGGCAGCCGATTGGGATATAAATTCACCCTTAACTACAGCTTTGCTCGTATCCCAAACTACCCTCCAGTCCAACCACTCTATAATTTTCCCTGAATATAATCACCAATCACTTTCTCCATATGGGATCTCAGAGCTATATCTGTAAGTACCAATACGTTCAATTTCCACTGTCTTGGGATTTCCCTCTGAGATCTATTCAAGTCTATTCGGAGAGATGCTGGGGCATGGTGCGAAAGATATTGTACCCCTATTTCTAGTGCCATGACTTGGGGGATTAACATTGCTGATACTAGGATCATATCTATCCTCGAAAATCCTAGGTGTACTGCAGAGAAATGTGTATAATGCGTTTCGGTGTCATGAAACAAATCTTCAAGTTTCTATTAAATCAAGATCTCTAAAAAACACACCTAGGGTCTGTCAGAATTTGTTGTCATTGCTTGTAGGGCTAGTGATTCATCTAGTGTGGTATCCAAAACACAGGTGAAGTCACCAACTACTAAAACCTGACCATCACTCCAACCCTCTATTTTCTGCAGTAACATGGCTAAAAAAGGATTCCATCGTTCATTCGGGGCATACATTGTCACTAATGCAACTGTCTGCTCCTCTAAGTTACCTTTGAACACTAGAAATCTTCCTTCTGGGTCTCTATGGTGGAATTTCTTCCAAGACCCCAATTCTCCACGTAATAAGATCTCCACCCCCACTGGTCTTCATTCCACTGTATGCAAAATACTGGCTAGGGAACATTCTACGTGCCATTCGTTTTTCATCTCTTTGTAGGAGGTGTGTTTCCTGAAGAAATACAACTGAGGCCTCCCACACTAGCAACCTCTGCATTATCGAACAGTGCTTTGTTGGAGAATTCAGTCCCTGAACGTTTAGGGTCACCATGATCATGTCAGCCATGATCGAGGTTCACATCTCCAACTTTCCCCGAGTGTCCTGCATCGTATGAGTCGAATCCCACAAAAAGGTCTGCAGCATCTCCTCCCTCCAAACAAAAACCCCATATCTTTTCCTTAACTTTCCCAACCTCCCCAACTTCAACATAGAACATTGTTGCAATTCTAAACTGTATATTTTCGTCATACATGTTTCTGTTCCATTAGGTCAGTCATTTCCTCCTCTTTAGTCACATGGTGTGCCGTGCCTTGGTATTCAAATCTAAGGCCACACAGGAAAGTCCATCTATAGCATATTACCTTCTGTTGCAACCAGATTGTCACTATCCTCAGACGCTTCCAACGTAGTAGGGTTGCAGGGGCCACATCATCTCCACATCTTGGAACATCATTATATTGGTGCAGATGAATTTTACGGGTTCCGGTTTCCTCGCTTCCCTCATAATCCGCTCCTTCAACTCAAAGCAATTGAACACTCATGAGCACGTCTGGCGTTAAGTTCTTGCGCTGTTGGTCATCTTTCGGGTCATTAAGCAAGTGTTGGAATAATGCCTGCACGTACCCCTTTAGGTCGTTATCTGTAACAGACATCAGTACCCCACGCAGTCTAATATTGTTTTGTCTGGATGGGTTTTCAGAGTCCTCCTGTTTGTGCACAACCCATTCCACCTGCTGTTCCAATCAGTCCATCCTTTTTGCCAATTCCTCCTGTTCATAGCTTTGCTCATATAGTGTTGTCTCAGTTTCTTCAACCCTTTTTTCCACTGCCAGCATCTGTTTATTCAGGTCTATAATAGATTTGGTTAGGTTGAAAAAACAGTCCTTTAGCTCCTTTTTTATTTCAACCAGAATTTCCTAGAGGTCAGAGCGCTGTGTGGGAGGATCTTCCGCATCTAACTGTTCTGTTGTAATTTCGTCCAAGTGGACTTGTGCACATGTTTTGCTGTTGGTGTTTGGACCCTCTTGTACTTGCATCATTGCCTTGATATCATCTGAGTGCGGGCCTTTGTTTATTTTGCTGCTTGGCCATCTTCCCGTTTTACATGCTTCTTATCGTGGGGAGATTGAGTCGCTGAGGTCAGGCCTCGATCTCAACTCCAACAGTTGCAAAAGTCAGCCTTCGAGTTTCCTATGGCTTTGACTGTTTCCCTCTGGGGCAACCCATGTATAGCTCTCCCTGCAGGACTAAGGTGTGCGGTCAATTACAATAGCTGTTTCTTCTAATCGGACATTCCTGACAGCCCCACGCTTGCAAATCCGGGACCTTCTCTCTTCCTCTCAATCTCCCCACTGGCAATCTGTTATGCGTAGCGAGGATGACGGGTCTGGAAACTCCGGGGTGATGTTTTGTTATGGCGGCCAGTAGGGCCTCAAATTGTGGACCAGACACCAGAGATCAGAATCCCAAGAAAGATTCCAGTGTAAGGCTGGACCTTGCTATTTTCCAGATTGAGCAATCTACTCCCATCCGTTTGAGATCATTCGCATCTATAGCAAAGTTCCTCCCACAACTATGTACTGTGAGAGTCCATCAGAATAGTTGCTCATTTATGTCATATTCCGAGCCATGGCGTCTCGCGTTTCTCTCCCTTAACTGTGCCAGCTGCAGGTTACCCGCTGGGCATTTCCTGCCTTTCACCTACCAGCATGCTACCTTCTCCACTCTGGTCTGCAGCACCGCCTCCATTACTCCCAGCGTCCCTACTCAAGTGACGCCACCAGCCATTCACTACCACCCTCACTCCTAGCCAGCTCGTTCCGTAGAGATCTCTCCTAAAGGGGCTCTGCTGCACCGCAGCTAACCGCAATGACCCACAGTCCCAGCCGTGCTGCTGAACGCTTCTTGATCACCGACCAAGTGAAATCCCTAGGGCCTCTTCTAGTGAAGTCGCGTTGTGCAACTGCATGCAGCGGAGCCTCCCCGCCAAGCTCAGGACTGTGGCCCTTCTTCTGCCATTCATACCGATAGCCACAGGCTCAGACCAATTAATCACCTCTGCAGTGAGTTTCAACATGCATTTAGGCTCCGGGCTTACGATGATCCAGTACTGTCTGTTGGAGTGGGGAGGATCGCTCACTTTGCAGCAGTGTTCTCGTAGCATTAGAGGGACGCGTGCACCAATCTTACTTTTTTCTCTGTCGGACTGCTTTCACTATAGTTCTGCAGCGATTTTTACACTCAAATATGGGCGGGGCACTCCCCAAGACGTCCAATCCCCATACAGTTCTTCCCGGGGTCAGTCGATTGAATTTTAGGGGTATTCAGGGCCTGAAGGGCGGCTTCAGGCACAGAGCTCAACAAGGAAGCATTTGTCTCCCTTCCACGGCTGGCCACGCCCCCCGCTTTCCCTTTTTCAAAAGTTTTTAGTTGGGCTTCCATTTCAGGTAGCGTAAAAACCCAGAGGTTGTTCCGCTTCTGCATCGATTAAGTAGGTTGGCGGACTGCAGGCCCCTGCTTCAGGTTCCCACAAAATCTCCTCAAAATGGGACATCTATAGTTGAGTCAATTGCGCCAGCATATCTTGCCACAACGCCCGCAAACCCCTTGGACAATAGACTCCAGAATTGTTTGCCGGAGTAAGTTTCACAGACTTGTCCAGCATGGATGATTGGGCCTCCACAAACGAGTGTTGCTTTTCCCTAAGCAATTTCTTATACGACTTCTTAAGAAAGAAGAGGTGGTCTGCCGTGGTCTTATGTTGACGTGTAGCTATGTGAATTGCCCACTTCAGATGCCTGCATTCACTGTCAAACCAGGGGGCATCTGCCCTCACTGGACCAGGAATGTACGGCTCTGCTGAGAGAGCTGGGAGGGCAATTTGGTAAATACCTGATGAATACGCTCAAACAGGTCCATCACCTCCCCCTGCAAAGAGGCCTTCAAAAACGTATCCCGAAGCCTAGTTATATCCTCGTCTTCTAACAGCTTTAACACCTCCATTCAGGACATCTTTCTCATAGTAAAAAAGTACTTTTGTTTCCCTTCCGAGTCTGACGTTTCCCCCACATCACCTTCAATCAGCCGGCATAACACCATTGGGTTATGATTGCTTTCAGGGAGGTCGCAGATACTAAAGTCTAAGACTCTCTTAAATGAAAAGCAGTCAACCAGCCCATAATCGGCGATTGAATTCCGATTCCCATTTTGAAAGTTGGGGCTGGAGGGAGATCGCTTTTGTTTCTGTCGTTTAGTTCAACAAAAAAAGTACTTAATCATAAACAATCTATCAATCGCCCCATTGCAGAGCTCTTGCCGCCTATGGCTCTCTTAGGGATGTGCTTGAAGTAATTTAATATAAGTTGTGAAAGCAGATGCCTATTTTGAGGTAATTGTAAGGTGTGATTGCTGGTGTATGTTTTGAGGCATTTTAAAAGAAAGTGCATATTATTTACATGGTAATGATTATATGTGATCTTACCGACCACAATTACAGAGTGGTAAGTTTAATCGCAGACAAAATACAGATTTTATTTATTTGGGGGGCTCCTTTCCCAAGCCCCCTGTTTTTTTTTTACCCATATAAAACCTTCCCAACCCCATCCCGACCCATTTTAACCCCTTTATCCCACTACCCTTTATTTATTTAACTAATGCTTGTGGTGCTTTTTGGTATTATGGTCCACTCAGTAATGTTTTAGATATATTGATTGGATACCATGATAATGTGGTCGGCTTATTGTTGTGTATTGTGAAAGCATATTTATGCTATTATGTTAGCCTTTTCATTATTGGTGAGGGTGCGTTAAGGTGCAACCAATGTCGGTTTAATTTTATTTTCTGTTATGATTACTGTTGATGTTACTTTTTGTTTAATATTGTTTTAAACCATAACGTATTTCCATACTTTGTAGACTTTACTACGATCTATTGTAGCTTTAATATTTTGAAAAACATTTATCCCAACTTTATTTCCATTTGATTCTTTAAATCTTTATTAATTTCCATTTTTAAAGTAACTCAAGTGTTTATAGTAACACTAACATTGGTATTTTCAATGTTTGTAAACTACATTTCATAGAAGGCTTGACCTTGTCAGGGGGAAATGGGGACACCTCCCATCCTGGGGTAGGCAGCCTACCAGGATGAATGCCAGAGCTGATACTACCCCAGAGGTGGGGTGAGGGACTGGGGGGGGTGGCATTATGCAATCCTTGTTCATGACCTAGCACCCCCCCAGAGTGTGCCAGTCTGCTACTGTTGGTCGCACTGTCAATCACACAAAACCTTCCAACCTCTGTTCTGACCAGTGTTGTCTTTTGCCCTTAGGGCAGCAAGATCAAGAAATCAACACAGTGGCAAACTAACACGAGTGGATGGGGAAAGACGCAAAACAAGAAGCTCTTGCTCATAGCAACTTCCCGCCACAGACTGTAGTCTCCCAAATCAGATGGAAGGTGAGGAGCCTGGCAAACACCAACAGGCCTGGACTGCTAAAACTGCACAAACACAAGTGAATGAAAAAGGTGCGAGAAAAGGAGGGATTACTTGAAACCCATCCATGTATCACACTAACTTGGCCCTGGGGAAAAGCCTAGTACTAGATTGGCCCGAAATGTTAGGTGAAGCAGGGAATCAAGCGGGAGGGGGAAGGAACCAGAAGGTTATGGGAGTGAAAGGAATGCATTTACAAGACGGTCTGAACATTTTGGGTGAGGTCAGGTGGTGTGATTGTGGACCCAGAGACTAGGGAGAAGGCAGAAAGTGGGAGGTGGATCAGAGTGCTAAGAGGTCTATGGAGCTGTTGGCTACAAGGGCAGGTATTGGATTTGAGAGACAGTGGTACCAATTGTGAAAGGTTGACATTGTGGTTGTGAGTGCATGATAGAATGGGTGATAGAAAGCAGGGTTGTGAGAGATAGGAGAGAGTGAGAATAGAAGGTGGAGATATAGATTGGAAGACAAGAGTGAGTGAAATGGAGAGGAGACATGTGCAGAGAGGGATGCTGGAGTTAGGAGGAAATAGTAGGAGGCAGGCGTGGGTTGAGAGGGGAGGAGTGCGAGAAAACTAGAGGGAGAGAGGAGGAGAGAGGATGGAGACAGGAGGGAGTAGTAGTAGCAGGAGGGGCAGTGTGGGGAGTGAGGAGTATTAGAAGGCCAGAGGCGCGGGTAGGGGAGATTGTAGGTAGAAGTGAGTGACAGAATAGAGAGGTAGAGAGAGGATCTATGAATGCCAGAGGTGAGGAGAAAAAAGAAGGGAGAGGGTAAGGAGGGACAAGATCAGGGAAAGGAACAAGAGATAGTGAGAGAGATAGTGTATGAGGGGTCAGGCACCATCTTGAACATCATAAATCACATTGTGGGGCACCAAGACATTACAGAGTCCTTAGAAATTCCCATAGCTGGCAAGGTAGATAAGGCCCCAGTCTTTAGGCTCTCATTAGAACATAGAACCGCTTAGGCAGTAGGGGTTACTGATTGCTACTTTCATTATACCACTGGGGTATATGAAGTCTGAGCTATGGTGGGAGGGCCCACGGAAGGTTGAGGGAGTCGGGGCTATACCATAGTCTAATCGACCTGCAATTTTCCTACTGCAACGAAGACTTAAGAAATCTAATAAAAACCTTGAACTGTATTTCCTTGAGTTTGTGGAATTATTAAAGCCATCTGAGGCCAGCAAAAATGATCCACCTGATTATACGAAATGGACCAGAAATAAAGTACATAATAGTTATGTACAGGTAGAGAGACCATTCTGCAGATAAAAGTAATTGGCAGTGACTGGGGATGGTTCTAGACACCAAGAATTAGGTTTTCCATATGCATTCAATTTTGCAACACTAAAACTTAATTGAAACCTATAAAAGAACAATTTATTGGAAAGCAACGATGACCTAGCTTCAGCAGCTCAAAAACAGATAAAATGCCCAGAGCAAAAATGGCAATTAATCAGCACTTTAACAATCTAGTGACAAAACAACTCAAATTGCAATTAAAGCATTTTCGGCAGCATGCACACAGATCAATGAAGGAATGAATGAAAGCATTGCTGGCAGCATGCACACAGATCAAGGAAGGAATGAATGAAAGCATTGCCGGCAGCATGCACACATATCAAGGAAAGAATGAATGAAAGCATTGCCGGCAGCATGCACACATATCAAGGAAGTAATGAAGGATATTGCCTTATCACAACACTGAAACAATGAGAAGAAAAAAAGCGATGTAAAAAAAATGACTGGAGAACAAAAAAAGAAAATGCTAAAAAAGGCAACAGTTCAATTAGGTACACTTTGTATTAAAGCCCAGAAAGCAAGCACCACCCGTTGCCCTGGATGGCAGACATACATCTATTAATCTGAAGAGGCGATTAGGATTCAGATGCAGAATGGGGTGTCCAATAGGTAGGATTCGGTCGCTGGCCCAAAGCTTGCTGTGGGGCCACTCTTTTTTGCATCTAGTGTGAGTCTCAGTTCCAAGAGTGGAAACTTATTCAACATGATGGAAGCCATTCAAATACGCAAATACGAGCCTTTTGAAAATTAAGTATACTCCTAAAGACTTTACAACAGATTAGCTAAACATTCAAAGTGCTGTACATTTGTACTCCTCCCCTCATTATTCATCCCTCAATCTGCAAAGATCAAACTTCTCATTCACTGATGAAGAAGAGGCTAGCAAATATTCTGTTATTATTATGTACACTTAAGCACCGGAAGATATGCCTCGGTGGAACACAATGATCTCCCTTTCCTAATACAAGTAAACATCTTTAAATGGTCCTAGTAAAGACAAGGTCAAACGTGTTTAACAGCATTATGCATAGTGTTTGTATTCCCCAAAGTACATAATGTAGTAACTCTTCCTACTGCCACCCTCTAAGCAACCCCCCTAACTCCCAAGCGCCTTCAGTACTTCATGCACTATACTTTTGCACATTTATTGTACAGGCCTCCATTGCTTGCTCGCTAGGTCTTTGCCATATAAATTCCACACAAATGTACATAAATTGTGTTATTCTGAAACAGAGCATATGGAAACCAACATATATGTGAAAAGAAGGGTTTGGAAGGCATGTGTGAATGTTGGGAATATAATCTTTGCTCTGCAGCATTTTAAAACAATGACAAAGTATGTAACATTTATAAAATGTGTGACATTGTTCTTACTTTACCTTCGTCGCTGTTTGTCCATCCAGAATTTGCAGCTCTTCATCACAAAGTCACAGCCTTTATCCCTGCCCCAATCAAGTTTTTCAGCCATGCTATAATTGGCTTTATACCAGCTGAAAGAATATTTTCAAATAAAACCCTTTTTATTATTCAATAAATGCGCTTTCAATGCAGTTCATATAGGACATTCAAAGGAACACTCTGGCTATCAGCAAGAACAGATTTCCAGCAACAGGATCAACTATTGAGATATGGGTTTATTACATGTAGATGGATATTTTAAAAACTTAAATCCTATAGGCAACTATCATACACAAGTCCCACTCAAGTTAGAGTTTAGCATCTGTCTGCCTATTTTGTCCTTTTAGAAGAAGTACACAGAGGAAGTATTGTTTTTTAAGGTAGATGGGTTGCATGTAACTATAGTCAATAACCTAACTGGTCAAACCTTTGTAAGAAAAATAAAGTTTATTTTGAAAGTATGGGCTCAGCATTGTTGCATGCTTAGAATATATGTTAGGGTATCAGTCTAAGAGCCATGAAAAGTAACAGACAAATGTTACTACCCTGTAACCATAGGTTTCCAGTGCTATGTTAGGCGTATTACTATACTGCACACATCACCATCATATTTGTCTTAAAGCACTGGGTCTTGTCTGAATAGAGATTAATTGTGACTCTGTGTTCTGTGGGGTGAAAACGGAAACTGGTAACATGAGGAGTGGGAAGTGCAAGAGGGTGAAGGCAAGAGACAGAACATACAGCCATAAGCCTAAGAATAGAGAAACACAACAGAAGTGGTGTATGATATTAATCATCCGGATGCATGCAAAGGTGCAGGAGTTTTGATCAAACAAACCTATCTGGAAAGAAAAGACGGCTTTTCACTATTGAGAATATATATTTCATGGAGACATACACTAGTACAATGCTGTTGAGATGTGCTCAAGAGTGCCTATGAGTGGTGGAGGCTAGTATCTTCACAGATTATCGTGCTATGAATATTCTCTATGGAAGAGGACTGCAATTTTTCACTCTCCAGATGTTTTGGACTACAGTTTCCATCAGCCCTAGCCAGCACAGGTAATGGCAAGGGCTCATAGGAGTCTTATTCCAAAATATCTGAATAGCCACTGGCAATTATACTACAGTTTAACTCAAAACATACTACAATTTGGGGGGGGGGGCCTGATTTGTGGTGCCAGCGATGCGAACGCTTCAGTAGAGCCTCCGTGTGGGGCCCGGGAGAACTGAGGATGAAGGTCAGTTCCAGCGCCTTCGTGAAGCCAATAAATGAATGGGAGTAGAGGAGGACAGGTGTGGGAGGCCCCGAAATAAGTGGTGGAGCCGGGAATCACCCCAGCAGTGAGATACGAGCCGCGTGAGCCGAGAAGCTCCTCCAAAATGGCGGCAGCCATCTGGTGGGGCTTCTATGCTGGCATGCAGCCCTCCTCCCTGGCCTGCTGATCACTTCCTAGGGCTGCGGGAGCTGTGGGGAAAGCCCCTTGAATGATACAATGAGACAGAGCCCAGGGAAAGGGAGAAGGCAACCCGGCGGTCCCGGAGTGAGAGAGGTGTTGCAGCAGCTTAGTCATGGCTTGCGTGTGCAGGCTGATGTAGAAGAGAACCGTGGAGGCCCTAGCTGTCAGAGGGTCGAGGTGAGCGGAGGGGGTACCCTTTCCAGACCCCATTTTACCGACGGGGGTGGGGGGAGGCATACTCCCCCAAGGCAGAGTTTGCTCTACCAGAGAGGGGCACCTCACCAAGGCACCAAAGCCTGCTTACAATCAAGTATCCTGGGCTGTGTACCAGAGGGAGTGGACCTGCTGATCTAAACGCCAGACAGCCTTAAGCCTCCACTGGAGGTGGGATCTATTAGAAACCCTGTGTTCTCCTGGCAGACTATGGACACCCCCCCGCCCCACCTCCCTCATTAAACAGCTATGGCTGCATGAAGAGGGGCTGAATCTCCATAATTCAAATGGCGGTGGAGGGGCTGCAGCAGGGGGAGTTATCAACGGTTAAACAAAGCCATCTGCTTACACTCAATCGACCCTAACACGGGGTAGGTGGTGGGGGTCCAGTTGGAGATCGTTGTGGGGAAGCTGCCAATGGACTGTCATCCACTGCTTATGTCATATGCCAATGAGGTGGTAATAGAAAAGAGGTTACAATCTGTCCATGCCCAGATACTCTCAACAGCCCGAATCCACAATCCTAGGCCCCCTTCCTAGGCCCCAGTGGAGTTTGTTTGACACAATCTTAAATGACATGGCTCTCAGGGATGGGACTGCAAATTCCATTCACAATTATTTCCTTGAGAACCCCATTGGCCTTACTTCAATAGCGACCACATGTAAAGCAATGAAAGCAGTAATTAGGGGGGGAATTGATAAACCATACAGCGGCCTACCGGAAACGCAGATTAGAAACACGGACTCAGTTGGAAAGGGAGATAGAGGTGGCATAAGGCAAACATAAAAAGGGATGGTCTCCTAAAGCACACTGCTCCCTGCATGTTGCCTGAAATATATTGAAGGCCCACTATGCAGAGGAAGCGGCTCAAGCACTTTTCAAAACGAAACAGGGTTATTATGCCAAGGGTCATAAAGCCAACAAATTCTTGGTCAGGAAACTGGCAAAAGCTCAACAACGAAACAATAGTGGGCTTACAAGACTCAGGGAACGAATCAATATGCGGAAGACGCTAAACTACAGCTAGCGACGGCCCATCTAGTTGAAGCTATGTTGGCAAGCCCCTGCATACCACACATCCCAGCTGACCAGAAGCAGTATATAGAAGGGGACACTCTTCCACACCTTACTGAAGCAGACAGGGACGCTCTAGAGCTGCCAATTACTACTGAGCAAGTAGATTTAGTAATTAAATCTCAGAAAACAAGGGCCCCTGGCCCTGATGGATTCACCACTAGGTTCTATAAGCTTTTTCCGGCACAACTATAGGACCCTCTTACAGATCTTTAACTCTTTTCATCAAACTGGCTGCAAAACTCCCTCCATGCAGGTCTCCTCGACTGTCCTATTGTTAAAACCGGGCAAGGATCCTAAAAACTGCTGCTCTCACAAGCCAATCTCTTTGCTTAAGATGGATATCCAACATATATTCTAATGTTTTAGCCAACCAAAATAATATATGCAGACCAAACTGGCTTCGGCCCGACAGAACCATGAGAGATAATATTCGCCGGACCCTGAACCTAATGGAAATAGCGACCCTAGAAAAGCGCAAACTGGCACTTCTGGCACTTGATGCAACTAAGGCGTTTGATAGAGTTGATTGGGCCATCATGCAACTCACCTTGGAGGCATTCCATTTTGGGCTGCTTTTCTGCAAGATGCTTCTAGACAACTACAACTCCCAGAGAACGTCCTTGCGGGTAAACTTAGGCCAAACTGACCCTATACCGCTTACGTGCAGAACAAGGGAGGAGTGCCCTCTAACCCCATTAATTGTTACTCTAATAATGAAGGACTTAACACACCGGACACGTAATAACACCACGACTGAAACGGTGAAGGTGGGCCAGAAACATGACAAGGTGTCCCTATATGCTGATGACGTGATGCTCACCCTAATATTCAGCCTTCCCTACAACAGTCCCTAGGAGAATTGAACTCCTTTAGCCGGGTGTCAGGTTTTGAATTTAACTAGCGTAAATCCACAACTCTGGGAATGGGGTAGAAACCCTTCAGCCGGCCTGTCCGATTACATGGGGCAGAAGAACCATAGAGTATTTCCCACACCTCTTTAAAGAACTAGAGGCAGACTTGGAAAGGTGGGCAGTTCAAAAGATTTCATTGATGGGTCAGATTATGGCTAGTAAAATGAACCTGCTCCCAGGAGTCCTCTACTTCTGTTTGGTTCTGCCAGTAGGGATCCTGCAGGCTCCCCACCTTCGATTGCAGCAAAAATGGCTTCGATTTATATGGCAAGGAAGAAAACCTAGGATTCCTAAGAGGGCGATGATGGGCACCTCCCGCCTGGGAGAGATGGTGTTCCCAGACCTGCGCAAATATTATGTAGCAGCGCAATTAACATATTTTCTCGCTTAGCTTGTTCCTACTGACCCCCTCAAATGGGTAGATATTGAACAATCAAGATTGCCACTTACCCTCCGTTTCCTCCCATATGCTTCCCCTCTGGTGCGAAAAAACACTGACCCGGGATGCTCTTCTCTACAAAAGCAATAGTTAAGACTTGGGACTGGGTGTTGAAAACAAGAGGGGTTCCGAGAGGGAATGGCCCGGGTACCCCAATCTTCCACAACCAACATTATATCCCGGGCTGCCGGCCCATAGACTTCAAAAGATGGATAGGAGGAGGCTTACAAACCTTGTTGCATCTATCTGAGAATGGATTGCCTCGTACGTTTGAAGGCTGCAGGGAGAGGTTTCTGCTGACTGAGGAGGATAGATACACGTACGCCCAACTCAGACATTGGATCATGCGCCCACTGGTGAGACATGGGGCTACACGTGATCCAAGTCCCATTGAGCTCACTTTATTGGAGGGAGGTCGTGAGGGGAACATCTCTAGGCTATATGGGTTCCTGAGGGACATGTTCACCCCCCGACCCAGTTATATGGCCCAATGGGAAACAGATTTAGGCCACCCAGGGGAGGATCAATCTTGGGTGGACATCTGGGCAAGAAACTACTCCTCCTCTACATGTGTGACTAATAAAGAATGTGCCTTTAAGCTAACACTTTGTTGACATTATCCTCTGGTGCACTTGCACCACATCAAGAGCTCTTTGGATGCAGCATGCTGACGAAACTGTGGGGCTCAGAGAACATTTACACATGTGGTGGGAATGTCCTTTGCTTGAACCTTTTGGGGAAAAGGTGGTCAACACAATTGAGGTGATCACACGGGTCAAACTCCCAACGGAGCCCAAAGTGATTTTGTTGACAATCCCGATCCAGGAGGTTTACCCTAGGTCAGGGAGGACATCCAAACGGATTACTCAGCTCCCCTTAGCAGGAACAATCATGATCGCCCAAACCGGGAAATCTCCTGATGGACTGCAGCTACCCATGTGGTGAATCAAGGTTTGGGACATCCTGGTCGTAGAAAAGGTCACTGCGGCCAGGGAGGGAGTCCTACATCGGTTCACATATGTTTGGGCCCCGATCCTGGAGTATGACCAGAACTTTCCAGCACAAACGCACAAGCCACAACTAGCAGAAAGATTTCTGCAGAATTGTTGAGGACACAGTTACTACCCTGGCCGGGTCTGGGAGAGAACTGAGCAAGGGGTGGCAGATGGCAGGGGGGACGAGGAGGGATGATTTTTAAAGCGTGTCGCACTGCAAATTGAGATGTACTCAAATTTTCATTGTTGGGGTCTCACTCCAGGTTTGCAACAGATTTAAATATAATTGGGGAAATAAAAATACTGCACTTTGTCCATCTCATTTTCCACCTCTGTCCTGCAGCCAACGACGAAGACAGAACCCTAGCTATGTACAAGAGATTGGTGTGCCCAACATATGAAAAGGATTATAGGAGAAGACTGGATAGTCGCATGTAAATTGTGAATCCAACAAACACTAAATATAGGAAGGTGGTACATTTTTTTGAAACTTGAAACCAACTATGGGCCTCTTTCTTGTCCCCTCACTCTTTGTAAATTCTGCCATTTTCTCAATTGGTTAGGCTTATGGGATTCTATTTTTGTTTGCACAATACGGAGTACAAAAACATTGTTTAACAGAAGATACAGGCATCATATCTGCTAATATCCCACTCATTGTGTCTGTGTATCAAAGCTATACATTTATTCATGGTTTTTTACCAGTTAAAAACTCAAAAATATGGGATACATTACTCACCGTAATCGTATTTCTGATGCTTGTATCTGCTTAGATTCACATACTGTGCATAGGCCGACATCTAGTGGAAGCTGCGGATTATTACAGTTTGTTTTTGAAACTCGAAAAAATGGGTGTCGACACAGGGCGTGCCAGTAATACTGTCCCTAGTGTGACGTCCACTGTACGCCTGATCCCTCACGCGTGTAGGACCCTCAGATTGTATTTTTTCTGATATGCTGTAGCATTAGGAGTAGCACGAGTACAGATTATCCAAGCAGATAGATCGGAAGATAAGACTACAAGTCCCAGGAGGATAACTCAGCAGCAGCGTGCTCGACTTAGAAACAAGACGACCCGGAGCAACACAGGTTCGATCCCTGGGTCCGCGCTTAGAAACCTGGGTATTAAGCATGTTATAAATAACCTATCATTTATCATATTCATGCGCCTTCTCTCAGAGGGGAGGAAGGGCGGGTCGCATGTGAATCCAAGCAGATAAAAGCATCAGAAATACGATTACGGTGAGTAATGTATCCCTTCTGAGGCTTGTGGAATCTGCTTCGATCACATGCTGTGCATAAATTAGCGAGCAGTGTTGGAAGAAGTCGGTGGGATGTGAGAAGGGTTCTGAGCAAACAGATGTCTTAGAACCGCTTGTCCCACTTGAGTATCTGTCTTGGAATGAGTGTCAATAGAGCTCCAAGTAGCTGCTTTGCAAATGGTGTCAAGGGGTACATTTGCAATGAAAGCCAGAGTGGCCCCAATGCCTCTTCTAGAGTGGGCTCTTGACGTAAAAGGCAGAGTCCTTTCAGAAAGGGAATAACATAGTTGGATACAATTGACTATCCATTTGGAGATGGCACCTTTAGAGGCGCAATCTCCTTCTCTGCCTGTAGCTACGGAGACAAACAGTTGGTCTGCTTTCCTTAGCGGTTTGGTCTTGTCTACATAGTAGAAGACTGCTCTTTGCACATCTAGAGTGTGTAGTTCACCTCAGCAGAGCTTTTGGGTTCTTGGAAGAAGGCCGGAAGCTCGATGGACTGGTTAACGTGGAATTTAGAAATAAACTTAGGTGAGAACCTAGTGTTCGTAGAACCAGTTTATCCTTATGAACAGTAAAGAAAGGATACTGCACTGACAGAGCTTGAATTTCACTGATCCTTCTTATGGATGTAATGGCTACTAAGAAGGCAGTTTTATAGGTCAGGTGTTTGAGACTGGCTTTATGCATGGATTCAAATGGTGGGCCCATGAGCTTCGCAAGCACCACATTAAGGTCCCAGCCAGGTGGTGGGTTTGAAATTGGAGGGTGGAGTCTCTTTACCCCTTCCATGAAGGCTTTAACCACTGGTACTCTCCACCACGAAACCTTGTTGTGGGAAGTGGTCTAGGCTGAAAGCGCTGCCAGATGTACCTTTAGTGAGTTAAATACCAGGCCTGCGTCCAGCAGGTGGAGCATGTAAGTGACAATATTGGAAGGAGTGCAATCAACTGGGTTGATTTGCTTATTCTGGCACCAGATAACAAATCTTTTCCATTTATCAAAGTAACAGTGCCTCATGTTAGGTTTCCTAGATTCCTTTAGGATGTCCATACATCTCTGTGGTAAATTGGGATGTCCATACCCTGACTTCAGGAGCCATGCTGCCAGGTTCATTGAGCTGGGTTGAGGATGCACTGTTTGACCTTGGTGCTGGGACAGTAGGTTGTACCAGCACGGGAGTCTGATGCTTCACACACTGCTAGTCTGCGTAGGTGTGGGAACACTGTTGCATCGCCCACAAGGGAGCAACTAGGATGAGCGTCATCGATTCCCTGTGCATCTTGTTGACCACCTTCCTCATGAGAGGGGTTGGTGGAAAAGCGTAGGCAAACATCCCTGACCAGTTCATCCACAGGGCGTTCCCCTTGGAGTCTGGCTGGGGGAACCTGGATGCGAATCCTGGGCATTGCCTGGTTGTGGCTGTTGGTCTGTAGTGGGGAAACCCCACTGTGAGAAGATGTCTTCTACGACTTCTCTGAGTAGACACCATTCGTGTTCTCTTGGGAGGGGATCTCTGCTCAAAGCGTCCGCTAGCGAATTGAGCTCCCCTGGAACGTGTTGAGATGACAGGTAAATGTTCCGTCTGAGTGCCCATTTCCAGATTTTCTGGGCAAGCTTGGACAGATTTGGCGAACTAGTCCCTCCCTGTTTGTTTAGGTAAAACATTGCTGTTGTGCTGTCTGTCAGGATCTGCACTGACAGGTTCAACAGGTGGCGCTCGAACGCTTGAAGCGCTCTGAATACTGCCAGAAGCTCTAGCAGATGGATATGATTCCTGGCCACTGTGTGAGATCAGAGACCATGAGCTGTGTGGTGAAGGAGGTGTGCGCCCCACCCTGACAGGGATGTGTCCGTAGCAACTACAGCCTGTACCTCTGGATCGTAAAAGGGTTTCCCTTTTGACAGGTGTTCTCTCGTCCAAAAGTGAAGACTTTGTACAATTGTTGGCGAAACAACCACTAGATCGTCCCACTGACCACTTGCCTGAGACCACTGTTTCACTAACCATTCTTGCATGGGTCACAGGCGCCCGTCGGGGACCAGGTAAATACATGACGCCATCATGCCTAGCAAACGCATCGCTTAGCGCACCCTTATCTGGCGACCGGGCTGATATAGAGGAATTTGCAGTAGTAGATTCCAAATTCTTTCCTCTGATGGAAAGGCCAACCCCTCTTTGGTGTCTAGGACAGCTCCTAGGAACTGTTTGGAGGTGCTTGGCACCAGGCTTGATTTTTTCTCGTTTATGGAGAAACCCAATTCGAAGATTAGGTTTTTCGTTCTTTGAATGTTTGATCTACAAATTACTGGGGTCTCCCCCGTAATGAGGCAGTCGTCCAGGTAAGGGTACACTGGGATTGCCTCCTTGCGTAGGTGTGTGTGTGATAGGGAATCAGTAGCGGCCACCCTAACAAGGGATGAAGATACGGAACTGAACAGCCTGGAGGGGTATAAGCCAGTCATCACAGAGGACAAAATAATGTTAGAGGGAAACGAGCAAACAAATAGAGACACGGACTGCATATCCCAGAATGCCTCAGCAAAGACCTCATCAGTATAAAAGCCAGAAAAGGGGAAAAGAAATCAGGCAAAGGAGACGAAAAACCGCATTTCCCTATTCAGGTGGACTTCCACAGTCAGGGTTTAACACTAAAACTCTCTCCACGAGAATCAAGCAGGGAGGAGAATTAGCATCAGGTGTGATAACACTGGGGATGGGAACACCCAACGTTAATTACCACAGAGGAGGGGCATGAGGGTTAAAAAGCTCACAAAACGACTCCAGCTATCTCTCGGTTTTTAGGAATGGAAGGAGGCTGACGACGGAGGCACGGAGTGGAACGAGACCAGTCCCCAGTACCGGTGGGCTTACTAGTGAGAAAAGGAACACCCTCCGGTGGAAGCCTTATCTGCCCGGCAGGCAAGTCCGTCTGCGGAAGGAAGGAAAACTCCAGATGGAAAAGGAGCTGGAAAAGAGGTGAAAAGTGGCTTCAGGGAGTTTTGTTTATTGGGTGATTCGACCTGAGTTGGCAGAGCAGTAAACAATTGTGTGTTTCGACGGGCGTGCAGAGGAAGAACGCCCTAATCCTTATGAACTGCATTTTTCTCAAGAGACAGCTGCAATCTTTGGTTTCACCTTAAAGACCGCTATTTTATTTGCAAAGTACGGCAGCCAACCTTACGAACTGCATTTATTTCAAGGGACAGCTGTACCCATAGTTTTCAACCTATGAACGGCGTTTTGTTTTAAGTGCTGCTGTAATTCTGGGTTCACTCACTGCAGTCTGCCTTTCAGTGAAGGAGGGGCCCAGAATCCTTGTTTTTGCCTTTCGAACTGTATTAAAGTGCCTTGAAGTTAACCTACAGAGCCTCGGTGAGCTGTACAATAAACCTCATTTGTTACCCTATTTTATAGTCTCTGGCTCACTATCTAACAGCGTGCTGACTGTCCACCTTGAAGCGCAAGTCCAATGTTGCCATGTAATCCTCCTTTTTTAGGAGGGGGGGATTACCTCTTGGGAGAGTAGTCCTGCGAAACTTTTGGGGCTTGACATACTTGTTTGCAGGGCGTAAGTCTAATACTGGGCGCATTGTCAGATCTTTCTTTGGCAAAAGGAAGTAAGTTGAATAAATACCCTTGTTTACCTGGTTGCTTGGGACGAGTTCTGTCGCGTCCTTTGCTAGAAGATTGACGATCTCCTCAAGGAGAATCTTCAGGTGGTCTGAGGAATCTATCTTTTGACGTGGAGGGTGGTTTCGGGGATGCTCTAGTAATTCTATGCAGTATCCTGCGGTCACTGTAGACAGCACCCATCTGCCTGATGTGATCCCTTCCCAAGCTTGGGTGAAGTTGGTAATGCGTCCCCCTACTGGGGATGCACGAGAAGGGACCCTGAACGTGGCATCACTGTTTTGCGGGAGGCGTGCCGCCTCTGCTGGGGCTGCCTCTATCCTTACCACGGCCATTCTTGTTTCCTCTACTGTAACTCTGGGTAGACTGCTGGTTGTTGCCCCATGAAGTACCCTGCCCCTGTGAATAGTTGAAGCCTCTTTGTGAATTTTGGCCGCGTGGGCCACAAACATTACTATTGCCTCTTTGATTAAAGGGCTTGTTGGTCAACTGTCCCAGGGATTTCAGAGTCTCATACTCATCTCTGGCATTTTCTTATGCGTCCCCTACCGCTTTGCCAAACAGTAGATTAGGCTCCACAGGCATGTCGATTAGGGATGCTTGTGTCTCGGGTTTAAACCCCGACTGTCTTAACCAAGCATGCTCTCTGCTATTAGCCTGCTGGCGTTATCTGCGGCATCAAAGGTTGCCTTAAGGATGCAACCGGACACAGCTCTACCTTCCGACGCAACCTGGGCTTACTGGCCCGTTAAGGGTTCTGGTGCGGAGTCGACGAGGGCAGCTACTTGCTCCCACTGGTGGTAGTTGCAACTAGCCAGCAGAGTGGTGGAGTTGGCAATCCTTGCTTGGTAAGCGGAAGTGGAGGCCACCTTCCTTCCCAACCCATAGATTTTCTTGCTCTCCTTGTCGGTGGGAGCCTCAGATGATGATAGAGGCGTTCCCGCCCTCTTCCGGGTATTAGTAACTACCAGGGAGTCCAGCTTCAGTTGCCCCCTTATGTAAAGCGGGTCTGATTGGGCTGCCCCCAATTTCTCGACTATGGGGTTTACTGCTCTGGTGAGGTTAGGTGTGAGAAGGGAAGAGTCAATTATCCGTTGGATGGACTTCAGAATTGGAATGGCTTGGGCAATGAGTTTTTCTCCCACTAGTTCCTCAGCAAAGTCCCTCTCCTCCTGTGCTCCCAGAGTGTCTATGCGAAAGTGCTCTGCTGCTCTAGTCAAGACCTCATTTAGGAGGGGCTGGTTGTCAACTGGAGAGTCGGTAACTTGTGGTTCTTTGCTTACAGGGGAGTCTATTCTATAGACTTCTGGGTCATCTTCCTCCTCATCATCTTGGTCCTTGCCATCCCCATAATAGTCCCCCCCCAGTTTGGTCGTCCAACGTTACCATGTCTGGATCCTCATCTTGTAGTGGATCCTCACTATACTGGGTGTAAGGCTGGATTTAAAAAGGGCCTGAAGACAGACCTTGTGTTGGAGTCTCAAACTGAGGTTTCTTACCAGGGGGCTGCGGGTCCCTAGATCCTGAAGGAGTAGCACCGTCAGGGGTATAGTTGAGGAAGTGTTCTGGGTTCTTGGAGTAGAAGTCAGCCAGGCAAGACATTCTCGTCATTACCCTGTCTATATCTTCACTGCTCCATCTTCTGGAGCTGGGAATGACAATTCCATGAGAGGGTTCCCCTTCTATTGCCATATCGTGAGGAGTAGGAGGAACCAGTTTGGACTTCGTGGCAGGGACAGAGGTCTTGGATTTCTGCTTATCTGAAGACTTTTGGCTGTCCTTAAGTGTTTGTAGTGCAGAGGAAGAGATAGATGGCTTCTTCTGCTGTTTACCCTCTTCCCCATGAGTAGAAGAGAGTTTCCCTGGTGTTTTCACCTTCTCTGAGCTATCCGACGTCTGGCGTCAAGATTCGGGGGTACTGTCTATTACTTTAGAGTGTGCACGTCGGGACTCGCAGGCAGACGCTGAATGGGCTGCCGGAGCAGACTTCTGGTGTGCAGGCTGGGGGTGGAGGTCGGATTCGTCTTCTGACGAGCGTACCTCCATGACTTTGGTGAGTGAGGCACCTTTAGCAAATGTGGACGGTTGCCTGGTGTCGTGCTGCGATCTTAACTGAGAATGGCCAGAGGACACCGAATTGGTGGACCGCTCTCTGCGTGCCTTTTTCCGAGAACTCGACACGCGCGTTGAGTCTCAGTTGGACTTTGAGTGTTTAGGTGTAGAAGTGGTGTGGGTAGCGCTCGTGTCGCCGGGTGTGTTCCCCATAACTGCCCTGCCAGACAGCCTTCCGAGGTCGGGGACTTGCACTTGGGCGTCTTTAGAAGCCTCGTTGCCCTCGCTGTCCGACAGTACGGCGTCGCTGCCATCACTGAAGGTGCCCTCCGCTTTCATGGCCACGTGATGCCTGGCGTGGTGGGCCCAACGTTTGGTCGAGCGGTCCTTAAGTGCCTTAGCCTTGAACCGGCTACACGCTCTGCAGTTCACCTCAGGGTGGTCCCTCGGCAAGCAGAGGTTACAGGTGGCGTGTTTGTCAACCCAAGGATACTTGCGGTTGCACTTGGGGCAGAATTTGAAAGGGGTACCCTCCATACGCACCCTGTGGCAGCGGGCTAGTGTGTGTAGGAAAATATATACGAGTGTAAAGTATGTTACCACCCCCCACTCTCCCTACTTACAGGGCCGAGGCCAGAGGCCTTCCAAGGCCGGGCCGAGGCCAGCAGCCTTCCTAGGCCCAAAGTCTGTCGTGCAGCTCTCGATGGTTGTTTCTTCTCCGGGCCGGCGTCGAACTTCGAACCTCGATGATTCGACAAGGGAGTGGAAGAAACGGGGAATAATTATTGATTTTTAGCAAAATATGGCTGAAAGCCAGTGAACTCCGTGGAATGCTTCTGTCAAGTATGGCGGAAAAAAACAATCTGAGGGTCCTACACGCGTGAGGGATCATGGGTACAGTGGACGTCACACTAGGAATAGTATTACTGGCACGACCTGTGTCGACGCCCATTTTCAAGTTTCGAAAAACAAACTAATACTCTGCAGCTTCCACTAGATGTCAGCCTATGCACAGCATGTGTTCTAAGCAGATTCCACAAGCCTCAAATATGTATACAGAACAGAAAAGAAACCAGGGCATTCTGTAACATTTCAGAATTCTAGGTGTAAATAGCACTAGGTCCACTAAGTATCAACTTCCTAGGTGCATATGAATCAGATGGCCAAAGTGAAGTTCTCCGATGGTGTGCTTCTGCTTTAGGGAAAGATCTCCACTAGATTCACTTGACCCCAGAGACTTTGGTGCACACCAATACTCGGTGCCGTTCGCACGTCTTCAGTTATACTAACCTATAGTCCATTAGCAAAGTGATCCCCAATATGTAGCTCGGGAGAAAAATGTTGCTCACTGCACTTGAAACTTTTGCTCGCCAGTTGCTATGTACAAATGTGTGGAGGCCAAGAAGGAGGTGGTAGAAAGATGCAACAATGTAATGTAGGCTG
Organism: Ambystoma mexicanum; assembly: GCF_040938575.1. Classification (NCBI taxonomy): domain Eukaryota; kingdom Metazoa; phylum Chordata; class Amphibia; order Caudata; family Ambystomatidae; genus Ambystoma; species Ambystoma mexicanum. The sequence continues at coordinate 1,289,355,200 of NC_090931.1, read as the reverse complement.
AGCCAGGAAAGTTGTGAAAAATAGCCAATCAGCCTGCCCTGGCAGATAGACATGATATATCACTTGTTGGGGCATTGTAGCAGTGGGCTACAGCATAGACAATACAATATAGTGCTGCCACAACGGGAGGTCAGGTGGATATGTGTTGCTTTGTGAGCATGGTAAAAAGCAAAGAATTTGAACCTTGAGGCGACAGATTAGGCTGGCTTCATTAAGACGTAAGATTTAAAATCAGTAGCAATGACCTATAGAGGTTGCAACTGAAGAGAAACGGGGGCCCAAAACTAGAGCAACCTTGAAAGCCTAGGGCATAACAAACATTTGATGCTGCAATCAGCAATAAAACAGTCCATTAATGAACCTGCATTTAATGGGCCAGCCTGCCACAGCAACACTCCACAATCTCTACCCCACTTTGAGCCTGGAGCACTGCCTGGAGTGGTTACTTAATTTGTTAAGCAACCACTTTAAGCAACTGCGCCTCCCCTTCTGTGCTCTGGTACGGTGTAATAGCGCATATAAGTGGCATGACTGACCAACTGTCCATATTTACAGAGGTGCCAATTAGCTTTCTTGTACATGGCAGGTTGTTTGTATGCATTATTCACATGTATTAGAAATGTCCAGCAAATTAAATTTCTCGCATGCCCATGTTTGTGTTCTGATTAGCAGTTTTATCGTCTGTTAGTACGCACAGCTAGTTAGTGGACAATTGACAAATACGTGGCATGCATGTCCAATTTTCATATCATTTGCGTATGCCTAATTTATACATGGAAGTTTTGTGTTTCATGCCATCACGCATGTTTCCGAGGTTCGACATACTCATTGCAGTGTTCTAGTGGAAAATTGGTAATATCTGATCATTTGTCCTACTTGCATTTGGATAATGGACATATTTGTATATTTATTTATTCACAGGGAGGAACAATGCTCTTTTGATCACAAAAGAACATACACTAGATAAAGGAGATTTGACGGGAAGCAGCAAGCTTCTTACAATGAACAAGTTACTTACCAACTGGTAACGTTCTTTCGACTGGATGTTCCTCCAACATATGGTTGGACTTCAGAACATTTTTTCAGCAGAGGGCGTCCTGCGTCGATGACGTCGGGTCGATGTCCCTCGAAGGCCTCCGTCGAGGGCGTCATCACCGGATGTTATAAATAGGACGCACGGCGCCCATAGCCTCAGTTTAAGTTTTTTTCCTCAGAACGTGTGGCACCAGTCTCATGCCTGCTTGACTGCACTTAGCCTTGCGGAAACGGAAGCTGCAATCGCATAGGAAATTCTCCTGAGGGGCAGGCTGGGAGGGCGATGTGGAATACGTTAGAGGAACATCCAGTCGAGTCGAAAGAACGTTACCAGTTGGTAAGTAACTTGTTCTTCAAATGGATTGGGTCCTCCAACATATTACACATCTTAGACAGACTCCCAAAGCAGTACCAGTAAATGGAGGAGAGAAAAGAATTTAGAGTACCCAATTAAATTGCGGAATAAAGAACCGCCTTCCCAAAGGCCATTTACTGACCATGGTTTGTATCCAGGGAATAATGTTTAACAAAGGTGTGGATGGAAGCCCATGTAGCGGCATCACAACTATTCCTAATAGGAACACCCTGCTGGAGGGGGTGGAATTAGCCACGCCCCTAGTGGAATGAGCTCTCAACCCTTCATGAGGGTCCTTACCCGCCAATCACTAACACTCCGTAATGGTAAGGATAATCCACCTGGACAAGGTCTGTTTGGTAATAACCTGGTCCAATCGTTGTCCAGCATATCCTACAAAGAGTTGATCGTCCACTCTGACCCTGGACATTCTAGAAATGTAAAAGCTCAGAGCTCTCCTAGGATCCAACCAATGGAGTCGCTCCTCTTCCTTACCAGGATGAGGAGGAGCGGCTCCATCGGTAGAAAGATGGAAGAACCACCTTTTGACTCAAATGGTATTCAGAAACTACCTTGGGTAGAAAAGAGGGACGTTCTCACAGTACAAGCCTGTCCTTGTGAAACACAGTAAAGGGTGGCTTGGATGAAAGTGCCTGCAATTCACTCACTCTGCGAGCGGAGCAAACCGCAACCAAGAACACAGTCTTGAAGGACAGTAATCTCAAAGGACAAGAGTGCAAAGGTTCAAACGGAGCACCCATGAGAAATTTCAAAACCAAATTCAAATCCCAAACGGGCACCTGGAAAGGGGACAGCAGGAATACATTAGTCAGTCCTTTAAGAAACTGAGAAATCAAAGGTATCTTAAAGTAAGAACATTTTTCACACGAGCGCTTAAAGATAGACGGTGCCGCCAGGTAACCTTTAATGGTACCCACTTGAAGGCCTCTGTGGGCCAAAGAAAATAAGAAAGACAAAACCATAGGAATGGAGCACTGAAAAGTATCAACATTGTGATCTCTGCACCAGTCGCAGAACGTACACCAACAGCAACGGAACAGGGATTTTGTTGCAGGCCGCCTGGCCGAAAGCAACACCTCCATCACGTCATCCGTCGGGTCCCAATCCTTATACCTCCACCTTTCAGATACCAAGCGTGAAGGTTGAGAGTCTGGACCTCTGGGTGGAGAACCTGATCTCCCCCCCCACCCCACCCCTCGCGTGAGAGCAGATCCTTTCGGTAGGGAAGACTGTGAGGAGGGCAGATGGACATTTCTAGATGGTCCGGGTACCACGCTCTCCTGGCCCAATCCGGAGTAATGAGGATCATGTGGGAACCGAACCTCCGTAACCTCTGCAACACTTGAGGAATGACGGGGACTGGAGGAAACGCGTACAGCAGTGGGAATGACCAATCCACCATGAACGCGTCTCCTAAGGCTCCTCTTGCACTTCCGGTTGACACTGGTGGGGAAGAGATCCACTTGCGGGGTTCCCCAAAGGGCTAAGATCTCCTAAAGAACTTCCTAAACCAACTCCCAATCGTGCAAGACCGTGCTCTGCCTGCTATTAGCGTCCGTCGCCACATTTTCGTCTCCAGCCAGATGAACTGCAGAGATCAAAATTTCCGGCTGGATGGCCCAGAACCAGAGCTGCATTGCCTCTTTGCACAACATAAGTGACCCTACCCCAGCCCTTTTTGTTGAGGTAATGCATAGCCGCTGTGTTGTCCGTCATGATCAGGATACTCTTCCCCCGTACGGAGGGCAGAAACGCCTTCAGGGCTAGCCTGATGGCCCTCAGCTCTAACAAATTGATGTGGAGTCTGGACTCTGACGGAGACCAACAACCGCTGGCGGTCAAGTCGTTGGCATGAGCGCCCCATCCTGTGAGGTAAGCATCCATCACTACCGTCACCTCTGGCCACGGATGCCAAAACTGCCGCCCCCCCCCCCTCATCAGGTTCCCTTTGTTGGCCCACCACAGAAGATCCTGGAAGACCGAGAGTGGAATCTGAACGGGATCCAACATCTTGCCGGAGAACTGTGACTACTGTATCTTGAGAGCCCCCTGCAGGGATCCGCAGCCGGGCCTCTGGCACCAGAAAAATTCAGGATGCCATGACGCAGAGCAACCTTAAGAATTCGAAAGCCGGGAGACTCTGTGCATGTTAAAACTTGTCAACCATCTGCACAATGTGATGAGCCCTTACCTTGGGAGGCGAACACTTCCCCAAGGATGTGTCTAACAACGGGCCCCATTGGTTCTTTCGAGGATGACCTCTCCAATATTGCCTCCAACAACCTAAAAAAACTCTTCCCAAGTTCTACTATTAGGAGACCTCAACTTAGGCTACAACGACCCAAATGATACACCCGCCTCCAGCGTGGCAAACATCCCAACAGAACAAGGCTTCACCCAGAAAGTGCTTAAACCTACTCACACAAAAGGTAGTATCCTAGACTGGATAGCAGACTACAACTGCAATGCCACTATCTCCGCTATATCCCCGCAAATATGGTCAGACCACCACCTCATAACTTTTACTCTAGCTACTGATAAACCCATCTCCTTACCGCCACCCCCCTGCTCCACCCATTCCCACGTGGAAAAGAACATTACCTGTGACAACCTACTCCCTCTCATTCTACCCGCACTCAATGCTATCACGGATAATATGAGTCCTAATGCATCGGGCAGGGAATATAACCATATCATGACCACTTCCTTAGATGCTATAGCGCCATTTAAACTGCGATGAAGCAAACCTAAGGCGCACCTCAATTCATGGTACACACCATATCTGAAAACACTACGCACCAAAAAAAGGCTATGCGCCACAACCTGGAAATCACAACCGTCAGATGAAAATAAGACCAACCTTATTGCCATCACCTCCCTATACAAAAACGAAATACTCCTACTCAAACGTGAAACTTATAATGCCAGAATATTCCAAGCCAAATCTGGCACGAAAGAACTCTTTTCTATCCTTAAAGAGCTCGAAGCCCCTATCCCTGCGCCTGACAACTGTACTAAAGACAAACCCTGGGGCACAAATATACAGCAAGCACTAGCAAATAAGATTGCAACTCTTCAAGTAAAAATTGCTAACAAAAAAGCTTCACTAACCAGTAACTCGCCACCTAGCAGAACTCCAGCAGACTCACCTAATAACACTGCAAAATCCTCTGCCAAGTCCCCCAGATTTAAATTCTCCAAAGTCACTATAATTGAAACAGAAAAAAACATACTATCGCTTAAACCATCCAATTGTCAGGGTGACCCCCTGCCCCACCCAACTTATAAAAGACGCAGCCAGAGATCTTTCACCTCTTATCACTGAACTTATCAACGCGTCATTTATGTCCAACACCATCCCAACCAACCTCAAGCAATCATGGGTGCTCCCTCTACTAAAAAAACAGACTCTAGATCCACTGATTCCCACCAACTACCGTCCCATCACCACAGTGTCATTTCTTTTAAAAATTCTAGACAAAATTGCTTACTCGCAAATCCAGAAACACCTGGAATCAAACTCCTTGCTGGGATCTAGGCAATCAGGCTTCAGACCCCAGCACGGAACAGAAACTGCTTTATTGGACCTCAAGGCCCAAATCGATGAACTGAGAGATGAGGGAACCCCAGCCCTTCTTCTACTTCTGGATTTATCGTCTACCTTCCTTTGATTTGGTTGATCATCAGGTCTTATGCAGCCATCTGGACACAGCAGCTTACTTCTCTACTGAAGCCATAACGTGGATACCATCCTTTCTCAGTGACCGTACCATGAGAGTCTTCTCCCCCACGGCAGCAGCCGACCCCATTCCTATCATGTGCGGCGTGCCCCAGGGATCCTGTGTATCACATACATTATATAACGTCTTCACCAAGCCCCTTTTCGATGATCTGGATCATTTGGGTATCACCTGCACTAACTATGCTGATGATACCCTGATCCTCCTACCTCTTACGGGTGATCATGAAAAGGCTTTGGTCTCCGTGAACAAGGTTTATCTCATCATCCAGGCATGGATGGCCACACACAGACTATGCCTGAATGATAAGACTGAGATCATCATCCTAGGCACCCCTATCATCCCTCAAAAAACGGAATCCCAAATACTCAACCTTCAATATCGACAATAATATCAGTGCAGTCGCCAAAGAAGTAAAAACCCTGGGGTTCTACTTGGACGCCACCCTATCCCTCAACAAACAGGTAAACGCCATGGCTTCAACTACTGCCTACACCTGTAAACTGATAAGAGCAGGCAAAGCCTTCCTCTCTAATGACACTTGCATTACCCTGGCCAGAGCACTCATACTTTCAAAGCTCGACTATTGCAACGCCATGTACACAAGGGAGAAAAAATAACCAACAAAAATCCAATTCCTGCAAAACAATGCTCTTCGAGCTGCTCTAGGAATTGCAAGGTTAGACCATATCTCTAAGGCAAGAAGAGCCAATACCTGTTTATCCAGCATAGACAAAATCAAATTAAAAGTTGCCTCACTCACTCACAAATGCATAAATAAGGCAGCCCCAACTTATCTGTCGGAAAGAATTGTCATGAAACCTGTGACAAGAATTACCAGATTATCCAATACGAACTGCCTCCTAATCCCTAGATTCAATTTAACCAGAATGGGTGGCAACAGCTTCCAGGTTAAAGCTGCCCAGCTGTGGAATACGCCCCCTCTCCCCAAACTCAGAACAGAGCAATCCTACCATAAATTCTGACAGTGCACAATTAAGTGGCTTAAGGACTCTGACCTCCAAACTAACCCATGACATTGTGTTAATTTGGCCTCGCCAGCCAGTGATCACTGCTTACATGCCAGTCAACTTGCTTTGACATTAACTACACATACCGCAATCGGCCCAAAAGTTTGTATTTGTGACTTGTAAATATACTATATGTAAATATTCTGTACCTCTGATCTGTATACACACTTGCTATAAATACTATGTATACTTGAAATTCTATGTATTTCTCTATGTGTAACGATTTTGACTGTATACTCTTATAACTAAGCTTTGAATGATCTTATGCAATGCGCCCGTATACCTTTGGGTCTGGTGCGCAATACAAGTAATAAACAAACAAACAGCCCCGATGTACTGGAGCTGTTGGTAAGGTGTCAGATGCGACTTCTTGAAATTCGGGGAGAAGCCCAGCCTGTGGAGGGTGCGGCAGGTGACACTGAGATGATCCAACGCTAGCTCGGGAGTGTGTGCCCGGATCAGCCAATCATCCAGGTAGGGGTAGACGTGAATTCCCCCCTCGCCTGAGGTACGCTGCCCCCACAACCATTAGCTTGGTGAAGACCCTTGGGGCGGAGGTCAATCCGAACGGCAGGATCCGAAACTGAAAGTGCGAGTCACCAGCCGCAAATCTCAGGTACTTCCTGTGTGCGGGATGAATTGGCACAGGAAAGCAAGCATCCTTGAGGTCCAGAGACACCAACCAAACCTTACGTTGAATGGCCTGGAGGACTTGAGAAAGTGACCATCTTGAACTTGTCCTTCCTGAGAAGTTTATTCAACCAACGCAAGTCCATGATGGGCCTCACTCCCAGACTTTCTTTGGGATCAAAAAATAAGGGGAATACCATCCCCTGTTCCTCTCGGCTACAGGCACCAGTTCTATAGCGTCTTTCTCCAGCAGGGACAAGATCTCCTGCACAAGGAGCGGATCCAGAAGCTTCAAAGAGAGTTTCCCCGGTGGATTTCGTGAGGCCGCTGAAGGAAGGGAAGCCAGTAGCCGTGAGAGGCGTTGCTAGGGGAGGGCTAAGGGGGTTATAGCCCCTGGTCTTTTGGTTGTAGCCCCTGATAGAAGCTCAGGGGTTACAACCAAAAAGGCTAGCTAGCCCCTAGTCTCTACAGTCCCAAAATTAGCATAGCCCTGGATCTTTTCCAGACCTAGCAACACCACTGGCTGTGGGCATGGTATCCAGAACCCACGCATCTGAAGTAATGGCACGCCATTCTTCGAGATGCTGAGACAGTCTGCCCCCAACCGGCAAACCATGGGACATGGCCTCATGACTGTTTGGAAGCGGCTGCGGCAGTGCCTGAAGGCTAAGAGACAGCTGCCTGAGCGGCTTTGGCACCATGATTTCCCCGACAACCACAGCTACTTTTTCGCTGGCCCCTTTGACTGGCGGCCCCTCTCGTTCTACCAAAGGAGGAGTAGTAACGTAAACAACCTCCCCTCCAATGCTGACCCCTAAAATGAAAAAGCGGAGGTTGACGCACTGCAGCGCTTAAAGATTGCGCCATAACTTGAGGTCTGTAACCTCACAAGACTCTCGTCAGCCTTGCTGCCAAACAAATGTGCGCCATCAAAGGGCATGTTCAGAAGACGGGCCTGCACATCCGTAGCAAACCAACACTTCCGCAACCATGCAAATCTGCGTATAACGGTGCTCGCAGCCATGGACCGGCTAACACTGTCAGCAGTATCCAAAACCGACTGAAGGGATTCACACATGGCATCCTTGCCGTCCTGCGCGAGAGCAAGGAACCATCCCTTTCTTCCCCCTCGGGAATATGCTCAGCAGCTAAAGAAACAATTCCACAGAGTGTGTGAAAACCTTTGAAAGGCACACGTGGAGTTGGCCAATTTCAAGGCCATGCTCCCAGCAGAAAATACCTTCCGAGCCCAACCGTCGAAGCGCTTGTCCCTATCCAGAGGGATGGTAGGGTACACCGCCTTCCTCGAGGTGGCCGTAGTCGCCTGAACAACCAAACTCTCGGGAGTGGGGTGAGTAGATAAATAGCTGGGGTCGCTAACGGAAGGGCAGTATTTCTTGGTCAAAGACTTATTAACAGCCGGAAGAGATTCCGGGGACTGCCAAGCAGCTGCCACCCTTTTCTGTAAAGTAAGATGAAATGGCAAAACCGGGTCAGAGGACGGACCTTGATCTAAGATGTCCGTTAGATCATCCTGCACAAAGTCTTCAGGAGGACTGGACCAGCCCGGACACTTCGAGGCCCGCGCCATGAGCCTCCTGTATGAAGACTCTGCATGAGCCCCAGGCTCAGGACTACCAAATTCCACTCCCGGGGAAGTGTCCAACCCAATGGCATCATGGAGGGTCTGCCTCAACTCCTCCTACTGACTGTCTACAGAAAGATGTGGAGCTTCATCAAGTTCACTAAAGTCCTCAAACTCAGACCTTTCCTCCTCTTCATAAATGTCAGCCACAGCGAGTTGAAACCCAGGTCTGGTGACAGAAGAGGGCCTGGAGTCCAAAACTGGCCTCACAGACTTTGCCGTACCCTTCCTCGGAGGATCCATGATATCCGGGTACTACAAATGCAAATTGAGAAATAATCCACGAAGGCGCTGATAGAGCCGAAGGCTTCGACGTCGAGAGCGTTGACAACCTCTACATCGTGATCGCCGAAGGCTTCGGCGTCGACACAGGTGCCGACAGCGCCGTGGGCTGGTACGATGGTAAAGCGTTGACGTCCGAGTCGGATGGACACAGCGCGACCGAGTCGACGCCGGCATCGAGCCCTCAGTAGGTTGCTGCGGTCTCGCTGGGGACAAGGACCGAAACCTAGAGACATGTCTCTTGTGACTCTTCGAATCCTTGTCCGTACGGGACCTCGAAGGCTCCTGATGAGTCGCGTCGTGGACCCGAGCCCGAAGGTGTGCAAGCCACAGTACGAGACCGATCCTGGCTGGCTTCGTGAGAAGCCGCGACCAGACCCGTGCCCTGTGATTGAAAAATTGCCAGCATAGATTCCTTAAACGCTGCCCATTACCCGGAGTCGAGGACTTTATTGGGCACGTAACCTACCTCAAGGGCCATCCGAGGAAGAGGACGGGGAAGGCGACCGGTGACAGCGCTTCCTAGAGTGCCGGGACGAGGAAGAAGAGTTGTGGGAACCACTCCGGGACCGAGATCCCCAGGAATCCTTCCGGCACGGAGAGTCGCCCCTCGAGTCGTCAGTGGAAACCCCCTTGGACTTGGAATTGGATGGTCGGGATTTAACAGGCTTAGAGCCCCTACCTACCTGGTGCTTCCCCTTCCACTCCCACAAGGCCTTGGCAGTCAGCGATTGGAATTTCTAGCAGTCGTTGGTATCGTGCGACTCGCCCAGGCACCAGAAACAAATGTGGTGGGGGTCGGTGAGCGACATTTTCAACTTGCAGTCCCAGCAGGTCTTGAAACCAGACCGCAGAGTCAGAGGGGTCGAAGAGAAAGCCATTGTAACGAACACACAAGGCGCGTCGAGTCTCACAAAGTTAACAAGTTCGCAGAAAAAACGGAACTGAGGCTACGGGCGCCATGCATCCTATTTATAACATCCTGTGATGTCGCCCTAGACTGAGGCCTTCGAGGGACATCGACCCAACATCATCGACACAGGACGCCCTCTGCTGAAAAAGTTTCCGAAGTGCACAGCTGTGGACATTACATGTCAAAGATGCGGAATACGTTGGAGGACGCAATCCATTCGAGAGGGCCATTTTGAGTGAAATTCTGACCAGGTCGTGGAGGGGAGTAAATGGAACAGTCACTGGGGACAATACATGGGTGGACTTGCATAGATTAAGGACAATCAATATTAGACATGTTTAAATGAAGGAAGGCGTTACAGCCAGCAGTTTTGGTATGTGGCCATGATAGATGAAGTGGAGGCAAAACAAGTGAGGGACAGAGCTAGGTTAGAGGCAAGGGGAAAATGTTAGCTAGAAGGCAGATCAGAGGTAGGTTAAGAGGGTAAATCTGAGGTGAGGTGAAAGGCTTTTAGTTTGGTTTTGAGCATATTTGTGTGGATTGTTCCTCGGATATTCAGGGGAAGAAAATTCCATGTAAGTGGATCAAGAAGAAAGGGCCTCATTACGAGTCACCCGGTCTGGAAAGAACGGTGGTGGTAAACCCGCCGCCACCGTTGTTTCCGGACCGGGTGATCTCGAGTTCTGCAGGTGGGAGGTGTCATTCCCGCCAGGTCTGACCTAGCGGGTTAAACACCACCTGCCTGCAGGTGGACATGGAAACACTGGCACCATCACGAGATGGTGCCAGTGTTTCCACTTCCCCATTGAGTCCTATAGGACTCAATGGGAATGGGGATTTACCGAATTCCGCCTCCGGAATTCCCGGGTCACCGGGGTCGTAATGCCCTGGTAATTCTGGGAATCATGGAGGCGGAATGGTAATACGCGTCCGGCGGTAACCTGACGGAATTTCAGGTACGGTTACCGCCGGACACGTAATGAGGCCCAAAGAGTGTAAGTGAGAGGAAGCACAGGGAGGGTGAGGTGCCACAAGGTATTCGAGGAGGCAGAGCAGAGATTACAAGAAGGCTTGTAGGGTTGGGAAGAGGATAGATACAGTGCTGCCTTACCATGGATGGATTTGTGGACCAGGAGAATAAATGTAAATCTGGCCCTGTTTGGTGACGGCACGAGGAAGTGAGTGTAAAGTGAGGGAGTTCCAAGAGAGTCCTGGTAGCAAAGTTAATGATCTTGTCGAGAGGACAAAGCATAATTTGGGAGACCAAATGTGTTTCTGGTACAGTAGTCCAGTTTAGATACAAGAATGGTTAAAAGATGCTTGGCAGTATTAAAAGGTAAAGGGTTCCCGATTTCCCTAATATTTAGGAAGTTGAGGTGAGCCACTGTTGCAGTTTTAGAGTAAAGTACAGAAGGCATGAGGAAGTTCATAGATGACACACAGGTTTCGAGCAGAAGAAGAGTAGGGTCACGTGGGAACTGTATAGGCAGGAAAAGAGTATTTGGCAGGGAAGAAGAGTGCCTGTGGTAGAGTTAAACATCTGAAAGTGCAAACCCATTCAATTATTAAAGGCAGAGAGACAGTTGGATATTTTGATAGAGAAATCAAAGTGTAGTTCAGGAAAAGAGATGACTTGGGTGCTGCCCACAGAGAGTTTGTACGAAAACTCAAAGGAGGAGATTAGTGCTCCAAGAGCAGAGGTGTAGAGTGTAAAGAGGAGAGTACCCAAGACAGAGCCTTGTGGAACACCAACAGTTAAAGGAGTGAGTTGAGAGCTGTGGTTGTTCCAGGAGACAGAATTGGCGAGGTGCTAGGTAGGATTAAATCCAGGCAAGGGCTTGATCGCAAATCCCAACACGAGAGAGCATATTAAGGAAATCAGAGTGATCAACAATGTCAAGGGGAGTGGACAGGTCAAGATGAATTAGGATAATGATAGAGGATAGGTTGGAGTTCTTTGCAGAGGAGATGAATTTGGAGACATTCATGAGTAGGCAAGATACATGACAAATTGTCCAGGACTTAAAAACTTGCCAAGCTTCATTACATTCAAATGAATTTACTGTTAATTTTTTTTATTGAAATGCTAAAACATTACTCCAGATATCGCCCAGTACAGTGGTATCTGAATGCTCTCATATTTGACCAAAATGACGGGTCAAGTGTGTTTAATAATGCACTACTTGCCACTATGCTACCAAAACATTCATTGAGAAATAACCAGAAAGTGCCAGTCTTTAAATCCTACGCAAATCATTTTGGGCTCTGTGTAACGTAAACAGAAAACAAAAAGAACTTTCGAATGCACAAAAGCCTTACGCTTTACATCACAGCCCATTTTCATTGATTTGTATGGCGGAGTGCAGTGGTGGAACATAACATATGTTCTGCCGCTCCCTTCCTCTGCACCATACAAATACTCCAGCATTTGCGTCATGACTAGAAACCGAACGGTCCAGATAAATAACACGTCCCTGTGTATTTGGTCAGAACATTACATAATTGACTTTCTCACTCAGTTTCCTGTTCTTCAGCTGAAAGTCAAGAATCCACCTATAAACGTTTCCAGCTGCAACTACAGTAAAATAAATGCCCTTGGTCTTCAGCAACATATGGCCAGTGTCATGGCCTCTACTCTGAACACGGACTCCCCATAAGTTCTCAATAATGTATTCAACTCCACCCCTCAGTTGCTTAATAAACCGACTTGCACCTATAAGTAGAAAAAACGTTGGGGATAATCCGAACCACCATAAATGATTTTCAACAGCCCTTACCCTTTTGAAAAAAAAGAAAAGGGAAGTAGAGTCTGGTTGGCTCAGGCAACAGTCCAAAATATACAAAAACAAATTGAAAGACTTGGACAAAATCTACAAATCCTCAATTTCTGATGTGAAAAAATACTTTTTCAATCGGCAGATCTCGTAAGCCAACACCAATCCCAAAAAGCTTTTGGAAATTCTTAAGTCCTTGGAAAAGCCAGAAGCTTTACTTACAGACTTTACTCATACTAACCAAGATTGCATAAAGGCCCAACTGGCATTCGAAAGAAAGATTGTTACAGCTTCAGAGAGGACTAAAAATAATGTGTCTAAGGATCCCCCATCGCATCCCCTGTCCCACAACCTGTGGCGGAACAACATTCCTGGTTCTGTTTTTCGTTATTACCATCACGGCCTTCCTCGTGCCCAGGTAACATTATTCTTCCCAAACTAGTGCTTGCGAACAAGGAGATTTTTGCACTGTTTTTCGCTCATTTTGTTAATTCCTCCTTCTCTTGGAAACTGGTGCCACTTCCATAAAAGCTGTCGCTATCACTCCCCTTGTGAAGAAGCCTGGCCTAGATGCCACAGATCCTAACAATTTAAGACCAATTACTAATTGTAAGTTCTTACTAAAAACCTTGGATAAGACTGACTACCAATATTATGCTTTTATTGAAAACATGGGGATTTTACACCACAGACAATCGGGTTTCAGAACGCTTCATAGCACCGAAACAGCCCTCATTGACTTACAGTCTCACATGCTTGACATTACTGATAGGTCCAAAAGGACCAGTAGGCCTGCTTTGCCCCTGTCGGCTGCTTTTGACCTCCTTGATCACGAGCAGCTAATTACCACCCTTACAAACGTCGGCAGATGTTGTGAAGACTCAATTTCCTGGTTCCAGTCCTTGTCCCAACGAGTTTCAAGAGTGTGCTGTGGCAATGTTTTCTTGTATTTTTCCGCCAATTACTTGTGGTGTTCCTGTCTTTCTCCACTTCTTTGTAATCTTTATGTTAGACCCCTTTGTGAAGTCCTGGAGAAGTATGAGATCTTTTTCACGAGATATGCTGATGACACCCAGCTATTTCTAGAATTAACTGGAACCTATAAGAAAGACTCTTATCTTCTTAAGCAGACATATGCTCAAAATTAGTCATGGATGAACCACCACTGGATGTGCATTAATGGCAATAAGACTGAGCTACTGATTTTTGATCTCCCCCACACTAGAAATAAACTGTACCCTGAATATCAATCCTTTGTGATTCACGATTGTACCATCTCAGTCGTTGAAAGTCAAGACTCTAGGTTCCTACCTGAATTCATCTCTCAGTGCAGACACCTGTGTCAATCAAACCTCAAAATCTTGCTCATTTCATCTCTGCCTACTGTGAGAAACCTACAGTGTCTCACCTACTAGTCCCCAGAGATCTGTCATCCAGGGGGCCAGGACATGGTCATCGCTATTGGATCCAGTTCCTGGGGTGGACCAGTGCGCGAGGATCAACTGGATAGGGGGTCTTCGGGAGTGGAAGTGGGATACCGAAGGGTGAGACATGGTATCCCCTTCCTTATGACACCTGTTCCCCATCCTGCCCAGTAGGATATTTAGAAACTTTACCCCCACCTCCTTTTCCAACAAGAACACTTTCTCACACTGTGAGCGACAACGACATAATACTAGAGCTGTTTACCGGACATGTCCCAACACAAGGGTCAGGCAGAGTCAGGCAATTGCTGACAACTACACACACCTTACTGCCCTTTCCCTTACCCAAAGGGATAAAAGGCAGAGCACGAGCGCACACTTTGAGAAATGCCGAACGCACGACGAAGCTGCTATACCTGGACGGCAGTTTAAACAGAGGAGTAAGGGGATGAGACCTAAAAGGACGCAGAGGGAATTGCCTTTGCCCTTTTCAACCCAGACCCACAAAGCCTCCGACAAAGGGAACACAAGACCAGGAATCGCAGCTGGCAAATGGTGTGTCGGATGTCAGCGGTAGTGGAAAACCTCCCGCACTTATAGCCTGGGCTGGGAGATGCGGTTGCCACCGGGGTACCCTCCTTGACTCCAGCGGCAAAAGAAACGCCGAGTTCAGCACAGCCAGTGTGTCGGAAGAACCTGATCCGAGGCCGGACTGTGTTAGGCTCAAGGTTGCAGTGGCAACATTTAGAAGATTACTTTACAGAAGTCTTTTGTGAACGAACTTGGTACCAGAGATGGAGTGGTCCAGCGCCATGTGGGCGTTCGTGCGGAGATCTCTCACTGATACCTCTCTCCTGAACAAAGACTGTATTGAACTAAAAAGGTATTGAACTACAAGTACCAAGAGGCCCTAGGGAAGGCCGGCGTGAGGTGTTAAGGTGGTCATACAAGGGTCAAGTCAAACCCCTTGTACAATCGAAAGTCCCTGACACGTTGCAGAAGTCGTAAAGAATGTGAAACTGTGAACCCGACTAAGGGAGTGGTAAAACTGGCGTTTACACCCGACTGAGGGGAAATCCGTAAGAACTTTGATTTTTTATCAAGTACGCACTTGCCATAGGCAAATAGAGTTACCCAGTGAGACATGATAGCCCTTTGGAAGTCTCCGTTTAAATTGGCAAGTGTTTTGGAGGCCAACGCTGAGAGCAGGATTGGAGCCGGCTGAGGGGATACTAGGGTGAAAAGTAATCACCCAACGTGAAGGTTAACAGAAGGAACTTATGTTTTGTTATTTTGGCGTATCAGGCCCCCTGAAGCAAGAGACTTTAAATGAGAAGAGACTTGGGCGCAGAATGCCCCGATATACAGAAAAGGAACTGTAAGCTTGTGCCGGAGAAGCCCAAGAGTTTACGGTGCCCGCCTTGTCTCGTGCTAAAAACATGGGGAAGGGAGACCACGTCCATAACATCCTGACTTATCCTTTTGTGAACACTTCTTTCTTTTCTTGTGAACATTATCCCACAATCTTTTTGGCATAGCGGTACAGATTGGCAATAGGTTTTTCTTAGTATAAGCATTTTTTATTTGACTAGACTCCACTACGAATGTATTATTATTATTATTTGATGGTCGTGGCTTGCTCCCTTCTTAGATTTAGGTTTAGATTAGGCATTTATCCCACCCATTTTTACAATTTAATAAACACCCTTGAATTGTGATCACTTGTGTCTGCCTTACTTTGATACCATGCCTTCCTTACACTACTTAGGAACATTCGTCCTTTTATCTCAGAGACCAAGTGTGCTTCCATCGCACGTGCCACCATTCTCTTGCATTTGGATTACTGCAACGCACTGATACTGGGAACCACCAAGAAAAACATGGCCAAACTACTAATTTCCCAGAATGACACTGTGCGAATTGTTAAAGGAAAATCTAGGAGAGATCGCATCTCTAGTAGTCAGAAATCTCTCCATTGGCTACCCGTCTGTGCGTGTATACAATTCACATCAACATTGCTTGTCCACAGATGTCTCTACGGCCATGCCCCAGTATATATCTTAAAAACCTGGGGACCCCTCGCCTTTCAGCAAGAGCCCTTTGCTCCTACAGCCAGGCACTGGTGACTCAACCCACCTACAAGCGCGTAAATGGCCTAGGGAAGGCTTTCCCAGTAACTTCAGCCCGTCTCTAATTCGTTGCTTTGATCTGTGAGACTCGAAACAAATCTGGCCAACTTTCTCTGTCAGCTGAAAACGTACCTATTTGACTAAATCTGTCCTTCTATGCGTTGCTCGTTCTCTCTGACTTGTCGTGTCTTTCTGTTTGTCGTACTGTGTTAAGTTTCCCCTGCCCTGTGCCCTGATGCCTGCGGGCTTCCGCCGCATTACAAATATATAAATAAAATAAAATGAATTCATGCCAGCGTAAATGCTGGTGATTCCTATGGCATCCACTGGCTAAATTCAGGCCGATGCCATAGGAATCCATTGTAAATGCTGCCTGCCATTCATACATAGCAGTCAGCATTTACTTCTTTAGCATGGCGGAGTGCAAAAGGGAGGCATAGAAGTGTTGGCGCTGCCTTTTTACATTCCCTTTGCACTGAGACATGCAAATGAGGAATATTTGGCAGCGGGGGCCTGCCTACGCTGAAGTCTAAATGTTAGGTAAATTGAAAATTATCGCCTACATGAACGATGGGGCTGCCAAATCGGGACGTGTAGATATG
The DNA here is from genome assembly GCF_040938575.1 of Ambystoma mexicanum. Lineage (NCBI taxonomy): Eukaryota > Metazoa > Chordata > Amphibia > Caudata > Ambystomatidae > Ambystoma > Ambystoma mexicanum. The sequence goes on along the minus strand of NC_090931.1, from coordinate 1,289,338,619 downwards.
CATCATTCAGGTCTAGGGAGCACATCCAGTCTCCCTTGTCCAATGTCTGCGCTATAAAAGCTGGCGTAACCATCTTGAATTTTTGCAGGGGTAAGGAAAGGTTGAGGGTGGAAAGGTCCAACACAACTCTCAGGCCTGCATGGTTCTTCTTCTGAATGGCGAAAATCCTAGAGTAGAAGCCAAAGCCTCGCTGGGAGGCTGGAACTTCCTCCACTGCCTGACTCTCTATGAGCGACCGGATCTCTGCCAAAAGAGTTGCTTTCCCAACCTGTGGGAGGGGAGAGGAGGGGAAGGGAGGATGCCAAGTACAAGCAGATGGAGGGGGACACACTCTTGCTCTCAACCCCCTTCAGCCACACACCTACTAGAATCCCGCACACATAGACTTGATCTGGTTACTCTTCAAAGAATATTACTCAGCATATTGGGACTCCTTGTAATTAACAGACTAACAAGGGAAAGCGTTGTCCCTAAAGAACAAGTTACTTACCAAACTGGTAACATTCTTTCGATGGGATGTTCCTCCGACGTATTCCACATCTATGACATTTAATGTCCACAGCTGTGCACTTCGGAAACTTTTCAGCAGAGGGCGTCTTGCGTCGCTGGCGTCGAGCCAATGTCCCTCGAGGGCCTATGTCGAGGGTCGACGTCACCGGATGTTATATATAGGACGCACAGTGCCCGTTGCCTCAGTTTAGTTTTTTCCCCCAGAACGTGTGGCACCTGTCTCCTGCCAGTATAACTGCCTACAGCCTTTCGGCAACGGAACCTGCAATCACAGAGGAAATTCTCCAGAGGGGGAGGCTGGGAGGGCGATGTGGAATACGTCGGAGGAACATCCCATCGAAAGAACGTTACCAGTTTGGTAAGTAACTTATTCTTCGAAGGGATTGTGTCCTCCGACATATTCCACATCTATAACAGACTCCCAAAGCACTACCAGACTATGGAGGAGGTAAAGAATTTAGAATGTGAATTTAGATTACCCAATCAAATGGCTGAAAGAGGACCTCCTCACCAAAGGCCAAATCCTGCCCATGGATGGAATCCAGGGAATAGTTCTTAACAAAAGTATGGACAGAAGCCCATGTGACTGCTTCACAAATATTCCGAATAGGAACGCCCCTTTGTAGAGCAGTGGAGGCAGCCACACCCCTCGTGGAGTGAGCCTGTAAGCCTACCGGAGGGTCCTTCCCCACCAAACGGTAGCACTCCGTGATAGTTGGGATAATCCATCTGGACAAGGTCTGTTTGGAAACAGCCTGACCCAAGCAGTGTCCAGCATAACCTATAAAGAGCTGATCGTCCACTCTGACCCAGGGACATCAGTGAAAGATAAAAGCTCAAAGCTCTCCTAGGATCCAACCCATGGAGCCTCTCCTCTTCCTTACCAGGACACAACCTTTGGAAGAAAAGAAGGTCGCACCCGCAGGACAACCCTGTCCTTATGGAAAACAGTAAAGGGTGGCTTGGCAGAAAGTGCCTGCAATTTACTCACTCGGCGTGCGGAAGTAACCACAACTAAAACACAGTTTTAAAAGACAATAGCCTCACCGGACAAGAGTGTAAGGGGTCAAACAGAGCTCCCATCAGAAACTTTAAAACCAAATTCAAATCCCAATCCGGCACCTGGAAAGGGGACGGTGGAAAGACAGACAGTCCTTTCAGAAACTGTGAAATCAAAGGAATCTTAAAGTAAGAACTCTTCAGACGAGCGCTTAAATATGGACAGCGCTGCCAGGTAACCCTTAATGGTAGCCACTTAAAGACCCTTGTGGGCTAAAGAAAGCAGAAAAGAAAACACCATAGGAATGGAACACTGGAAAGGATCCACATTCTGTCCCCTGCACCAGTCACAGAACTTCTGCCAACGGCAACAGTACAGGGACTTTGTTGTGGGCCACCTGGCCGAAAGCAACACCTCCATCATGTCATCCGGGTGGTCCCAATCCTTATACCCTAACCTTTCAGATACCAAGCATGAAGGTTGAAAGACCTGACCTCTGGATGGAGAACCTGACCCCGCTCCTGTGAGAGCAGATCGTCTCGGTAGGGAAGACGGCGTGGAGGGCAGGTGGACATGTCGAGAAGTCCGGGTACCACGCTCTCCTGACCCAATCCGGAGCAATGAGGATAATTCGGGAACCGAACCTCCGCAACACCTGAGGAATGACGGGGACTGGAGGAAACGCATACAGCAGTGGGAATGATCACTCGACTACAAACGCGTCCCCTAAGGCTCCTCTCGGGGGAAATTCAGGGGAAATTGCCACAAGCAGAATCTCTCGCACTTCTGGTTGACACTAGTGGCGAAAAGATCTACCTGAGGGTTTCCCAAAAGGGCGGAGATCTCCAAAAGGACTTCCTGAGCCAACTCCCACTCGGGAGAGACCGTGCTCTGCCTGCTCAGAGCATCCGCCGCCGCGTTTTCGTCTCCGGCCAGATGAACTGCTGAGATCGAGATTTCCTGTTGGATGGCACAGAGCCAGAGCTGCATCGTCTCCCTGCACCATGGGAGTGACCCCTTCCCCCACCCCCGCTTTTGTTGAGTTAATGCATGGCCACTGTGTTGTCTGTCATAATCAGGACAGTCTTCCCCCGCACAGATGGCAGAAAAGCCTTCTGGGCCAGGCTGATGGCTCTCAGCTCTAACAGACTGATGTGAAGTCTGGACTCCGACGGAGACCAACGGCCGCTGGCTGTCAACTCGTTGGCATGAGCGCCCCATCCTGTGAGGGAGACATCCGTCACGATCGTCACCTCCGGCCATGGTTGCCAAAACGGTGCCCCCTTCATCAGATTTCCTTCGTCGGCCCACCATAGAAGATCCTGGGCGACCGAAAGCGGAATCTGAACGGGATCCCACATATTGTCGGAGAACTGCGACCACTGCATCTTGAGAGCCTACTGCAGGGATCTCAACCGCAGTGTGGCCTCTGGCTCCAGAAAAGCACTGCTCCGATGCATTGGAGCCGCTGGGAAGGTGTCAAATGCAACTTCTTTAAATTTAGGGAGAAGCCCAGCTTGTGAAGGGAATGGCAGGTGACGGAGAGATGATCCAGGGCTTGCTCGGGAGAACGCGCCCTGATCAGCCAATCGTCCATAGATGTGAATCTCCCCCCCCCCTCTCCTGAGGTACGCTGCCACAACCACCATCAGCTTGGTGAAGACCCTCGGGTGGAGGTCAATCTGAATGGCAGGACCCGAAACTGAAAGTGCAAGTCACCAGCCGCAAACCTCAGGTACTTCCTGTGCTTGGGATGAATTGGCACATGAAAGTAAGCATCCTTGAGGTCCAGAGACACCAGCCAATCCTGAAGTTGAAGGGCCTGGAGGACTTGAGAAAGAGTGACCATCTTGAACTTTTCCTTCCTGAGAAGCTTGTTCAACCAACGCAAGTCCATGATGGGTCTCAACCCCCAGTCTTTCTTTGGGATCAAAGAGTTTCCCCGGTGGATTGTCGTGAGGCCGCTGAAGGAAGGGAAGGCAGTAGCCGTGGGCTTTGATATCCAGAACCCACGCATCTGAAGTAATGGCACGCCATTCTCCAAGATGCTGCACAAGTCTGCCCCCAACCGGCGAACCATGGGACATGGCCTCATGACTGAGCTGGAGCTGCTGAGGCAGTGCCTGAAGGCAAAGAGGCAACTGCCAGAGCGGCTTTGGCACCCCGAGTTCCCTTCCACTACGGGTACACTTACGTTGGCCCCTTTGACTAGCAGCTCCCCTCGACCCACCAAAAGAGGAGTAGAAACGAAAGGAACCTCCCCTCCATTGCTGTCCCCTAGGACAAAAAGGCGGAGGTTGAGCTACTGCAGCACTCAAAGACTTTGGCTGCAGCTTTGGAGGTCTGCAACCTCTCAAGGCTCTAGTCAGCCTTGCAGCCAAATAAATGAACACCATCAAAGGGCATGTTCAGAAGACAGGCTTGCACATCAGGAGCAAACCCCGACTTCCGCAACCACGCAAACCTGCGTAGGACGGTGCTCGCAGCCATGGACCGGCTGACGCAATCTGCCATGTCCAAACCCGACTGAAGGGATTCACACATAGCATCCTTGCCGTCACGCACAAGGGCTAGGAAGCCACCCTTTCCTCCCCCTCGGGAATATGCTCAGCCGCTACGGAAGCACAGTTCCACAGAATGTGTGTAAATCTTGCCAAGGCACATGTGGAGCCGACAGCTTTCAGTGCCATGCTCCCTGAAGAAAAGACCTCCGAGCCCATCCGTCGAAGTGCTTGTCGTCCCTATCCAGAGGGATGGTAGGGTACGCCTGCTGCCTGAACCACCAAACTCTCTGGAGTGGGGTGAGTAGATAAATAGCTGGCGTCACTAACAGATGGGTGGTACTTTTCGACAAATTCTTATTGACCGCCGGAAGCGATTCTGGGGCCTGCCAAGCCGATGACTCTTTTTTGCAACGTAAGATGAAAGGGCAATACCGGGTCAGAGAAGGGACCTTGGTCGAAGATGTCAGTAAGGTCATCCTGAATAAAATCCTCAGGAGGACTGGACCACCCCAGGTATTCGGAGACCCTAGATATGAGCCGCCTGTAGGAATAGCCTGCATGAGCCCCAGGCTCAGGCCTACCAAACTCAACATCGGGAGAAGTGTCCAGGCCACTGGCATCATGGATGGTCTGTCTCAACTCCTCCAAGGGACCGTCATCCAACAATCCAGGAGCCTCATCCTGAGGAGCAGGGTCTTCAATCTCCTCTTCAAAAATGTCAGCCAAAGGTCTGGAAAACCCAGCCAAAGGGACAGAAGAGGGCCTGGGGCCCAATACTGGCTTCCCAGACCTAGAGGAAGACTACAGGCGTGGGCGGATAGGACAGTACAGCATCGTCTGAGTCCGACTGTCCCGGCGCCGAACGAGTCGACGCCGGCGTCGATACCTCCACAGGCCGCAACGGTCTCGCTGGGGATGAGGACCGGAACCTGGACGCACGTCTCTTGCAACTGCTCTTGCCACGGGACCTCAAGGACTCCCTGTGTGAGTCGCAGGGGGAGCCCAAGCCCGAAGGCGTGCGAGCCGCAGTTCGAGAGCGTTCTCGGCCGGCTTCGTGAGAAGGCGCGACAGGAACCGTGCTTCGTGACTGGAAAATCAACATCATTTGCTATTTAAAAGCCGCCCACTCCTCTGGAGTCGAGGACTTCGTGGGACAGGCTACCTTACACAAAGCACCCTGCTTAGATGAAGGTGACCGGTGCCGGCGCTTCCTAGAGTGACGCGAGGGCGAGGCATGGCGGGAACTACTCCGGGACAGAGAACCTCGAGCCTCCTCCCAACAGGGAGAGTCGCCCCTCGAGTCGTCGGTGGAAACCCTAGACTTCGATCCGGATTTACGGGACTTCGAGGCCCCCCCTACCTACCTTGAGCTTCCCCTTCCTTTCACGCAAGGCCTTGGTGGTTAGAGACTGGCATTTTGAGCAGTCGTCGGTGTCATGCGATTCTCCCAGGGTCGGTCAACAACATCTTGGACTTGCAGTCCCGGCAAGTCTTGAACCCGGACCTTGGAGTCAGAGAGGTCGAAGAAACGGACATCATAAAGGTCGATGATACACACGAGGCGCGCAGAGTTTCACGAAGCTATACACGTTCGCTGTCGGAAAAAACAACTTTTTTTCTCCCCTTTCAGGATTCTCAAACTTAGGTGGCTTCGCCACATGTTGTTGTAATACGCACTGTATCAGTATTTGAAATTTGCATTGTGAAAATGAGGCCTTTTTCTCCCCTCTCAGGATTCTCAAACTTAGGTGGCTTTTCACCGGTTCTAAAGTTCAGCATCTGTGAGCTCTTTAACCCTGAGAGTCTGTCCTATAGCGCAACTTGATTGTCGCTCGTTTCTTGTCTGCCACTCTTGCCAGTGTCTCCCCCTCTCCTTCCACCCCCTCCTCTCCCACCTACTCTATGGTGCTCTCTGTCTCTCCTATCTTCTCCGACTGCTTCTCTATTGACTATCCTGCTCTCCTCCCTAGATCTGGTAGGAAGAAGTTTAAAAAGGACATCCTGGTTTCCAACCCAGGCCTCCCTATCGCTGACACCTACATCAGTGCCTCCTCCAAGGAAACTCTCACCAATATCCTCTTTGTCGTGCCTTCTCCTGACGTATGGACCCGTCATATGGTCTCTGTGCTCTCTCCTTTCTCCTCTTCTCCCATTAATGGTGGCACCCCTTGGGACGCCCTCCTGTCCCCTCCTTCCATTCCTCCAAGGTCATCTTTAATGTTTACTTTAATGGGGCAGTCTTGGTCCAAGGCCCTCAGGCCAGCCTTCACCTCTTTGATAAGACACGTCCCGCACCTCATCAACTTCCTTTCCTCTTCGGCTGTCCCCCCTCCCATTTCCCTGGCTACCTTGCCTTACCCCTCCCTCTCTGCCCACTCTCGGGCTCCTTCTACACCTCCGCAGGGCGTACTTCTGATATGTACCCCTACCCAGAAGTCCTTCAAGGATGGCAACCTTCTCCACATTGCCACTCTCAACTCTCGCTCTACTGTCAAACATTCCTCTGATATCTGCCGCCTTCTTGAAGGACTTTACCTCGATATCCTCGGTCTCACTGAGACATGGTTCACGGCCAGCGCTGTCACCAGCTTTCACACGCTCCTACCTGACGGCTCCAAGAACCTCTCCGCAGCTAGGCCCAACCGCTCTGGTGGGGGTTTAGCCCTTATCTTCCCGCCTCTGTCATTCCTACGCAGACCTACTCCTCTTTTGAACGCCTCGTCTGCAGGCTCTCTCTCTCCACCAGCCATTCCCTTACTGTGGCTACTATCTATCGGCCACCTGGTCAGATTTCTTCCTTCCTCTCCAAGTGAGCAGACCTCCCCTCCTCACTCCTGGCCTCAACCACCCAACTCCTTCTTGGAGACTTCAACATCCACCTGGATGCCTCCTGTCCCCCCTCTGGACTCCTCTGCGACTCTCTCTCACTCACCATTCTCCCCTCTAGCCCGACTCATTCTGCAGGGCACACTCTCGATGTTCTGATCTCCTCAGACCTCCCCCTCTCTGTCCCTCTCTCCACTCCTCTCTCCTGGAGTGATCACTTTCTCCTATCCTCCCACCTCACTCTCCCTACCCCTCAGGCCAAGCCACCTCCATCACTGCCACCCACCTTCTCGGTCATCGACCCATGAAGCGCGTATCCGTTGAGGGTTTCGCCGCCACTTTCTCACCCCCCATACCCCTTTGGCTGACTCTCACCCTGACACAGCCCTCTCCACGCTCCACTCTTCTATATCTGATACTCTTGATATCCTTGCCCCAGTCATGAGAATCCGCCTGAAGCCCAAAGTCAAGTGTAACTCCTGGTTATGACTCAGACCTCGTCACCCTAAAACGCAAGTGCAGGGTGGCCGAGAGGAAATGGCGTGCTTCATGTTCATCGTCTGACAAACTGGCCTGCCGACTGCAGCAAAGGCAATACCGGCTCTCCGTCCTCACCAAGAAGAGAGCTCATATCCAAGCACGCATCTCTGCGGCATCTAACAACTCGGCTGAACTCTTTAAAATCTGCAAGGAACTGGCTAATCCTGCCGCAGTCTCTACTCTCCCATCTCCCCCCAGGCGCCCCGCACGGCACTGGCTTCTCACTTCATTTCAAAAGCTCAGGACATCCTGTCCTCACTCTCCTCCTATCGCCTCCCCCCAGCTATTCCCTGCTCTTCCTCTGGCCCTTCTGCAGCCACCCCCCTTCCCTCCTCTGCCTTTCCCCTTTTCTCTCCAGACAAGGTTTCTAGACAAGTCCTCTCTATGAAGGTCTCAACGAAACAGGTGCACCCCAGTTCCTCCAAAACTATCAAGGACCACATCAACTTCCTGGCTCCTGCCTTGGCTGATATCTGCAATCACTCCTTTGCCGCAGGAGTCTTCCATCCCCCCTGAAGCACTCCCTTTTGCACCCTCTTAAGAAACCATCTGCCGACCCCCCCTGCCCGGCTAACTATCGCCCAATCTCCATCACTCCCTTCCTGGGCAAGCTCCTGGAGAAACTGGCCATCTCCCAGCTCAGTCTCCACACTGAATCTGTTGGTTGTCTTCATGACCATCAATCTGGCTTCAGAGCTGCCAGAAGCATGGAAACTGCTCTCCTGAATGTCCGTGAAGACCTGCTCTCCAACCTTGACTCAAACACCCTGTGCGCCCTCATCTTGCTTGATCTCTCTTCTGCCTTTGACACTGTCAACCACACCATCCAGCTCAACCGTCTCCATGATAACCTCGATATCACCGGTCAGGCTCTGGTCTGGCTGACTTCTTTCCTCCCCGACCGACCCTCCCAGGTCCAAACTTGGGTCCTTCCTCTCAGATATCTTTTTCTCCACCTGTGGTGTTCCCCAGGGATCTAACCTCTCTTCCTGGCAGTTCAACCAATACCTGGCACTCCTTGCCCACCGCATCACTGCTCTCTGCCCCAATTTTCAGTGCTATGTGGATGATACCCACCTAATTTTCAGGCTACCCTCTGCCTCCTCCTCCTCTCCTTCCCTCATCTCAGACCGTCTTTCTGCTATCCAGGAGTGGTGTGCCGCCAATGACCTCTGCCTACATGCCAGTAAGACTGAGATTCTACTCATCGGCACACCCACTCCACCCTTCCCTGCAGCTCTCTGGCCGGCCTCTCATGGCCCTCTTACTGCTCCCACCTGCAAGGCTAAAAACCTCGAGGGCATCTTTGACTCCACACTCTCCTTACATCTCTGACATCTCTAAGAAGTCACACTACCAGCTGCAACTCCTCAGAGGTATTCTTCCTTTCCTCTCCTTCCCCCAGAAGCTCACTGTCTCCAGAGCCCTGGTTCTCTCCAGGCTGGATTATTGTAACAGCCTATCTAAATCTGCCTGCCTCTGCTCTCCGCCCTCTGCAACTTATCCAGAATAGGAAAGCGAGACTTGTCCTTGGCCTCAAGCCCAGGGATTTTATCTCTCTAGGACTGAAATCTCTGCACTGGCTCCCAGTGGCTGCGAGGATTAAGTTCAAAACCCTCTGCATTGTCCACAAGGCCTTTTGGGGCCTAGGGCCGCAATACCTTCAACTTGCTCTTCCTAAATATCTTCCTTCTCGAGCTCTTCGCTCATCCGCCTCCAACTCCCTCACGGTCAGTCCCTTCTCCAAGCAACAAGCTGGTGGTAGATCTCTCTCTTCGGCAGGGGCCTCCCTCTAGAACAGCCTTCCTGGCTCCCTGAAACTTGGGAAGAACCATCTCCGGTTCTGGAAGCACCTCAAAACCTTCCTCTTTGCTTCTGCTTTCTCTCCCCCTCCCCCCTGATGAATTCCTGCCTGACACTGCACTGGTTACCTGGCCACCCTTTCTGATCTCGGGCCCAGGCCCCACCAGTTGTACACCTGCACTGCCTCCCTGGCAACCCCTGCACCTGGGGATGGTTTTCTGTATCCCTACAGTCGCCCTACCAGCACTTATGTCTGCAGTTCCTTGCACTTACCACCAGCTGGCCGTTTTATTTATCTTATTTATTCTACTATTCCATGTACTAAACTTTCCCCGCTCCCTTCCCCCTTGCACCTTTCCCTTTCCCCTTCCCATGCACTTGCGCAATCTGAATGACACCTGGCCTAGTAAGATTGTTGTCTGTCTTCCCTCTGTTCCCCCTCCCTTGCCTCGTCGCGCCCTGAAACACTTGTGTATAGGTGCGTTATAAATGCTATATCATATAACTGAGGCAACGGGTGTCATGATGCCTACCTCCAAGGAGCCAGGCCGGGCCCAGCAACCCCAGAGGCAGACATCATTTTCCCCAGGGAAGTCTCAGCGGGCCCAAGTCGGGGCCCTTTGGACTCAAGTCCTGGCACCTTAGGCGCCAGGCTCATAGCGGACCCCAGTCCTGGCGCCTTAGGCGCCAGGCTCATAGAAGAGGATATGTGTTTAAGTGCTTGGGTGCACACTTACCTGATGCAGACCTTGCTGCTTCATCCAGGCCCTCTTGAGGCCTGAATGGGACTAGTTTACCTGTAGGACTACTTCACCACCCGGGTGTGGTCGGGGAAGGATACATATCTGATTGGTGAAAGGATACATACCAGGAACTTCTTCCAAGGCTATTTAAACCCCACCCGAACAGCCACACATGCTTCGCGTTGTTCTGCACCTAGCAGCTGGACGCTCACCGTGTCAGCTCCTGCATCCTGACTTCAGCCACGCCTGCCAGCACCCTGGAACACCTGCAAGGGGAGAAAGGAAGAGAATAGGAGAAGAAAAGCCCTTACCTGCTAAATCTGCATCCCGGAGTCATTTCTCCAACGGCCCTGAAAAGTAAGACATCATTTTAAAGGCATTTTGTTTCGATCGCTGCAGCGCTGCATTTTACTCACCTTTGCAAGGCGCTTCCATCTTCAGCAGCGATCTTCCGGATTCAGCTACGCCCCGGCGCCTAGAGGAAAAAAGACAAGAACAAAGGTGAGAGGGAGAAAAGGAATAAGGAAAGCTCAGTTTCCTTTTAAGTCTTACCTGTTGGATTATTCCCACTGCATTTCGGGTCCTGCCGCTTCCTGGCATCTCCGGACCCCGGCCCCTATGGGGAAAAAAGACAAAGACATTGAATGAGCGAATGCAAAGACATTACCTGAGCGCTCATCCAGAACTGTTTCACTTCGGGTCGGCGCCATATCTCTGGCACTCCGAACCCCGGCCCCTAAGGGGAAAAAGACATAAGCATTAGCGCTTGCTGCAATTAGACAACGAACATTATTATTAAGCTTGAACTTTTGAACAGAACTTTTACAGCGCCTTACCTGAACAGTCAAGCTTACCTGAACTCCCATCAATCCTCAATCCAGTGAAGTAACTGGGTTTCAACGCGCCCCTGCATCAGAAGCAGGATGGAGAGCTCATCCTTCCAAACCCTAAGGTGAGGCTTCACGGGGAATCGTGGAGGAGGTATCGTGGAGGGTTGGAAGGGAGTGGGAGGCTTGAGCATTGTTCCACAGTTGGTAATACTCCCTTTTCACGCACAGGAGGGTACCCAACGAGCCAGGGAAGCCAGAATAGAGGGGCCCTTCCTGTCCATCTTCAGAGTTCTGCGCCTTCGACGCCGCGCCTCTGTGGGAACCAGGTGAGCGTTACAACGGGTGCCGTGCGCCGTGTGTCCTATATATAACATCCGGTGACGTCGACCCTCGACGGAGGCCCTTGAGGGATATCGGCACAATGGCATTGACGCAAGACGACCTCTACTGAAAGGTTTCCCAAGTGCACAGCTGTCGACATTACATGTCATAGATGTGGAATATGTCAGAGGACACAATCCCTTTGAAACTGTTTTACTGAAAAACAAAGCGCACTTTACTGCAAACAATTCTGATCACACTGCAATTGTGAATTTATTGTGGAAATGAGAGCGACTTCCTAAAAATTCTAATGTTACCTTTACCTTTCGAGATGATTTGGGGTGGGGTGAGGCTTCTGGGAGCAGGGATTAACCCAAGGGGGGGAAAACCAAGTCATGGTCTTACTATAACCAAATATTTTCTATGCATTCGATCTTGTGATCACTACTGTGTAATTAACATGTAACACTGTCACACTTGTTGGAAAAACCAATAAAAACTATTTTTAAAAAAACTTGCACTTGCCAACTTGATGGCTGCACTACCGTGTGTTTTTACCCTCTCCCTTGCACTTTCCCACTTCCCTCTCCCCTGCACTTTCATGTTCTCAATGTGACTGGGACCTAGTAAGATCGTTGTTTTGTCCTCCTTTGTTCCCCTGCCTTGTCGCGCTCTGAATCACTTGTGTATGAGCGCAATACAAATAAAATATATCATAAGAGACAACAAATAAGAATAGATATACAGTACTGTGATGGCTAGGTCCCGGTTCATCAGCCAAGAACAGTTAGAAACACTAATAAAACATGGTCACTCTAAACATAATGAGTTCATATGGTACAGAGGTAACTGTGGTGATTATTACATAGACAATTATAAATCACTGGTTCAACCTACAATTACTTTCTGATTCTAGAAGCTGCAGTAACCCAACTGGGGCCAAGTAACAATGTCAATGTTCAGGTAATACCTGTTAAAGTCACGTTTCCAAAGTTTCACCCGCAGATTTCAATGGGGTAAATCCCATATGCCTACTGCAGTTTTGGGGAAAGGTTAGTTAAATTCTACATGTGTCCCACAGGTGCAGTGAGAGGGGCAACCATCCAGAAGGGGAGCCCAATATCCAAATACTCACCGACCCAAGGGACCCGTGTAAAAAGAATCAACTACAGGATAAGAGCCTGGACCTGGGGACAGGCACTCAAGGTGCAAGCTGCCCCGGAACAGTAGGTGCACAGGTGAGTTTGGGCGTCAGGTTCAGATGGAACAAGTAACTGTTGTTCTCCAGCGTGGGTCTGGCATGGATTCACATGCTCATGACTATTCCCTGTCAGGCTGGGAATACTCGATAAAGAAAAAATCAGTTTAATTTCTGAACTGTCTTTCTTCTAACAAGCAATCACTGACCTCTGGGTCACACTGCCCCCAGTCAATGACTGCCCTCTACCTAAGCCCCTCCTCTGGCAGCCATCTTCAGATTTGGTAGCACGTAAAGTGGCAGTGGGACCAAGAGAAGAGCCGCAGAGTGGCAGGCGGGAGGGTTCGCATGTGAATCCATGCCAGACCCACGCTGGAGAACAACAGTTACAGGTAAGTAACTTGTTCCTTCTCCAGCATGGGGTCTGGCATGGATTCACATGCTCATGAATAAAGAATACATAGCAGTATACACATGCAAAACCACGGGAAGTGGCAAGGCTCAACATAAGCATCTCTTACCTCCTCACCAGGCTCACCTTCAAGCAAACAGGTTGCGCAGCACTGCTTGGCTGACTTTGGACTCCTCCCTGGAATCCCTGTCAACACAGTAGAATCTCGTGAACGTGCACGTCGACCTCCACGTAGCAGCCCTGCAGATGTCCAGCAGGGGCACACCAGACAGGAACTCTGTAGTTGCAGCGGTGGCTCTAGTCCAATGGGCTCTTGGACAGGCAGGCAACGGTTGGTTTGCCAACCGGTGACAATGGGTGATGCAGCCGGAGAGCCACCTAGAAATTGAAGCCTTGGAGAAGGCCTTCCCATGGTGCACAGGGACAAAGTTCACAAAAAGTTGTGACGTCTTCCAGAAACTCTTCCTGCGGTCCACCTAGAACTTCAGCGCTCTAGCCACATCCAGCGAGTGCCAAGTCCTTTCAGCCGGCAACAAAGGCGTTGGAAAAAACACAGGCAACACCAAGCGCTCGTTTAGATGAATGTTCAACGCCACCTTGGGCATGAAGAAGGGTGGTTGCGTCCGCAGCACCACCCTCGTGTCGTGAAAAGTCAAATAAGGTGGCTTACAGGACAGGGCATGAATCTCACCCACACTTCTGCACTACAAGAACTTCAGGGAAACTGCGTGCATAGGTTCGAATGGAGGACCCAGGCTCATTGAGTCAGTACCACCTTGAGTTTCCACACCAGGCAGGAGCCTTCACCGGCGGGAATGAACAGAACAGTCCTTTTAACTCCTTAACCAGACGGTGTGACCACAACGACGACCGTCCCAGAGATCTGGTGTAGAGGGATATAGTCCTGCTTTGGCCAACGACAGCAAATATGGCAGTACTTGAGGAGCCGTGACTCGTAGAGGGTCGATCGTCTGTGCAAAGCACCAAATGGCAAACCTCTTCCATTTATGTCGGTAGCATCTTAGAGTAGACAATGCTCTGGCCTTGGCAAGAACCTCCTTGCAGTCCGCTGGGAGATTGTAACCCCCAGAACTCTAACGCTGCAGGAGTCAGGCCTTCAGGTTCAGCAATCCTGGGTCGTGGTGCAGACTTGCGCCTCCCTCCCTGGCGAGAAGATCTGCAACCACGCTGACGAAGTTCGCCAGCTGGCCTCCCACCAGGGTGCACGGGTGGGGGCCCGAAGCCACGGTCCGTTCAATCCTGCTTGGACGTAGAAGGGCCACCTTGGGGACCCTGGCGACAACAATGTCGTCCTCCGAAAGCCTTGGCACAGCCCCTGTTGGTTTCCTGGGCCGAAGAGTGGGAGGGTTGGCGGTAAGAAGAGGAGCCCCTGCCGAAAACTTTGGAGGATCCTTGGGACTTGCTGCCTGAGGGCCGAAAGGACAGCCGCCGCTGTTGTAGAAAGCCCAAGACACGTTCCGTGTCCGTGTTGACGGCTTGAAGAGTCTGATCTAAGTCCTCACAAACAGATTGTCCCCGTCAAAGGGCATGTCCAAAACCCTCAACTGAACGTCCTGGTGAAAATTAGTGGCCCTAAGCCAACCCCGACAACGAAGGCAAACGCTGTTGCCCATTTTTTTTTTTTTTTTTTTTTTTTTTTTTTTTTTTTTGTTTTTATAATCTAAAAGATTTTTTAACAAAGGTTTCAAGGTGATTCCACTTTGGGATTCCAAAGGCGTCAGAAGTGTCTAAAAGAAAAAAAAAAAAAAACGGAGAAGGGAGGTGTCCTGCGTAGTTGGTGATCCTGTAGATGAAGATTATCGTAGAGCCTGCAGCGGAAGGAGCACGTTGAAGATGTGGGACATAATGTTTGTTGTTGCCAGTTGCCAGGACTGTTTGTCACCATCTATCAATTTATTCCAGCACGATTCTTCATCTTGCAAGGTGAAGTTTGTAAAAATGTCTTTCAGGTAGGTACGGCGGATATCCGTCGTTGTAGGGCAAGTCAGAAGGAGATGACGTATAGTTTCCTTTGCCGTGGAGGATTTACACAGCCGGCAGCTGCTGGTAGACGATAGGTGTCTGATCGCCAAGATTTCATTTGTTTCCAAAAGGTTAAGGCGGATTCTTAGGTAAAAGTTTCTCACAAGCCTATTTGGAAATAATTTCAAGTATGGTTGGACAGAGTCGAGTTTCTTGGAGAAGGCTGGAAGATGGTTTGTGAGTTTGTATCGGGTAGCTGCGTCGATAGTGGTGATCCAGTCCAATTCCTTGATTTTTTTGGTGACTCTGACTGGGTTGCAGATAAGGTCCTCCGTGCTGCAGGCAGCTGAGTCTAAGATGGATAGCATTTTGGTTTCCCAGTAAGTGAGCATTTGACACGTTCCAAGGCGAAGTTCTTCGCTTATCAACTTGTAGGCGTATAAGGCGTCTTTCTGGGTGCATTTCCGATAGAGCAAAACACTGTTACAGTCGATAGTTGATTTTAATGATGAAAGGGTAAGTTCGCGTCTGATCAATGTTATTGGCGTGGATTTTGGGAGACCTAAGACTGTTCTCCAAAAGGTTGCTTCCAGATTTTGCCACAGGTCTTGGGGGAGGCTCGGCATTGCGTCTGCGCCATATGTCAAGGATGGTATGACTTTCTTTTTGTAGAAGTCTCGTACTGGGATGATTGAAAAACGACCAAATTTGATATCGATAGCTTTTCCTTGTG
Organism: Ambystoma mexicanum; assembly: GCF_040938575.1. Taxonomy (NCBI): domain Eukaryota; kingdom Metazoa; phylum Chordata; class Amphibia; order Caudata; family Ambystomatidae; genus Ambystoma; species Ambystoma mexicanum. Next base: position 1,289,323,216 of record NC_090931.1, on the reverse strand, counting down.
CAGCTAGTTTCTTGGTTTTTCCATATAGTGCCTCTTTCATCGCGTTGTCTCTTTGTGAGCTGTCTAGGGTGACTCCTAGATATTTGAAACTCAGTACTTTCTCGACAGTTGTTGGGCCTAGTTTTAAAGACAGAGTTGGTTTCTTTTTTGCAGATTTCTCTATAACCATCATTTTGGTTTTTGCTTGGTTAATTTCCAGGTTGTTTACCCTCATATATTGTTGTAGATTTGTGAGTTGGCGTTGAAGGCCTATTGGGGTATTGTCCAAGAGAATTAAGTCGTCTGCATATAGGAGGCGACTAATCTGTTCTCCTCCGAGTTTAGGGGGAAAAGCTCGGATCTTTTTTTCTGTATCTTGGAAGTCGCCTAAGTAGGTCCAGAACAGAGCTGGAGCCAGGGGGCAGCCCTGTTTGACCCCTCTGGCTGTTGTTATCTCTTCTGTTAACAGGCCTTGTTGGTTCAGGCGTACCCGCATAGAGGTGTTGGCATGAAGGGCTTTGATGGGGTTGAGTATGTCTGGGGGGCATTTCCATTGAGCCAGTTTCTTCCATAGTCTTTCTCGGTCAACCTTGTCGAAAGCCTGTGTTAAGTCAACGAAAGCGATGTATAGGCTAGGGCGACCCTCCATGGTTTTGCTTTTCAAGGTACTTAGTATTAGTATGTTTGCGTTTGTGCCCAGGTTCTTTTTGAAGCCGGTTTGAAGGTTGTCTTGACAGGGTGCTTCGTTCGCCCATGCTGTAAAGTGGTTTAACAGAAGGGACCCAAACAATTTTCCTATTGGGTCGAGGAGGGCGATCGGCCGGTAGCTGGTAGGGTCTAGCCTGTTACCCTTCTTAAAGACAGGTACCACATTGGCACGTTTCCACGTTGGAGGGATAGATTTTGTAGTGGAGCAACGTCTGAAAATTTGACTCAGCAAGGGCGCCCAGGTTTCCGGATGGGCTTTCAGATCGAAGTTCGTGATGCCATCTGGGCCAGGAGCACGTGATGGTTTTAATTTTTTGATTGACGTTATGATGTCTTCAATATTGTCTAGGCAAATCCAGGAGGTGTCACTGTTTGTCTTCTTGATGGGTGTGGTCGAGGTACTTTTAAAGAGAGTACCAAAATGCGCTTCCCAGGCCGATTTGCCAATTCCGTTTAACTGACATGGTCGCGCGCCTGGCGTTGTTGAATGTAGGAGGGACCAGAAGTCTCTAGCGTGGTTTCCTGTTATGGCTTTCAGGATGTCTTCTGCATCTTGTTGGTAAAGCTTGTGCCGGTGGCCCTTTAGCCAAGACTTATATTTCGAGACGGCTTCTTTAATGGTGGACATAGCCAGTGGGAAGGCGAGTTTTCGTGCTAGTCTTTTTGTTTTCCTTAACTCTCTTTTCTTTTCGGCGACCAGGTTGTCGTACTTATGTTTTTGGTCGACTGCAGTTGACTTTTTATTCCTTTGCGGAACTCTGCAAACGGTCAGCAGGGGTGTGTAGTCCACCGCCATCAGTTTAGTGCGGTCGTTGTAGAGCTGTGTGATAGTTGTTATATCCTTTTCCGTGATCCTCAGTCTTGTTCCTTGAGCATTAAGGTCGAGATCTGCGGTCATTGAATGATTTTTCGGCGGATTAGTAGACCAGGTGGTCTCGAGAAGGTTGTGGTCACTTTCCTTTGTTTTGATCACATTAAAGGAAACGATATGTAGTAACAAAGGACGTGATACCAGAATGTGATCAATTGTAGAGTTGGATTTCGCTCCTTCCCATGTAGGTAGTCTATTTGGGTCAGTGAAAACTTGATCGAGGTTATCAAAGGCTCTGGATTTCATGAGATTATGCCATTTGGTAGATCTCTGGTCGATTAGTCGCTTTTTCGATTTGGACGCTATTATCTTTTCGCAATGCTGGCTCGGGATGTTTAGGTCACCCGCTAGGACGACGTAGTCTGGATGGTGAAATACTTGCGCCCAGTCCAAGTCATGTTCTATTGTTTTGATGAACTTCGCGCAGTCGACAGTTGCAGGATTCCAGTAAATGGTGACAATTATTAATTTCTTCGTTATTGGTTTGTTTTTTTTTTCGTCCCTAGTAGTCCAGTTTAGTTTGACCATCATCATAAAGTGGTTTTCTTTTATTTTTTGTGAGTCTGTGAGGCCCCGACCACAGCGGATTGCAATGAGCAAACCCGCTGTTGGGCGGCCTAATAGGCCCTTCTTGGCCTCCACTGTGTGGATCACGTAGCCGTCGAGGACGGGGGGTTGGAGCAACCATGTCTCCTGAAGACAGATGATGTCATAATCTGATATGTTAGTGGATCCTGGAGATGTAAGGTGAAGAAAGCCTCGAGTGTTCCACGAGCACATGTTTATTTTGTCTTGAGCTTTTGGGTTTTGGTAGTCGGAGAAGTTGCTGAAGTTCCTTCTCTTGGATGGCTATTTTTGTAAATTTTGTTTGAGGGCTTTCGGCAGCCACGACCAAAAAGAGTGAGAAGGCGAGGTTTGTGATGGAGTTGCAGCTGTCTGGTATGACTCGTTTTGAACTGTTCTTTGTAGCTTTTGGTGTTTCATCGAATGTTTTGTTCCTTTAGGTGTCTTGGGGTGTTCAGTTTTCTTGAGCTGTGGAGTTAAGCTTTCCGGGGCTTTAGCGAGTCTAATATAGTCGTGTTTTTGGTTGGTTTTTCTCGTGGGAGGTTTTTGGGCCCTCCGGGTGGTGTTAGGAGATTTATTCCCAGACAAAGAACGAGTTTGTCGTGGTAATCGGTGCTGCTCAGTTTCTCTTTTGTGATCTTGGGTATGCTTGGGTTCTTGGTAGTCGCGCGAGTTTATTTCTCTTGATGATTTCGTAAGGTCGTAGCCCATGATTAAAAGATCTTCGAGGGCTGACTTGAAGGCGTTGTTTATTGTTTGTGATGCTATGTATAAGTGTGAGATAGCTTTGTGACCCTTGTGACTAGGGTCCACAATCTGAAGATCAGCTGATTTTACTAGACTGAGTGTTGGAATGTAGCTGAACAAGTCCATAACTGCCCTTCTATTTAATGTGACTTTATCGGTATTGCCCGGAATCTGCTCGAGTTTCCATATCCAACGTGTTTGGGGTTTTGGGTGGATTTTAGCCGAATTCGGTTTGTAAGTTCTCCTCGTAGGTTCCTTGGCATGCGGTCTAATTTGTGAACTCTGTGTCTCAGCTTTAAGTCTGCATGGTGGGGGGCTACTACTCGGTCTTTGAGTTGGTCTTGATAGTTGACGATGAGATTTTGTTTCGTGTTTGACTCTTTCTGATTTGTAGCGGTCTGAATTTGGTACGGGTGCCTGCTTGCCCGGTGCGCGGTCTTTTGGATTAGAGTTAGTCAGGGTTGACCGCTGATTTCGTTCTTTGTGGGTAAGGGCTGGTAGTTCGGTGGATTCTTGTTCTTTGTCAAGGTTTTCGTATGGGGTAAGGGATCTTCTAAGTAGGTTTGTTGATCCTTGCACCTCTTGGGGTGGAGTTGAGGATTGGTCTGAAAAGTGTTGAGTGATGTTCATCAAATCCTCTTCAGTTGGAGAAGTTTCGGCTATTCTTGAGCAGGGATTTTCTGTTTCATGTTTGTCCTTATTTGCTTTCCTGGGGGCGTTGAGTATTCCTTTTTCTTTTAACTGGGTTGTTGGGCCTTTTTGAGTGGTTAAGGCCTCTAATTTATCTAGGGCCCGTTGTTGGAAGATTGGTTCAAAAGTCACTGTTCCAGTTCTTTTAGGGTTTGCTTCTTTCCCTCCTGTTGATGACTTGGTAAACGCTATCGTGGTAGTTGGGGGTACCGTTAGATCGATAAGCAGGTGGGTTTGTGTACCTTTGGAAGTTTTTGGTGTCGACTCTTGTAAAATAGGGCGTATAGGTTGGGTCTGTTTTTGAAGTGAAGGCTGGAGAAATTCTTGAGTTTGTTTTTTCTCTGTTAGCTGGGTCTTTGCTTCTAGGGCCAAAATATAGCCTTCCAAGAAAGTTAGTTTGTGGAGCATTGACGATTGAATCGCCGTATGGTCTTTCATCGTGTCTCCGATTGCTTCATACAGTTTAATAAATGGGTTCAAGGCTATCGTCAGAGCTGACATCAGGGTACAGGTGTCAAGTTTTTTTGCCTGAGGGTCATTCGAGGGTGTAAGCCTATGTGGAGACGGTCTGCTTCTAGGGGGCGATGGTGGTCGTGTAGCTGGCGTTGTGGCAGCTGAAGTTCTTCTGGAGGGAAGGTCAAGAGAATATCTTCTTTGGTGGTTGTAACTGTCCAAGTTTGTATAGAAGGAGTCTAAAGTTTTCTCAAACTGAAGTCTGTTTTTTGCTATGACAGGGTAATTGGTTTCGAGGTCCCTTTCCTGAATCTGTTGCGTGGGTTTGAACACCTCGCCTAACGATGATGGTAAGCTCTCTGTCAGTTGTACTTTGTTGATGTTGTTGTCGGTTTGTCGAGGTCTCGGAGCCTTGTCAGGGGCCGAGTCTTGTAAGGTTGGTTCAGTGGTGCACGTCATAGGGGGATCTGCTGGTTCCAGAGACGTCCGACTATGCACCGAGAGTGTAGTCCCGTCCTCTTCCTGGGACTCTTGATTTAGAGGTTGAGATTGGGTCAGAGTTTCTTGGTTGGTGCAGTTTTGACTATGCAAAAGTGGTTGAATGAGGACTGAAGTTGGGGTCATTGTGTTACTGGCTGTAGGCACAACTGGATTATTGGTGAGTGCGGTTGATGAGGTTACGGTTGTAGCGTTTATCCCCCCCTCGTTTTCCAACGTTATTTGCGGAATTATTGGGGTGACTTGGCCTGAAAAGTGCATTTTTAGCAATGGCCGGGCAGGTGCTGATCTATTGTCTTCTTTTGTGGGTGGGTGGGGTATTTTTTTACTTGCTTGTATCAGCCTACGATATTTACGGGGGGGAGTGATTGCGTCTGCGGCCTCGAGGATTTCCGCGTCGGTCAGTTCTTTGCATTTCTCTTGGATGGCTTTGGAGTGTTTGTAAAAGAAGTCTGATAGGAGCTTCAAGGGGCGTTGTGGTTTTTTAGGGCCCTTTCTTGGGGCTTTTGATGATGCCAGTGATGTTTTGGAGGCGGTCACTTGTTTTGATGCAGGTTTGGCCAAGTTTAAGGATTTTCCTTGTTTAAAAGGTAGGTCTTGATTGTTGTTGTTTTTTTTGTTGGAGACGTCCAGGCGCCGAGGTCTCTTTTTTTTATTGTCTGGGGGTGAGGCCCCTGTTTCGCTTGGTGATGGTGGATCTAAGGAGATCCCCTCGTTTTTGTCAGCGTTAGGGAAGGCTGTTATGGGGTTGAGGGTGTCTGCACTGTGGATTAATGAAGCTGTCAGAGCTTCGTCAGCAGGAGGCGCTGTCGTGATCTCGCCACCACTCGTCGGCGCCTGGGGAGCGTCCTCAGTTCCTGGGTCGCTCAGGCGCTGTGGCTTTTGTGCCTCGAACCGGCTCCCCCCGGGGGGGTCGAGGACCAGGGCCAGAGCCCCCGACTCCCCCCGTAGGAGAGAGGATACGCTGTCTTTCGAGGCGGCGCCGTCTAGTCTCGCCTGACTCTGCAGGCTCGCCGACGCCGATGCTCCCGGCGCGTTGGGAGGCCGTGGAGCCACCTCCGCTGCCGAGGTCCGCCCCTCGGACGACATTCGGCACCCTTCCTCCAGAACGGACCTCTCTTCCGGGAACTGCCGGCCGCCGACTGCAGCCTGTCGGGCCGACATGGATTTCCGCGGCAGACCGGGCAGCACAGCTGGGGGACTCGACGCGACCGCCCCTTCGGGCTGCCGCGGAGCTCCCTGCCGTGTCGCGCCGGTTCGCGGAGTTGGAGTAGAGGCCGCGGGCAGCGTGGGCGATGGAGGTTCCACGTCGTCGGAGTCCGGGTCGGAGTTCATGGCGGATTCCTCAGGTAAGTCCGCTTCATTGGGGACTCGTAGTTGGTTGAAGGTTCGAACGCCTAGGGGCGTCTCTGTTGGTTTCTTACCAGGACTTTTTCCTAAGGTCATGTTTCCTTTGCCCAGGTGCGCTGATGTTTTGAGGCTGGGGCTCTGGGGTGGTAAATGGTCGGCTAATGCTGCTCCCTGAGTTGCAGGGGGGTGATAAAAGTTGCCTGGGTGGGTTGTAAGGGTGTTTTTATGCAACGATTTTGCACTGCTTCTTAGGAGTCGGTTTGTCGAACCTTCAATGTCCTGTGATTGTAGCGTGGATGGTGAGCTGGAGTCTGGGCCCGTCCTGCCTGACATGACTGCAGGACTGCCACTCTCCGCCACTCCGCGCCGCTCCGCGGTATAGTAGGTGTTTTATGCTGTGGGGTGTAACAGGAAACACACCCCCAGCAGTAGAGCACAAGGAAAGACTGGGTGTTAGAGAGGAGACTGCAGGACTGCCACTCTCCGCCACTCCGCGCCGCTCCGCGGTATAGTAGGTGTTTTATGCTGTGGGGTGTAACAGGAAACACACCCCCAGCAGTAGAGCACAAGGAAAGACTGGGTGTTAGAGAGGAGACTGCAGGACTGCCACTCTCCGCCACTCCGCGCCGCTCCGCGGTATAGTAGGTGTTTTATGCTGTGGGGTGTAACAGGAAACACACCCCCAGCAGTAGAGCACAAGGAAAGACTGGGTGTTAGAGAGGAGACTGCAGGACTGCCACTCTCCGCCACTCCGCGCCGCTCCGCGGTATAGTAGGTGTTTTATGCTGTGGGGTGTAACAGGAAACACACCCCCAGCAGTAGAGCACAAGGAAAGACTGGGTGTTAGAGAGGAGACTGCAGGACTGCCACTCTCCGCCACTCCGCGCCGCTCCGCGGTATAGTAGGTGTTTTATGCTGTGGGGTGTAACAGGAAACACACCCCCAGCAGTAGAGCACAAGGAAAGACTGGGTGTTAGAGAGGAGACTGCAGGACTGCCACTCTCCGCCACTCCGCGCCGCTCCGCGGTATAGTAGGTGTTTTATGCTGTGGGGTGTAACAGGAAACACACCCCCAGCAGTAGAGCACAAGGAAAGACTGGGTGTTAGAGAGGAGACTGCAGGACTGCCACTCTCCGCCACTCCGCTGTTGCCCATTTGGCTTAACCCCACGTCAGGCGTGGCCACCTAGATGGCGTGGTCCGATGCCACTTCGCCTGCCTGCAGAATTTCCAACGCCTCCGACCTCTTGTCGTCGGGGAGGAAGTCCAGGATGGGAGCGATCTTGAACCACAGCTCCCTACGATGGCGAGGGTGTTGGCAGCCTTGATGGTAGTCGCTGCAGAGTAGATGACCCGTCGTCCCATGGCATCTAACATCTTCCCCTCGCTGTCCAGAGGAGTGGAGGCCGCTGAAGAAGAGGCGCCGAAGAAGACTTGTTGGCTGCTGCTGACACCACAGAGTCCGGCGACGGTTGGGCCCGCAAGTACTTGGGCGCAGAGTCCGGTACCCTGTACTGATCACTCTTCCCCAAGGCCGTAGAAGGGTTCTTCATGAGGATAAGCCCTCGTCCCAAATGTCATCCAGGAGTGGGATTGAAAGGACAGTCTTTCTCTTTGCCTTGCGGCGCTGATATAAGAAGCCCTCCTTCTCCTCTGAAACGAGCAGAAAGAGCTCTGAAGCCCTGCAGATCATCGCGTGAAACAAGCCTATCTCATCAGGCGGGGAAGATCTGGGAGGTGGCGACGGGAGGTCCCCCAACCCACCATCGTCATCTTGTCAGGGTCTGTCTCTTCCCTCGGGAGAGGAGAGGGAGGCAAAGGGTGCCAAGGAGGAGGAGGGTGTACCTTCCTCTTCTTGGCCGTTGGCTCCCCGATCGCCAGGGGGTCAGCTATCGCCAGCACCACAGGAGGGGCCATCGGCGTAACAGACATCGTTGTTCGTATCTCGAATACCAGAGTATGCAGAGCCGAGAGAATGTCCACCGAGAGGTCTCCAGGTGGCCGCTAAGGTGGAGCTGGCAAGTGAGGTGGATGTAGAATCGGCACCTGGGGTGTGGGATGGGCGCCCAGGCTCTCGTCACCCTGCTGTTCTTCGTCGCCTTCCTTGACGGTATCATTGTCGCCTTCGTCGGAACCCTCGTCGTAGGGCTTGCTCCTGACGTTCTCCTCCTCCTGGATGGTTTAGAGGTAGGTGAGCTCCTCCTCGGAGGAGATATCCGTGCCCTGGAGGACTGCCGTGCCTCCCCCCCACCCCCTCTCCGTGACCAGAGGGGACGGTTTCGAGGAGATGACCAGCATCATCTTCTCAGGGGTCTTTTCTATGGGCTGAAAAGAGGACTCCCTCCTGGCTGGGAGGGAACTCTTGCCTTCGGGGGTGCGTCCTGCGGATCAGCCACGGTGGCCTTCACGAGGGACGCCACCACCCCCTTGATGGAAGGCTGGACTTTCGTCGGATGTACTTGGGCCTTCACGGCCAGGACCGGTCCCTTGTCCTACTTGGCCTTGGTCGACCCCAAGGCCTTCTCCTTAGGGGGAGGGTCAGCACCCCGATCCCCCTTGGCCTTCTCCGGCAGGTCGGTGTTGGGCTTCTCCTTGAGTTTGCCCGGATTGTCCGACTTCCTCTTTGACGAAGATCCTGAGCATTGACTGGGGGGACTGAAGTCGCTGGAGACGCCGTACTCGCCCTGGCCACCGAGGAGCCCGTCGCAATGGCGCTCCCTGTGGCAGTGGACTCGAGGTGCTTAGCCGTCTGTTGGACCCCCGTGGGTGCGGCGCCTTCAAAGGTCTTAGAAGCCTGCTCAGATTTCTTGGAACCGGGGGAGGCATGCTGCTGAGACCCACCCAGAGCAGGGGCCTTGGACTGCAGCCACTCCTTCAGCCACCTATGCCGATCCTTCAACGTGCGAGGCGGCATCTCCTGGCAAAACGCAGTCTTCCTCCACGTGTGTTGGGTACAGGCAGTAAAGGCACTGGGAATGCTTGTCGTCCGATAAGACCAGCCGCAGTCGGAGCAAAGCCTGAACAGGGGAGTTGGATCCTTCTCCTCTGACATGGTCCACGTGGCGTAGGCCTGAAGAATTTTCTGGAATCCTCCATGAAGAAACTCGATTAAATTCGCCCTTGAGGGGCGCTGAAGAATCCCAAAAACGGGTCCCTGTTAATCAGAAAGATGATCAATGGAGCACAAGGCTCAACTAACCGAAAAATAGAGTAAACTCTTCCAAAAAAGCAAAAATACGCAGTAAAAGCTCGACAGCTAAACACGGGGACTCCCAACACTTGAACGTGCTGTAAAAATCTGAAGATGGCTGCCAGAGGAGGGGCTTAGGTAGAGGGCAGTCATTGGCTGTGGGCAGTATGACCCAGAGCTCAATGATTGGACGATTAGGAGAAAGCCAGTTCAGAAATGAAAATGAAACTGATTTTTTCTTTACAGAGGATTCCTAGCCTGACAACGGAATATTCATGAGCATGTCAATCCATGCCAGACCACATGCTGGAGAACTGGCTAGCAGTGTTTATGGGTTCTGGGAAGGTGTCACTTCAACACACGACCCAGCAAGGACCCAGACAAGGAAGGTTCAACAAAGGAGACGCCAGGAGAGACAACCCACAAGACAAATTACACAGCAGCAGTGAAGCCCGCAAGATGTGCCCTTCAGAACCCATCAAGGGTAACAGGTCAGATCAGGGAAGCAGCAAGGTACAACCAGCAAGGAAACAGTCCTACAATGATGGCTACAGCAGGCGATCACGCAAGATGGAGCAGAGGTGCAGTGTGCCAAATGATTACCACCAGGAGACCAGCAACTGCAGGAGAAGAAGAGTCCAGAAAGGACAGCCAGACCTACCAGCTGGAAAAACGGCAAGAAGCAAAGGAATAGCCCTGGACGAGATTCCACCAGCAATGAGGAGCAGGATGCATAGGAGTCAGGACCCAGTGAGTTGGCAAAACTAGGGTCCCCAGTAAAAGACCACATTCACAGCACTCTTAAGGGAAGGCTCAGGAATGGATCTGATGACTGAACAGGGTCTTCCAATGTGAGCATTCACTCAGGGGCTGGCAAAATCCAATCGCCAATCACATTCCAGGCAGCAGACAAAGATTTTAGTGTCCAGCCAAGCAGGTAGGCTGGCCCTAGAAACTAACTGCCAAACATACAGGCATTCTCCACAGTTGCTTGGGATTAGGAAGTCTGGAGGACTTTAAACCAGCATACACCAGTATGAACAAAAACCAAGGGTACCTTTGTGGGCTCAAGATGTTCTTAAATTAGTAAAACAACCACTTTGTCTATGACCAGTCCCCACACAGAGGAATGGCCAAGAAATGGTTGCGAGCAGGGCTTAGAAAATACATTAGTACTCCAATGGCTACCAGATAGGTGTGCATTGGGCTACTAATCCAGTAAAAGTGACTACAACCTTAGTCTAGCCTAATGTGTGACAGCAGCCAGCGGCCTATTTCATTAAACATTTCTAGGGAGATAGAATTACTGAAGGGCCTTAAAATGCACTCCTGTCCTGGTAGCCAAATGAGCTACTAAGGACACCACAACAGAAAAACGGTTGCAGGGATAGGGAGACATCAGTAGCAGTCCCTCTAGTAAGAAAGGAAAAGTTGGAAAAAGCATGGAAGCCAGCAAAAAGCATAGGCAATCCAGAAAGGAGCAAGTGCCCACAAATAAAATTCTGGTCTAATGCATACTTCGCAGATTTTGTACCTCAACCAATGCTATTTCTGTGCCCCTTCCACATCTAAAGCAAGCTTGGTTAAGGTCTATAAGGTTGTGTGATTCAACTAATTCCTAAAATTGATGGTTTACGGTTCTTCAGTAGATTAGCTAGGCATTGTAAATTCAATATACAATGGTGGCCTTTCTAAATCAGCAAGGTCGCCAATAGGTTTGCAATGAATGGAATCACCTTAAATAGGAAGAGGACTACTACCGTGGGCAATTATCCATTGAATGTGTAATCTGCTTCATAGCCATTGTTGGGTGTTAGGATATGGATCTACAATTAATTGAGGCACAGATAAAGGGTTTCTTTTCTGGACATATAATCCACATTCTACAACGTACCTGCAGGTCAGTCTTCAATGAAACCTATACAGTACAAACAGCTAACAAGTGCAGTTACTAACAGATTAGTGAATTTACTAACCATACGATGATCGCACAAATAGTACTTTAGACTGGGTATAGCTTTCCATCTGTATGAAAATAAGATAGATTTAATTATAAAGATGGTTCCTATTAAGAACTCTACCACTTTGCTTGCAATTAAATGATTAGCTGTTGGTTTGTTCAAAGGGGATACCATTGTAAAGAAAGAATATTTAATCTATCAAATGCTTACCCTGTATCTTCCATTAAAGCCAATGTTATCCTTGAGAACAACCGGTTCTGTGTATGCGACCCAGTCATAGCTTCATTCTGAAAGAGATGATAAAGTGACAATCATATTACATGTCTAGTTAAGAGAGGAGATTGATTTAGGGGATGGGATAAAAACATAACAAAGCTGGTAGCTGTGAACTAACACTTTGCCAGAGAAAAACAATAATTCAAGCCAGTTAGTCGTTTGGACCTAGTTTGCCGCAAGATGTTTCCATACAGGCCACCTTCACCAAATGGCGGCCTGTCAGTAATAGCACATACATGTTTTGCAATGCCAAGCAGGAGCAGGAAGTGCTGCTACAGATCTGTGAGGTAAGGAGGACAAGGTTGAGGGTCGGGGAAAATTATGTTAGATGGAAGAGCAGTACATTCCCGGAGTTACAGAGCTGTTCCCCACTCTGTAATGGGAGTACAAAGCTTGTGGTCTGCAGGGATGTCCCTGTACTCCAATATGGACATGCCAAGGTGGGTAAGGTTTGTGAGGGTGTTCCCCGCAAGGAGGAAGGACAACATGCAGCAGATTGGGGGGGGCTTCAACTGTTTATTATGTACAACACGTAATATCTTATAATAACTTGTGATTTACCTCCGAAGGATTGAAGGCTTACATAGCCTTGCTGCGATATTCGAACTGGCAAAGTGCAGCCTGCCCTCATGTCACAGACCAGGGCTTTAGTCAAAACCTATATGGCAGGACAGAAGGCGCCTGCAAGAGTACAATATTTGGCAGGTTAGCATGGTGTATTGTGTTTAGGTAGTACCCAATTGCCGTTGTCTATTATTGGTTATTGTTTGCAACACCAACAAAGGCAGAGAAGGTCAGTAAGAGGACGAGAGCAACAAGTTCTTCAGACTCTGAAGGACCATTATGGGATGGTAGCAGCTGATTATTTGCAGTTAAACGGTGGATCTGTGCTAAGTAGCCGAGCAAGAAAAGCACTCCAAATTGTTAAGAGCCATTTAGATGATTAATTTAGGCTAGAAAAGCCTCCATAGCTTGACAGAAAATGCTACCAGAAGCTGTATTTAACACCACAAGAGAGCTGGTGCCATACAGACATACTTATGTGACATTTACTCTTGTATTTAGGAATTAGTAAAGGCTGTGATGGATCGGAAGAGGGAGTCGTAACACTTTAAGGACATTTTTGTACTATCTTTCTTAAACTAAAAGAATAAGGCCTATCACTCCTTATGACTAAAGGGAACACTCTTTAAAGGTAACGCAGGTGTGTATGAAGGTATTTTGAATACAAAAAGTATATTTATGTATAACATTTTAATGAAATACAAAATCTCCAACAATGTGGAATTTATGGGTTACATACCAACAGAACCATATAAACATTTAATCATACAGTAATATCAACAAATACATATACTATAACAAGAAATGCATAAAGTGCAAATAATAGCAGCAAGAAATTCTCCAAATGCTGTGTGTTAAACATCCAATGAAGATGCCCAAATTGTGTCCTCGTAACTCATTGTCCTACCTAATGAGCCAAAAAGTCAGCTAAATTACCTGATCTAATGAGCCAAAAGTCTACTAGAAGAGACAATTCTCTCAGTACTCCATTATTATTGTCTTCACAACACAAGCTAATAAAAAACACCCGTAAGTCACCCCCTTTTTTTTCTAGTTTCAACACATCGGATGTCCTACTGTGGACGATGTTTTCCTCAGAACTGGTTGCCTTGATGAAAATTCAGGAGAGGCTCCCTGGATCTAAAATAAACAACCACCATGATTTCACTACAGAATGTGTGTCTGAAATTGCAACTCAACTGTGCACCTGCCATGAAGGACAGCCTAATTCAACTCGCACCAATAATTCACCGGTAAATATCGGCAACTTAATTTTTAACAGAAACCTGAAAGACATAAATGCGGCATGGATCAGAAGAAATCCCCCCCATAGCCGTCATATTATATACCCCAAGCATAGTGTGACAATCAGAAAATAAGGCCTAAACTTATTGAGGTGTATAAAAAAAAATAAAAAAAGTTCTTGTACTCGCCCTTAGGTCATGCCCATCAATAAAATCCAAAAGGTTCCACCCACGGCGTGACAGAATAATGAGACAGAATAATATCATGAAGTGCCAGAAGACAAAAAGCACAAAATTGAATCACTGAAGAATGCTGATCTGTTGCGTTCAATTGTTTAAAAACTACTTTGGTCCCACAGTTCACCAGAAAGGGGACAAAACTAGGTACAATACTAGCCATTTACCTTTCATAAGTAGGCTAATTTGAAAAAAGTATTTTGCAGCCTCTCTGTTGCTCGTCCAAATTGCTTGCGTACCAGCAATTGATATAAGATCCCCTGTAGATCCGGCGATTGAACGTTCACATCCAGTGATATGAATTTAATCATTCCTGATTTGTAAGCTGATGCCAGAGCAAACCTATTTCTCCTGTCCATGGGCGTTCGCCATCTCTCAGATGCAGGAAACACTAGACCGATCTGCTTTTTCCAGTGCTATATTACCTGCACAAAGAACGGTAAAACACCAAAATTGGTGCTAAAATGCTAGCGGGCCATGTGTGGTTGGAACCACAATTAGCCTGATTAAAATGAAAATATAGATACGCGGGCCGATCATATGACACCCCCTTAAATGGACATACATAGTCTCGTGAACATGAGAAGTACCAGATCAGAAATCCCTAGAACTGGCCAACATTCAGTAAAATGCGATTATGCATCCAAAGATTCTCATGCAAAATAGCTGGCAGCAGTGTAGTCAGATACAAGGAAGAAATACCAAAATGATAATGCAGCAGCACTTGTGCATTAGAAACAGGCTGTTATACAAGCTAGTAAATGTAGTAAGGCTTGCTGATGGAACAAAGGGTCCAGCATAGTTACTTTGACAAGGTTACTTTGTCTTTGTTGGGTGCACTGAATGACTCACAGTGGGGGAGTGGACCAACCCATATTGGGGGACACACTCGATTGGGTTCTCACTTATCTCCTGGTCTCTAATCTTGCTGTTAATCTTTGTATCTGGTCTGATCATTCTTTGTTTACATTCTACGTGAGTAACCCTGCGCCTCTGGCAAGATTTATCCCTGAGGCAGACACGGACGGGATTATGAATGTTTGCATTGCCACACTTCCGTACTTAATTAGAATTGTAAAGTTGGCCTGCCCCAGACCCATACTAGATTATGAATGTTGGCAATGCCGTACCTGGTTAGAGTTGTGAACAATGGCCTGCACCAGACCCTGACCAGATTGTGAACGTTGGCCTGAGTCGCTTCTCAGTGGAGATGAGGGTGTTGGCATGTCCCACACATGGGTGGACCTGTGAACATTGGCCTGAATCGCATCTGGATAGAAATACGAATGTACATGTTAACAGGCCCCACTCATGTATCACTATGTACCCTGCTTTCCTGTTCCCCATGCTGTTGCTATATATCCGTATCCACCCCTCCTGGCGCTGTAAACCCAGCCCCCTGTCTCTATATGTATGTGTGTAGTCTGTTCCCTGCCATCCTGTTCACATGCCTGATCTCGGGCACTTTAAAGATAACCATCACATCACATCACATCACTACACTTACTCTCTACTATACACCATCCCTCAACTAGACCACAGCTATATCCCCGATTAATTCTGCCTAGCTGTTCACATACGATTACGACCCCCACGAACACCTCATCACCCTAATAAAACGCAACTAGCCAAGCACATTCCGGCCCAATTGCTCACATAGGAGTCCTTCAGGCCTAACGCAGCCAGAGCCCAGTCTGGGTGTCCACACACCAGACTGAACACATCCAACTGATATCTTCAGCACCACACCCAACGCTAGGATGCAGCTACCATCCGACAATTACATCAGCTGCAAACATCTGGTGCACCCATGCACCCTATGACACTATCTCTTTCTACTGACCAGAACTATGGTTCCCGAGGGCGTTCAACCTACCAGCGCTTTGAGGTCACACCACTGATATATAGAGCGCTATATAAATGCCAAGTAACATAACTTAACACAACCCAACCCAAGACCGGTCATATAGACTAGAAATTGGAAAAACATCACCCCTGTAAAGCTGTCCGCCACACTTCGGTGTAAGCTTGGTACCCTGGACAAGTAGTAATAAGGCTGATGAATTAGCCAGACACCTCACAGAAATCCTTGAGGCAGCTATTAACTCTCTAGCGCCTAGGATAAATAAGCGTGTGAATACTGAGATGCTAAATAAGTGTTGGTTTAATGACACCATTCTTGAACTAAGGGACCTTAAGAGATCTGCTGAACGTGATTGGTGAAAAATCACACACCTGTAACACTGTACATTCCTAGTTAAACAATTCAAGGATGCCATTATTGAGGCAAAATCCGCTCTTTATAATACCAGGATTATGGAAGCCAAATCCAGCTCTGAAGAGCTGTTTGCCATCTTGAAAGAATTTGAGGGGGAGCCAAGCACTACGGTTGGACCAGTAAAGGATTCCGCCTGGTGTCAGGATATTCTTAACTTCTTTGCCAATAAAGTCGCGTCTCATCAAAATTCTATTGCAAATACTAGGAACTCTAGTAACATGGAGAGGGATTGCTCAACGGATTCTATCCAATTCGATCTGTCACCAGATTGTAATAGACCTGTGTTTCAGTTTATTCCGACCACCGAGACTGACCTCTCCCAGATAGTTGGCAAAATGAAACCTACCACATGTCGGGGGAATGCTTGTCCATACAGTCTCTCTATTGGCTGCCTGGATGTGCTGAGTCCTTGGGTGACAAAATTGGTCAACGTCTTATTCTCAGAGGGATCTGTAACCCACATTCTGAAGGAAGCGTGGATTACTCCACTTCTGAAGAAAGAATATCTTGACC
This sequence comes from Ambystoma mexicanum, assembly GCF_040938575.1. Classification (NCBI taxonomy): domain Eukaryota; kingdom Metazoa; phylum Chordata; class Amphibia; order Caudata; family Ambystomatidae; genus Ambystoma; species Ambystoma mexicanum. The sequence continues at coordinate 1,289,307,094 of NC_090931.1, read as the reverse complement.
CAATGTCTACAGACAATTATCGACCGATAACCAACGTGCCATTCCTTCTCAAGATTCTGGACATGGTTGCATACCTACAATTCCAGAGCTTCACTGGAAAGAATATCATCCTCGGAACATGCCAATCTTGTTTCAGAGTGAGAGACTGCCATGCTGGATCTTAAATCTAGCCTTTCTAACATTGTTGATCACGGCCAGCCGGCGCTCTTGATGCTGCTTGACCTGTCCACCGCGTTTCATCTGGTGGATCATGCGTTACTGGTGGACAGGTTGGACTCCATAGTCGATTGCTCGAGTCTAGCAACACAGTGGGTTGCCTCCTTTCTTGGCCCTTGCAATGCTAGAGTTGCTACTGACAATGCCTGTTCCATTCCCACACCTATTACATGTGGAGTCCCGCAGGGATCATGCATCTCACCTTCATTTGTTTAATGTCTATATCAGTTTATGGTCTTTCCATCGATTTTTTTGCATAGAGGGACATTTCCATCGAATTTCTTGCAATGAAAAAATGTGCATAGAATGCATTTTTTAAAGCTTTTTTTTATGGGGGGGTCCCCGCCAACTCCCTGTTTTTTACCCTTTAAAACCCACCACAAAAATAAATTAACCCTTTACCCCTCAAAAACATGTATTCAATGCATATTTTTTCGTTGCAAACCCCACGATGCAAAATAAGTTAATGGAAAGGCATTCGATGGATACACTAGATAACGTCTATATCATCCCTTTCCTGAGACTGCTAGATGGCCTGGGTGTCTTTTACACCAACTATGCTGGTGTCATCATGGTCATCATGCAGCTCTTAGGTTTGTACTTGCAGGACTCATTGAATCTTAATAGCATCTAAACTGCCAACCAGGACTGGGCGGCAGTTAACTTCTTGGCCCTCAATAGCCCAAAAATTGAATTACTGATTGTGGCCTCCGGCTCCAAACTCAAGACCATGTCACCCGAGTATAACAGCTTCAGTATCTCTAATATTATTATCCCAGTGGCTAAGGTGGTTAAGACCCTTGGTGTTATACTGGATGCTGAATTGACTATGAACCAGTACGTCTCTCAGATTCGGTCCTCCTGTGGCCTGATTAATAAGCTTCTCCATCAGATTCGGCCATTCGTGTCATATGAGAATGCGTCCACTCTGGGCTCTGCCCTTGTCAATTCTCGACTGGACTATTGTAATAGCCTCCTGAGCGTCTGCTCCCAGTCTAACTTGGCTGCACTGAAGGTGGCGCAGAATGGAGCAGTACATGCTGTGTCTGGTCTATCTGAACGTGCCCGTATAAACGCCTCTAGGCAGAATTTGCACTGGCTACCCGTTAAACATTGCATCACACATAAAATCCTTATGCTGACCCCTGTGTGTGTGACTAATGTAGCCCCAAAATACCTCAGGGACCGCTTACAGGCATATATACCTCGTCGCAGCTTGAGATTTATGCATCAATCCAGACTTGTGCAGCCTAGGTTTAGGCTGGTGAAGTCTGGTACATGTCGTTTTGATGTGCATTCTCACCTGCCTAGTAGTTTTTGCCATATATAACTTCATGCATGGGCATTGCACAATGTAGACAACACACAAGCTTCTGCATGTACTGTGAAAATTGAGCTTCCAATCCCTGCTATCAACAGGGAAGGACGTGTTTTTCTCTGTGAACTTGCACACAGAGAAATACCCACAGGGAAAGTGTCCTGTGACCTGTGGAATGCCAAAAAAAGGTTAAAGTGCTGCAACCCTTTTCTCATTTTTGCGGTGCGTACTTGATATAATCCACAGTCAAATTTGGCAGGAACACCGTTTTCATATATATATGATATAGTAAGGGCCCTAAGGAAGGCGGGACTGACTGCAAATCGCAGGAAATGCCATCTTGCACAGTTCACCATTAAGTACCTGGGGTTCTTTGTAGGGAACAGCTTGGTACAGTCCCAACTGGAAAAGTTTAGAACCATTCAGGAAACATTCCCTCCAAAAACAAAAAGGGAACCTCAGAGCATGTTTGGGGCTCGTTGGATATTACCGCCGGTTTAGCCCGAGATATTCTACTATCACTCCCAATCCCACAGATAAACTTAAAAACATAGAACCACAGAAATTAGATCAGGATAGTTTCAATATGTTAAAATATATACTTTTCAGTGAGCCTGTCCTTAAAGTTCCCGATTGTAATAAGGAGTACATTCTCCAGACTGATGCATCCAAGGTAGGTCAAGGTGCGGTTTTGTCGCAAGTACATGACGGAATAGAGCACCCAAGTCCTGTGCATCAGCAGGAAACTTTTCCCCAGGTAGACCAACTATGCTGCTATTGAATTTGAGGCCCTAGCCATTAAGTAGGCTGTTTCTTATTTGAAATATTACCTTACTGGTTGGAAATTTAAACTCATAACTGACCATTCCTTGGCTAGGGTTGTCAAAAAAACATTGTGAGATCACGTCTCTTCTCCCCATGGTGAGCCCTTCACTGTGAGGATAGGTAGGTGAGGCCACTAGCTGATATTCTCCCTAGGGGTGTTAAAACATGGAGATTGTGACTCCTGTTCCAGGGTGGAACTCCCCAACCCTCTTACCTTTGAGTTCCCAAAATCACTAAGATCTGTACGAAGAGCCTCAGACAGTACCACTGTATGCTATTGCGACACTCCTCGTCTTCCTATGAAGTCTAATTCATTGTCTTCTGGGAATACTGTGAAGATAACGTGAGTTATACAAACTTCTCTTTCATGTGAATTCAAAAGTACTGAGAAGAGGTGGTCCAGAGGAGGCCTGAAAGTGCATCATCAGACAAGGGACTATCGCATTACGCTCTCATTTGACAAACAGGTGAACTCCCTGGCTTCAGCCACTGCCTCCACCTGTAAACTCATTAGAGCTGGCAAACCCTTCCTATCCAACAACAACTGATTTATCCTAACCAGAGCCCTAATCTTATCTCGGCTTGATTATTGCAATGCCCTTTACATTGGTGCCAATAAATCTACCATCCATAGATTACAAACCCTTCAAAACAACGCCCTGCGAGCCCAAAAGATCACACATCATATTAGGCGCCAAAGTAACTGGCTTTCCACTAAACAAAATCCACCTAAAATCGGCATCTCTTGTTCACAAAGCCCTGAACAATGCCGCACCTAGCTATTTTGCGGTTAAATTCACTAGAAGGTGTTCTACCAGACCAGCAAGAACCCCCAATACCAACAGCCTCATCACACCGAGATTCAAATTATCCAAGGCTGGGGGAAGCAGCTTCCAGGTCCGAGCAGCCCAACTCTGGAACTCACTGCCACATGCCCTACGTGAAGACCAGCCCTTTCTGAAATTCAGATCGAAATATATCAATCTCCTGAAAGCCTCTGACACTTAGCTGATCAGCACCTATTTAGTTTCGAAACCTCTTAGAGCAGATATGCTACACACTACGACCAGACATGTAACCTGCATATAACTGTATATTTATGCACATCACTGTACATTATCTGTAACTTGTATATAACTGTATATGTATTCACATCACTTTATATTACCTGTAACTTGTAACCTAAGCTTTGCATTTTCTGCACTGCTGTGCCCGGTAACCTCCGGGTCTGGTGCGCATTACAATTGATTAAAACAAACAAAACAAACAAACGCTGGGGAGGACCCAGTTACCGACCTTAAAAACAGACAAAGCGCTGCCTGAAGTGGAACCAGGCAAACCAGAGAGAAGCCTGCCCGTGAAGTTCTAACCCGGCACCTAAGATGCTGAACGGAGAAGCAAGTACTCAGTCGAGAGGACGTGACTGGAAGGTCGGAGGAAGCCTCAGGAGCTAGGAGGCTTGACCAATGCAGAAGTAATAATCCAGTGAACGGTGGTGTGACCTCAGCGAGCTGGACCGGATGGTCCCTTAACAAGGCTGATACCAGTGAGCTGGAGGCCCTGCAGAACCAAAGCACAGTAGAGGGACGTGAGGAAAGAGTGGCAAAGAAAGCCGAAGAACGTCCCCAACGTCCCAGGAAGAGTTAACGGGAACCACGGTAGAGGCTTATGGGGAGAATAACGAATGCATTGGGAGTGATCTGACTCGTCACAGTAATTCTTGCTACGCTGATCAAAGCATCAAGAGGGATCTCCCTTGTGTTAGTGACTCTGGCAAAAATAACCAAAGACTTGAGTAATCTTCCTCACCAGAATACTTATTGTAACAGTAAGCAAAGTGAAGCAAGCATACAAATCAACTCTGGAGAAAGACAGTGATGTTACAGAAATTCCACGATAATATTGTGGGCACCTGCCTGAGGTGCAGATCTCCTGAAGCCGACCACCTGCATAGGTTCTGAGCTTGCCTCACTCTTGCTCCATGTTGGTCTGAAATATGTGCCGAATTATCCTTGATGCTGGGGCTGAAAGTACCAACTGACCCTTTATGGACCTTATTGGGGTGTAATGACAAAATGGTGGGAACCAAGCGTAAATTCTTAAATGTGGCTTTCCTACTGGTAAAGAGAGTGATATTGCTCTGCTGGAAACAAAATAAACCCCTGAGCTGAAACATTGGTTGGGGGATTGGGTGTGCGCAAGCATCAATGAAGATGTGAATATTTCACTCCTACCACCCATTAATTGCCCAAGAGACATTTGGATTGATTTCCGTACATACATATCTGCTCATAACAATTTGAATGCTGCAATGAGCGATAATCAAGCCAGGGAAGTGCAGAATTGAGAAGGCACTGTACCTTATTCTGTGTCTCATTTCTGACTGTTCATTTTAGATTTTCCAACTTCTGCTTGTTGTTGTAAAATTGATGTGGTACTCCGCTGCTGTAATTTATGATGTGGTAAGTGAATAGATACATGTTTTAATAACATGTGTGCACAGGTACTTGATTCCCCCCCCCCCGCCCCCATGTTAGGCAAAGTTTGTATGCAGTACCCTTTGGGACCACTACACACAACTAGGACTACAGGTGTAAGCAAAACCAACCTTTGGTATAAGTCTATACCACAGAGTTTTTGGTAGCTAGCTGAGCAGCCAGGCTTATCTCAAGAGGGAATGTGAGCTTGTAATGAGGTTACACAGAACTCTACAATTACAAGTATTCAAATAGACACTTCTACTCAAGGTTTCTTGGTAAAACGCTTCTTAATTTATTCCACAGTCATTTAGAAAACATTCACTAAAAGGAGGCGATCAATATCACACAAAAATATCCTACAATACTTCACACTAACCGGTTCTGAAACATTTAAACTACTTTGAAGTAGGAGCAACATGGCATTCAGAGCAATTGAAGTAGGAGCAAAAAGGAGTTGGTCCAATGCAATAGGTAGGCCAAAGTCAATGGGCTAACGTCTTGTATAGGCAAAAACGGTTCTGGTAGATAAACGGAAATGTCTTTGCCACGGTTCTCTGAAGTAGTTCTCAGAAGAAACAGTTCTATGTCGGGTCACAAGCTGACTAGGCCTGCAAGTTGCCAAAGTTCCACGATCTTCCGCAGTGAGAGGTAAGTGCTCTCGATCGGGTTTTCGCAGTACCTTATATTGAAGAAAAAGATGCAGCTGAAGACGTCGGTACCTGGCAGTTCCTGCAGATCTCACTGTTCCTGAGCCTCAGTCATGGGGACAAGAGGGAGGACGTCGGGGGGACTCCTGCACTGCACAGGGACTGGTCACAACGCTGGTACTTCTTCGATTCTGGTCGCTGTTCTTAAGGAACACAAGCTGGTGTCCTTCCCCCTGGTTAATCCTAACAAGCTCTGAGAATGGTATCCAGGTGGCTTACGAGTTGATTGGTCCTACCAACTCAAAGGAAGAAGTCGTCCTTGAAGGGCTTCTCGGTCGAGATGAACTTGGCGATTCGGACCTGCAGCAGGACTCCACCGGGCAAACCAGCGGTCCAGTAGTTGCAGCAGCCATCCTCTTCCAACTTGTCTTCGGTTCTTTCGTTCCAGTGGTCGACTCTGCCTTCCAAGCCAAGAGACTCGCCTTTTAAACAGTTTTCTCCCATTCATTCCTGCCTAGCTGCCACTCACCCAACAGGGTGGCTGTCCTTGCTGGACAGTCAGCCAGCCAATCACGCCAGAGTGCATTTGGGTCTCCAAGCAGACTAAGCACAGGGAGTTTCTGGCACCTCGCTCACTTCCTGCCCACCCCAGACACTCAGGCACCAGAGGCTGTCTTCAGTTCTGAAGCCTGCCAAGGCATAGAAACAAAGGGACCAAACCTGGTTTGGTGCGCAGAGACCAACTCTAGAAGTATCTTTCCAAAAAGAAATGGCGAAAAGAGAAGACCGAGACCCGTTTAAACAAATTTGGCTCAGACGCCATCTTGAAAAACATGGCTCCCGCGATTTAATGCTACGGGTGTTCACGGTCAGAAAAAATCATGGTAGTTCGTTGTAAAACCACTGCCACCAGCCATTTCGATAGGAAAGGGTAGCATTTGACACAGGAGATACTAGGTAACCCCACCAGCACTCTATTGTAAGATAGTGTGTGCTGGGTCTAGGAATTAAAAAAGACTAGTAAAGTCAATTTCACTTTACATTCTCTGGGAAACAGTAGCTTATCCCAGAGAAGGTATTTAAACCTTGGGCGTGCCCAAAAGGCTTCCCCTGTGTCACTGCACTGAGGGTGCTGTGTGACACAAATGAAAAGAAGATGCCTATGGAGTGGTCTAAAACTCCATAACCAAAGAGAAAAACACAGAAAACAGACAGAATTAAAATTACAAAGTCCCAAAGGTCAGCAGAAGAGCTAGGGGGTCTCTAAGGTAGAGAGGAATTAGCACATTTATGAGAATTCTTCCTAACACCCCACTTGAATCCCAAGGCACAGGGATCAATGGCACAAAATACAGCAGTGCAAAAGTTCCCAAGGTGTGGGAACTCCCGTCCCCTGCACACCATCTCTGCCCGGAGTACAGCCAAACCATTAGAACTATAGTTAGGAGTAGATTTTACAATTGTATGTCATTAATATCATATATAAGTTCATACTTGTACATTTCAAAATCTCATGTTAATTGATAAACACGCTTGGGAAATAAATTATATTGTTCTCTCAATTGTTTTTTTTCTTTTAATGTAGTACCCAACGCGTTTCGAGCGGGAACACTTCATCAGGGGTTATTATGTATAAAATTCAAACTGTGTTTCAAAGAAAGAAAAGGGAAATGATGTCAGTGCACTGTTAATGTTCCCAGCACTCGTTCCTGTTCAAATCATATATGACTATGCATTAGTTCTATTTCTTATACATAATAGATGAAATCATCCAAAGCCTGTTAAATCACCTTACATCTCAGAAGATATCGGCCATGTGCCGTAATGGTGTGTCCCAGGCTAACATTCTGCAATGCATGATCTTCAGTTAGTCATCCGGACTGCAAAGATGTACAAAGAATCCCATTTAGGAAGCTAAAGTCTATCATAACTGGATATGAAGTTACATTGTCTCAGCCAGGGGAGAAGTCTCACCTTAAATTAAATTACTGGAAAGGAAATTTCGTGTCAAGAGAAAAATGCAGGGCGTTTCTGGCTCTTAATCCGTTGATTCTAGGAACTCCGTTTCAGCAGGTTGCCTCATCAAAGTGGGGAACTGCAAAGTTAGAGGACTCAAAAGGTACTTACTGCGGCATATGCGGTCTTTCGTCTGTCCTAGGTAGCGTGCTTTTGCTATTCTCTATCTCGAGCGGTAGTGCGTCATGCGCCCATGATCTGTAATATTATTATAAGTGAGAGCTAATGAGTATCAGGCTAGAATCTGTAGCTGATAGGAGAAAGTGTATGAAGGATTTACAGTTCATTATCCAAATTGGCGTGGGAACTATTCAGCGGTAGAGGCCAGTAGCCGCGTTGCAAGGGTCAATGGTAATTAAGTATACAAACCGCGTCTGCCATGATGACATCACCTAGTGGAGGAAAGTATTTAAATAAACTCTGATATCTGTGTCTGTATAAATGCACAAGATGTAATTGAAGTGTTGAAAGAGTGTGCTTACTGAGATACTAGTTCTCTGCGATCAACGAGTAAACCGTGCAGTGATAACAGGGCCGTGGCCGCGTTGCTGGTGACTATGGTAACAAGGTACACAACTATGTCTGTCGTGGTGTTGTCATGACGGGAGACTTGTCAAAATAAACATAATGCCGCTCTCATATGTATATGTGGTTAGTAAAGTATCTATGGGTCAATGCAAGACATACCGTTTTTAAATGTGTACTCCAAAAAAAGCAAACAGTTATAGAAGTATTCACTGAGAGCCAAGGAGTATTGGGTGAATAAATGCAAAAGGTTACTGCCATACGCGGCTCCTCCATGGGTGGTATATCTGATTGGATAAGTAATAGTTCTCCTGTCGAAAGGTAGATTGAACAGGCTTGTGGATTTTACAAAGTGGTTAAAACTTTCCAATACAGCGATGTACTTCCATTACACATGTATAGATTAATTGGAAGTTTTCTAAATAGCGGTGTAATGAGGATGAGTGTGCCCATATTCTCTGGGTCTGCCCGTACAAAGTTCATCAACCACTACCTTATATGTCACCTATGTGTTGGAGCATAGGTCCTAACATTTTGTCAGGATTAGTTAAAATATGGCTTTTAAAATGACAGCCTTGGCTAATCATGGGGTGTGTATTTTTAACAGTCCATGTATTTCGCCTATAGTGGATTGTCCGCTTGTTACCGATGTTATTCTCGATATATGGACCCCACTAGTATTCCTCATTCATCCCTAATGGGTTGATGTAGTCCAAAGTGTAGATCCAATAGAGTTCCCTTTGTGTGGCTTTTTTCATGAGGTCACCACCTCTAGGTAATGGGTGGATCACTTCCAATATCACGCACCTCATCTTGGCAACCATATGCCTGGCCTCCTTAAAATGTCTAAACAGGTGACTTTGGGTTAGCTGTTCTGATGTTGGACTTGTGCTATGTCCATCGATCCTTTGCTTATCTAATTTTCTGCCCCACGTAGATGTTTCCACAGGGGCATTTAAGAGCATAGATCACAATCTTAGTGTTAGAGGTAGCAAAGTGTCGTAGTCTGATCTAACTGGTGTGGGGGTGGCGTATGTTGTCTCCCTTTATGACGTTGGAAAGTGTTGGCAATTGAGGCATGGGAAGGTGTCTGTTTTTTGTCTGTGTAATACTGTCTGTGTTGGTTTCTTGTTCCTTTCCACCTTAACAAGTGAGTCCCTTAGGTTCTTAGCTCTTTTGTAGACTAACATGGATGGCTCTGGAATTGGTCTATTGAGCAGAGGGTCCAATCTGATGAAGTTCACATTTTTCTTGATAATTCGTGCCACTTGGTGGCTCTGTGCTGAAAATTTCAAAGTGTGAATCAGCCTCCTGTTCTCCGTCTTTGGTCTAGTTTGTAGAAGTTTCGTTCTAGGTTGGCTCTCCACTCTTGTGATGGCTTTACTCAAGATATTCGGTGGGTAACCTCTCCTCTTAAATCTTTCGGTCATCAACTCATGTTCTCCTTGTAGTATATTTGCATTTGATACAATTCTCTTAAGTCTAAGACATTGACTGTATGGGAGACTCTCTTTGAGGTGTTTGGGATGGAAGCTTCCAAAGTGTAAGGTGTTGTTCACATCTGTGGGTTTCCGGTATATGGTGGTATTCAACACGTTATTCGTGAAGGTCATCATGATGTCCAGGAAATGTAAAGATGGTTCTCGCACCTCCAATATAAATTTAATGCGTGCATGGCAATGGTTGAGGTATTTGAAGAATTCCTGTAATTTTGGTTGGGTACCCTTCCAGATGGCAAACACAGTCAATGTATCGCCTCCAGAAAATATTTTAAACTCCCAAAGGGTGTTCCCAAGAATATGGGTCGTTTCAAAGTGATACATGTAGATATTGGCGTAAGTTGGGGCTACTGTGGAGCGCATTGATGTTCCTGCAATCTGTAGGAAGTATTTGCCTTCATATTGAAAGTAGTTCTTACAAAGGATGATGTTGATCAGTTCAATAGCAAATATTTTAATGATTGTTACATCTTCATGATTCAGGAGAAACCATTCTAACGCCTCTATGCCTTCTCCATGTGAGATTGAGGTATACAGGCTGGAGACATCTAGTGAAAACAATAATTTCCTGTCCCGATAGTTCAAAATCTGAGCAATTCTAGAAAATGAGATGTACCTTTGAGGTATGTGGGGGTGGACTGGACCAATGGTTGTAATGCAGCATCAAGGTATGTTCCTAAGGGGTTGACTATGCTATCGTCCCTGCTACTATAGGTCTAAATGGTGGAGTAGTGGGATTCTTATGGATTTTAGGGAGTGCATAAAATACGGGGATGGATGATTGATGTCTGTTGATGAGAAATTCTCTTCAAAGTTTGTGGTGTTATCTATTCTAGGTCTTCAGCCTTCATCACAGTGTCCTTAATCAGAGACATTATGGTCATATTAGGATCCTGGTCTAGTTCCAAATAGGTTCTGGCATCTTGTAATAGTGTCAATCAACTTTGGTTGTAGAAGGTAGTATCCATTTTCACAAGTGCTCCACCTTTGTCCGCTGGTTTCATGATGATTGAAAAGTCTTCAGCAAGCTCCTTAAGTAGGTGTATCTGGTGTCTTCATAAATTGGTATGTATCTGTGGATTACAGGAAATCCTCCGTAACTCTTTAGTTATTGCAAGTTTAAACATATCGATTGCAGGGTTATTCACCTGTGGGTGAAATGAGCTTCTGGGTTTCATTTCGAGATGTTCAATTCCCTCTCTTTGTCTCAGGTTCAGGTAGAGTTGAAAAACACTTTAAGCTCTATTTTCCTAATAAGTTTGAAAAGGTTGATTTATTATTCAAAGCTAGAGCTGTTACCTACTGGGATGTATGATAGACCTAAGTTGAGCGTGTCTATCTGAGATTTGGTCAGTGTCGTGGACGAGATGTTGAGTACCAGGGATTCTTCTATTTGTTCTGTGTCCTTGGTTTTCTTCTGCCCTCTTGTCTGCCTTCTTCTAAAAAAGGGTCTGGTTGTGTATCTGTACGTAATGTGCTTGTACCAGGTTGTGTAGGGATCCTCTCCATGTCGTCGTTTAAGCCCACCGATGGAGCGGTTATCACCTTCACCACTATTCACTTCACTGCTCCCTGTGGTATCACTGTTAAGGGCTGGTGGTGGTTGTGGTTTCGGTGGTCCTTGTTTGGAGGAGTTGTACTCCTATCACGTGTAAACTATGACTCTTTCGTAATCCAAAGTATCTCCCCTGAACTTGTGAATCTTTCTTTGCTCTATTACCCTTTTATATCCATCCAGTTTTCTGTTAACCTCTTCCAATGTTTTGTCGAGATCCTCTGTAAATTGTAGCATGAGTAGTTGCTTCTTGATTTCATCTATTTCCTGATGTATGATGGTTAAGTATTTTGATAGTTCTTTGATAGTTAGGAGTATAAGGTCCAATGAACATTTGTTCAAAATCTGGTCCCACCTTTTGATGAATTCTTGATTCTCTTTGCACAATGTCGGTTTGAGGTATACCCTCAATCCTCTAGGGATTATTTTCGCTTTGTAGTATTGGCCAAGTGTGGTGACGTGGAGCTTCTGTGAAATTTCCCTTCTGATCAAACATTCTAATTTGAATATAGGTCTATCCGGGTGTTCGGCCGAAGTGGTCTCTCGTTCGACATCTGATATTAGGGCTAGTATGCGAGTCACTTCATCTTCACTGAATGCCAATGTGGTGGCTGCTTTATTTGTCAAAGAATTCATTTTCGAAAATGGGATGCTTCTGTAGGTGGGTGCTGGTGTGGGTTTTGTGCCAACCTCCAAAGAGGAAAATCAATGTTTAGTAATTGGGTATACATGCACTCCCTTATCAATTATATTTGTTATTAATCGTCTATTGCAAGCTGGTTTCATGTAATTAATAGTGTTAGAGGTGCAGGGGAGATGTAACGACTCTGGCACATGGGCCGTAAGGATATGCAAAGCAAAAAATGGAAAGTTCCCAAGGTGTGGGAACTCCCGTCCCTTGCACACCACCTCTGGCCAAAGTACAGTCAAACTATTAGATCTATAGTTAGAAGTCAATTATACTATTGTATGTGCAGCAGTGGCAGTTGCAGCAGTGGCACATCCTTCCAATGGTACCCGCTCTAGCAAAAGTACAGACCGGTACAGAATCAGACTGGAATGATTGTCTGAGGTGTCCAGCATCCATTACATCCAGTAAATTGTTGACAGATGGACTGGTTGGTGTGTTAGGACAGTTTTTCTGAAGTGCTACCCACTTATTCAAAACCATTCAACTGAGGCAGTACAAGACTCCACTCTTAGTATAAGACTGTACCACCCGAGTACATGGCAGCGTAGGCAGAGCAGCCAGGCTTATTTTAGGAGGGAGAGAGGGCAGTGGAAGCAGTACAAGTGAAATTGTAATACAAATGATCCAAATAAACATTGAAACACTATGTATTGTAAAAGTAAAGAATTTATTTAAATACAGGTAGGCCCAGATAAATCTAGGGGTTGAGCTAAGTACTAACACATTATATGAAATCACAATATAAAACACAACCCTATACTTGAAAGTACACAGACCCAAGTATAAACCTTATTTGGAACACCTAACAGTAGTTCTAGGGAAGTCAAAACCTTGTTATACACATTTAGTATGGGTCAAGCCTTTTCTTTGGGAGTAAAAGACCAATGGTTACTTTCAGATTACTTTTGGTAATACAAGGGCAGTAGGCCCTTCCAGTTGTACAGTGACTCTTGGAACAAATCACATAAACAGTCAATTGGACATAATACCTTTTTGGTGAATAGTGAAACACTTATTCTAGGTGCAGTAGAAACCTAATGAAGTAATACACAATTACAGATGCTTTGGAAATCAGGGAACCTCAGATTGAGGTAAGCAATAACTCTGGTAACTTATTTTGGATGGCACACAGCTAACACAAGGTAAATAAAACCCAAATATGCTAACTACACAATGAAGGGTAAAGTAAAACCCAGTGTCACACTTTACTGAATAGTTATTCTAGGTAGGCAACAACCTAATGTAGACTTATTAAGGACAGGCTAGCAGCAAGTCAGGGGAAGCAAGACCCAGTTGGGGGACACTCATACAGTTATCCTAACAGGGCTAACCTGGTGATACCAACAGTTGGAGGACACTCATACAATTACCCTACAGGAATAACCTGGTGAAACCAACATTACTTTTGTAAAGCGGCACAACCTAATCACAGGAGAGTAAAACACCTTTACATCTAGTTTCTTTTAGACTGGCAAAACAGTGGTTAAGGAAGAAAAGATGTTAACCATACTTTTAAGAATAGTGCATCACACATTCAAGATCAGTAAGAACATTTGTAACTGTTCACTCTTAGAATTACAGTTACCCACCAACTCTTTACAAGTAAGTAAAACACTTGATTTCTTTTCTAGGCAGAAGTCCCAATCCCTTCAAAGTCTTTCCCTTATTCTTTGAGCATGAGTGTTCTCAGTGGCAGAAGGGGGGTCACTACGAGTAGTGACCAACAGGCAGTGTTAGAATAGGTTCTTTAGTAGCAAAAGTCAGAGTTCCTTAGGAAAACTGGGCAAACCGGTGAGTACTTTACTTCTAGGGTTAGAAGAGGGTCCAGGGGCTACACAGAAGACACCCAGCAGGATTCTAGCAGTGGGACTGCGTGGACTGGACGAGGGACCTCCCAATCATAGAAAACACCCCAAAGCTACACAGAAATCCCAACAGGCTTAAGGTAAATATATACCCAAGCCAGCACAGTACCTCAGCAATGAAGAAGAGATTGCAGCAGGAGAACCTCAGGGACTGCAGCCAAATACCCGGTCAGTGGATTCCTTGTCCTGAACACAAGCCCTCAGAAGGGACTTTGCAGCAGGGATCCATGAAGAAGGCTCTAGGCAAGATTTCTCTCACGGCTGAATGCGGTTCTGTGGGTTTGGCGCCTTTTAAAGGAGCACAGAAGAAGACAGAAAATCGTGGTTGAATTCTCGTCGTTTAAAAGGTCCAGCACTCTAGTGAGGGGACTTTTTCGGACTCGATTTGTGTGTCTGGAGATACACCAGTATGCCCACGAAATTTCAGTGAGATCGGAAGACCGTGCACCGCACAGTGGCTGGAGGTCCCAG